>NW_027507764.1:51995294-52020241 GCF_037356315.1 Lithobates pipiens | reverse complement strand
ATCTATAGCGCCTAAAAAATATGGGATATATTTATGGCATTTTTTTTTTTTTTACTAGTAATGGTGGTGAATGATTTTTTTTATTGGGACTGTGACATTGCGGTAGGCAGATTTGACACTGACAGGGAAGGGGTTAACACTAGGGAGCAATCAAGGGGTTAAATGTGTGTCCTAGGGAGTGATTCTAACTGTGGGGGGGATGTGACTGTCTGGAGGAGGCCGATCACTGTTCATACTTGGTGTGAACAGCTGATCTGTCTCCTCTCCCCTGACAGAACGGAGATCTGTCTGTTTACACTGACAGATCTCCATTCTGTCTCTCTCGTGGAGCAATCGTGGGTGGCACGCGCATCGATTCCGTTGTCACACGCCCAACCTAGTGGTCTTAAAGCGGCCGACATACAGCTACGGTGATTTGTCCAGGAGAGCCAACCTGCTGCAGTATAACTGTGGCGGCTGGTCTGCAAGCGGCTAATCAGGTGACTATTAAGGTAATCTTCTATTACATTGGAGAGATTTATTTTTTTATTTCTATTTTTTTCTTTCGTGGCTGTGGCAGGAATTCTACCCTCTATTGCTTGAGATGCACAGAATGTAATTGATTTTCATGCTCTTGAAGCAACCCTACAACCTCGTGCAATGCATGCACTTGCGGTGTGCTAGTGTAGGGTTCAAGGGGGTTAAAGCAGGCAGCGGGGGGGGGGGGAATGATACCCCTCCACCCCCTGTCAAATGCTCACTGACATTTTAGGTGGGCCGGCCAGTTGATTGAAGATCCAGAATATCAATTTCTGAGGCTGTGTGATGAAATGTGTGTGGTGTGAACTTGATGTCTATCTGACAGCTTGCGCATGCGCGGCCGGCGGTGGCTGTTGTAAGCCCAGCATCCTCGCACTGCCGACGTCACATGTCTTCCACGCTACGGCGCCTCTGCACCACGGCGTCCTGGTTAGTTGGATACCACCGCTGCATTGCGCAAGTGCGGTCTGTGATTGCTGCTGCGATCTGCCCTAAAGCTTCTAAGCCTTGTACTGGCACCGATCTATAACAAGATGGTGCGCTGCATAGAGATGCCCCCCAGCAGCTGATCCGTCCCCACAGTGATTGGGGACACACGTCATTACAATAATGGATGGGTACTACAAAGGCATTATTAACATGGCATTTTATTAAAACCTTCTTTGACAAAATGTGTGATATTGTGCTAATGTATTTGAATTATTTTAGCTGTTTTGGCGGGATTTGTGACGTCATACTAGTCTGGGGTGGGGGGTGGGAGGAGCTTTGTTTTTTTTTCTACTTTTTGTTTTTTTTGTTTTTTTTTCTGATTGGTTGGTTATTTAAATTCTTTTCACTGTTACCCCACATTTCTGACATGCCTGACGAAGGGTCCTGCGTGACTCTGAAACGTTGCACACTCCTTGTGTTGTGATCATGAAATAAATTATCGCTTGGATGCCATTTCTGTCGTTCCATGGTCTGTTGGCAAATATCTTCATTGTGACTGTATCCAGCTGGTTATTGCTGCAGCACCCATCCAGGAATGTGTGCGATGGGAATATGAGGTATGTGTGACAGCTTGTTGTTTTCAACACATCGTAACAGGAAATGCAGTTTATTGGCTTTTCCTCTATTTACGTTGACGAGGCACGAGTAGAGGAGAGACGATCAGTGGCTCTGGGGGGGGGGGGGGGGGTCTGCGCTGATAATAGGTGTATTGATTATCAGTGCAGACCCATCAAGGATGCCAATCAGTGCCATTAGGGATGCCAATCAGTAGTGCCTCCTCATCAGTGCCATCATCCATTAGTGCCGCCTCATCATCAGTACTGCATATTGACGCCTCATCATCAGTACTGCATATTGGTGCCTCATCGTCAGTGCCGCCTCATCATCAGTACTGCATATTGGTGCCTCATCATCAGTACTGCATATTGGTGCCTCATCATCAGTGCCGCCTCATCATCAGTGTTGCATATTGATGCCTCATCATCAGTACTGCATATTGGTGCCTCATCATCAGTACTGCATATTGGTGCCTCATCATCCGTACTGCATATTGGTGCCTCATCATCAGTACTGCATATTGGTGCCTCATCATCAGTACTGCATATTGGTGCCTCATCATCAGCAAACACCCCGACGTATATCCTATGAGGCATGGGCTGCAAATAGGTACTCGGGTACTCTGATGGGCTGCAGATAGGTACTCTGATGGGCTGGTGACAGGTACTCGGGTACTCTGATGGCCTGATGATGGATACTCTGATGGCCTGGTGACAGGTACTCGGGTACTCTGATGGCCCGGTGACAGGTTCTCTGATGGCCTGGTGACTGGTATTTGGGTACTCAGAAGGGCGGTGATAGGTACTCAGGTACTCATATGGACGGTGACAGGTACTCAGATGAACTATGAGAGGTACAATGTACCCCTTACTCATTCACATAGGGTGGGGGGGGCGGGATCTGGGGGCCCTCTTACTAAAGGGGCTCCCGGATTCCGATAAGCCCCCCGCCCGCAGACCCCGACAACGGCCAGGGTTGTCGGGAAGAGGTCCTTGTCCTCATCAACATGTGGACAAGGTGCTTCGGAGTGGTGGGGGGGGGGGCCGCAGGGCGCCCCCCTTCCCCAAAGCACCAACCTCCCCCATGTTGAGGTTCGTTTTGTTTAATAAATGTTTAAATGTAAGAAATTTGCCGTATCACTTATTAAGGCTACTTTCACATTGGAGTGGGCAGGTGTTGACGGTAAAACGCTGCTAGTTTTAGTGTCGCTTTCCTGTCATTTTAGCGGTGCTATTTGGCTGCTAGTGGGGTGCATATAACCCAGCTAGTGGCCGAGGAAGGGGTTAAATGCGCCCGTGAAGCACCGCTGCCAAATCGCATTGCATGCGCTTTGGCAGTGGTGCCCATTCATATCAATGGGCAGGAGTGGTGGAGGAGCGGTATACACCACTCCAAAGGTGCTGCTTGCAGGACTTTTTTTTAACATCCTGCCAGCGCATCGCCTCAGAGTGAAAGCACTCTGTCTTTCACACAGACTGCAGGGGAGCTGTTTTAGAGGCGCCATTTTTAGCCCAAAAGCGCCTGAAAAACGCCCCAGTGTGAAAGGTGTCTGTTAGATTTTATGAGATTTAAAAATCAGCCTAACATATCGGCCCAAAAAAATCGGCATCATAAATCGGCCAGCGGCCACCGTGATTTCTAAATATTGGCATTGGCCAGAGGAAAACCCATATAGGTCGACCTCTAGTACTTTGGCCAGGCGGGTTCTATAGCTGTCACCATGTTAGGATTTAGTCACATTCTGTACACATTGAAGGTTGGCACCAAGGTTGGTGACGTATTATTAGCACACGTATTGCCATGATAGTATGAATCACATTGTAATTGGATTGTCGCTCTTGTAGTATCAGTGTGAGGATTGAGGCTGATCTCCCGTGTTAGAAGGTTAACCGTTGAGGTGAAGTTTTAGATAAGTAACTTGGCTTTCGTTTTTGTGCGTGTGATAAAAGGGCTAAAACAACACATGACGTATCTGTGCTGACAGTTATTGGTGTAAAACAAACCGCGTGCTTACGCCCTGCTTCACATTGGAGCCATTTGACATGTCAAAACACATGCCAGATCGGCAACAATTGCACCGTTCAAAACGGTGCAACACCACAGTTGTGGCACCACTCCGATTCCTAAAAAATGTTTTTTATTCTTTTAATTTTTTGCAGCAACCTGTACGGATGTCTCTGAAAACGCCCCCAAAGTCGGGACTGTCTGCTAGAATGAAATTGTGCGAGTTCAGTTGAATTGGGCTAAAGGGTAATTCCACTTTCATAGGGGAAAAAAAACAGCAAATCATTTTTTTTTAATATGCCGTATACAATTCCTTCACAAATCTTATTGTCATTGAAAGTTATTAAAGGGGCGTTCCGGCCAATCCTTCTTTTTTTTAAGTCAGCAGCTACAAACACTGTAGCTGCTGACTTTTAATAAGGACACTTACAGTGCCTTGCGAAAGTATTCGGCCCTCTTGAACTTTTCAACCTTTTGGCACATTTCAGGCTTCAAACATAAAGATATAAAATTTAAATTTTTTGTGAAGAATCACCAACAAGTGGGACACAATTGTGAAGTGGAACGAAATCTATTGGATAATTTAAACTTTTTTTAGCAAATAAAAAACTGAAAAGTGGTGCGTGCAAAATTATTCGGCCCCTTTACTTTCAGTGCAGCAAACTCACTCCTGAAGTTCAGCGAGGATCTCTGAATGATCCAATGTTATCCTAAATGACTGATGGTGATAAATAGAATCCACCTGTGTGTAATCAAGTCTCTGTATAAATGCACCTGCTCTGTGATAGTCTCAGGGTTCTGTTGAAAGCGCAGAGAGCATCATGAAGACCAAGGAACACACCAGGCAGGTCGGTAATACTGTTGTGGAGAAGTTTAAAGCCGGATTTGGATACAAAAAGATTTCCCAAGCTTTAAACATGCCAAGGAGCACTGTGCAAGCGATCATTTTAAAATGGAAGGAGTATCAGACCACTGCAAATCTTCCAAGACCTGGCCGTCCCTCTAAACTTTCAGCTCAGACAAGGAGAAGACTGATCAGAGATGCAGCCAAGAGGCCCATGACCACTCTGGATGAACTGCAGAGAACTACAGCTGAGGTGGGAGAGTCTGTCCATAGGACAACAATCAGTCGTACACTGCACAAATCTGGCCTTTATGGAAGAGTGGCAAGAAGAAAGCCATTTCTCAAAGATATCCATAAAAAGTCTCGTCTAAAGTTTGCCACAAGCCACCTGGGAGACACACCAAACATGTGGAAGAAGGTGCTCTGGTCAGATGAAACCAAAATCAAACTTTTTGCCCACAATGCAAAATTATATGTTTGGCGTAAAAGCAACACAGCTCATCACCCTCAACACACCATCCCCACTGTCAAACATGGTGGTGGCAGCATCATGGTTTGGGCCTGCTTTTCTTCAGCAGGGACAGGGAAGATGGTTAAAATTGAGGGGAAGATGGATGCAGCCAAATACAGGACCATTCTGGATGAAGACCTGTTGGAGTCTGCAAAAGACCTGAAACTGGGACGGAAATTTATCTTCCAACAAGACAATGATCCCAAACATATAGCAAAATCTACAAAGGAATGGTTCACAAATAAACGTATCCAGGTGTTAGAATGGCCAAGTCAAAGTCCAGACCTGAATCCAATCGAGAATCTGTGGAAAGAGCTGAAAACTGCTGTTCACAAACGCTCTCCATCCAACCTCACTGAGCTCGAGCTGTTTTGCAAGGAAGAATGGGCAAGAATTTCAGTCTCTCGATGTGCAAAACTGATAGAGACATACCCCAAGCGACTTGCAGCTGTAATCGCAGCAAAAGGTGGCTCTACAAAGTATTAACGCAAGGGGGCCGAATAATTTTGCACGCCCCACTTTTCAGTTTTTTATTTGCTAAAAAAGTTTAAATTATCCAATAGATTTCGTTCCACTTCACAATTGTGTCCCACTTGGTGATTTTTCACAAAAAATAAAAATGTTATATCTTTATGTTTGAAGCCTGAAATGTGGCAAAAGGTTGAAAAGTTCAAGGGGGCCGAATACTTTCGCAAGGCACTGTACCTGTCCAACGATCCCGCAATGTCGGCCGCCTCGAGGCTGATACGTCCATCGGATCGGCTGCCAGCGCCTCCATCCTAACAAATGGAAACAGGCAGTGGAGCCTTGCGGCTTCACTGCCCGTTTCTTACTGTGCGAGTCGCACAGTGCTTTATGACTGGCCACATTGTGTTCCAGATGGCAACAGGGCCACTCACCGAAGAGGAGGAAGCGCCGCGGGAATAGGAAGAGGCAGATTAGGAAGACTGCCTAGCAACAGCATTTCAGGTAAATGAAAAAAAAATAATTTTTTTTTTATTTTATTAATGCATTTTTTTTTTTTTGGGTGGTCCTCCACTTTAAAGTGATTGTAAAGGGAATTTTCTTTTCAAAGAATAATGGGGTCTAGGCAGGAGGGGGGTTTAGGTGCCCAATAAGAAAGTGGTTCATTTTGGTGTGGGTGTGGCTGTTTGTTTGTTTTTTTAATTTTATGAATGCATTTTTTTTTTTTTGGGTGGCCCATTAACATGCAGCTGATGAGTCTTCCGTTGTTGAGCTTCCCGGCAATCTTCTTAGCTATTGGGGTGGACCCCCACGCTCTTTTTCACAAATACGGCATGCGATTCTGCCAGCAACACCCTGGTGATAAAGATTGCTTGTTTTTTTACTCTTTGTTCCGTTTTTATGAATTGGACTTAAAGAGGAGGGCCGGTTAAACAAAAAAAAAAAAAAAAAGTCAGCAGCTGCAAACACTGCAGCTGCTGACTTAATAAACACACTCACCTGTCCAGGGCGCCCGCGATGTCGGCCGCCCGAGGCCGACCCGTCCCTCGGCTCTCGGGTCCCGGCGCCGCCATTCCCTGTAAGGGAAACAGGCAGTTGAGCCTTATGGCTTCACTGCCCGTTTCCTACTGCGCATGCGCGAGTCCCGCAGCGCTTTCTGAATGGGACGCGCTGTGTTCTGGAACACACAGTTCCCAGAACACAGCGCGACCCATTACCCAGAAGACGCCGCGACGAAGAGAGAAGACAGAAGATCTCCGCGGAGGAGGGAGAGGAAGATTAGGATAAAGTGCCTAGCAACAAGCATTTCTGGTAAGTAAAAAAAAAAATTTTTTTTCATTTTTTTTTTTTTAGATTTTTTTGGAATTTTTAACATTTTTTGGTTTTCAGGGTGGCCCTCCACTTTAAGAGCTTAAAGCGGAGTTCCACTCGTTTTTTATGTTTATTAAAAGTCAGCAGCTACAAAAAGTGTAGCTGCTGACTTTTAATAAACACACTTGCCTGTCCCACTGTCCTACAGATGCGGCACCCGAAGCTCCTCTCCCACAGCCGGGTGCGCCCTGCATATGCGCGAGCCGCGCTGTCCTGAATGGCCGAGCAATCTTTCAGAACCTGACATGTCCCAGAAGATTACAGGGAGGGAGGGGGAGAGGAGGCATTGTGACCAGAAGTGGGGGCTGGGTACCAGCGGGCGCGCTGGGCGGGCAAGTGTCCTTATTTTAAAAGTCAGCAGCTGCAGTATTTGTAACTGCTGACTTTTAAAGAAAAGAAACGGTGGAACCCCCGCTTTAAGGGTTCCCTAGGGAGGTAGAGAGTGACTTGCAGTCATCTTTACAGGACACCCACTCATCATAGGGAGAGTAGCAGCAGTGCTGAACTTTTTCCATTTATAGACAATTTGTCTTACCGTGGACTAATGAACAGCATCATTCACATCAGGCAATGCTTCTTATGAAAAGCAAACCCAGAACTGGTGTGTGTTTTTTTATAGGGTAGGGCAGCTGTAACCAACACCTCCAATCTCATCTCATTGATTGGACTCCAGATGGCTGACACCTCACTCCAATTAGCTCTTGCAGATCTCATTAGTCTAGGGGTTCACATACTTTTTCCACCTGCACTGTGAATGTTTACATGGTGTGTTCAATAAAAACAATAAAAACATGGTAACATTTAATTATTTGTGTGTTATTCGTTTACGCAGACTATGATTGTCTATTGTTGTGACTTAGATGAAGATCAGATCACATTTTATGACCAATTTGTGCAGAAATCCATATCATTCCAAAAAGGTTCACATACTTTTTTTTGCAACTGTGTGTGTGTGTGTGTGTATATATATATATATATATATATATATATATATATATATATATATATATAATATTATAGTATCTTACAAAAGTCAGTACACCCTCTCACATTTTTTTTTGAAGATTTTATTCTATCTTTTCATGTGACAACACAGCTTGTATAACACTGTAAATTTGCTTCTCCCCCCACAGTAGTATCCCCTACCCCACTTCAAATCCCCCCCCCCCCACAGTTGTCCCTTCCTCTGCCCCACTTCACATCCCCCCCTCCACAGTTGTGAAGTGGGGCAGAGGAAGGGGCAACTGTGAGGGGGAGGGATGTAAAGTGGGGTAGAGGATACTATTGTGGGGGGGGGGGGGGTTGGTGATGTAAAGTGGGGTAGAGATTACTATTGTTGGGGGGGGTGGGTAATGTAAAGCGGGGTAGAGGATACTATTGTGGTGATGTGACATGGGGCAGAGGAAGGGACATCACTCCCCCCCACAATAGTATCCTCTACCCCACTTTACATCACCCCCCCCCCATAGTAATCTCTACCCCACTTTACATCGCACCAACCCACCCCCCCCCACAATAGTATCCTCAACCCTACTTTACATCAGCCACCCCCCCCCACAATAGTATCCTCTACCCCGCCACTTTACATCACCCACCCCCCCCCCCCCACAATAGTATCCTCTGCCCCACTTTACATCACCCCCCCAAGTAGTGTCCTCTGCCTCACTTCACATCACCCCCCCTACAGTTGTGTCCTTCCTCTGCCCCACTTCACATCACCCCGCCCCCCCACAGTAGTATCCCCTGTAACCCACTTCTCGTCGTCACCACCACCCCCACAGTAGTATCCTCTGCCCCACATCAGAGCCTGCCGTTCTCCAGCAAAGAGAGTGGCGGAGGCTGAGGGGTAGGACCAGCAAAGCCGGGACCTGTTTGCAATCTACCTGTTGGCTCCCCGTTGTCGGAAGGTAGGTTGCGATCAACGGCTTGCCACCCCCCGGCCTAGTCCTCTGCACCTAAAAGTCCAGCCGAACTGATATTTCTTAGTCATAACATAACAATGAGGAAACATTGCCTTTACAGCTCCAGAAGACCGCCACTCAGGACAGAATCTGGTAATTAATGTATCCAAAACTCTTCACTTCAAGTGGATGTTCACATCCTGAAAATCTTACGACTCAACAGAAATAAAAACATGCCAACGTTGACCTCATAATGGAAAAGCTTCATCGTTGGATTACTGCTCTCATAAAAATGCAGTAAATCGATAACGGGAAGGACGACAAATCTGTCGTCTAAAGTGACGTGGAAGGCCTCCCCAGCAGGTTTTATACGGATGACTTCTTTTTTCCGTTGCTTGAATTCCCACCAGGTGTGCTCGATGACTCCTTTCTTCATCAGCTTTTTAGCTGTGTATGTAACCTCCTTGTCTAATGCATATTGGATCTTCTGGATCTCACCATCAGGGCGTGACTTGCGGCAGAGGAAGTTGTTGATGCAGCGTTTCTTGTACCTCTTGCAAATGTCTATGAGGTCCTGCATATCTTTGGAGAGCTTGTCGATTTCAGCTAATTCCTGATTGATTTTTGTTATCTGGACTTCAATTTCCGGATACAGCTCATGTTCCTCTGTTAGTTTTTGGGAAGTTTGGTTAAAGACATCTTGGCGGCTACTTTTTTCCTCTTGGAGCATTCCTTCAGGCCCAAGACAAAGTACACCCTGGATTAATTTTTTGGTGGCATTCCTAATGTTGTCCATTTCAATATCCAATTCTTCGTAGGGAGGAGATTTGCAGCTTAAACATAGCCAGATTCTCATTCTTTTCTCTGATTCAACATAGGTAGCTGCATGAGTGTGAAGTAGACCCTCTAATTGAGGGATTGGTCCAATATCCTTATACACTTGGTAGGCCATGTCCGTGTGGTCACAAAACACAACATTCTCATATTCAGAAAGTAGAGAATGCGTATCGATGATATCCTGTGCAGTCATGCTTATCGGATGAGTGTTTATAGCATCATATAACTTGATAAAGTTAAATTTTTCCTCTGGCTCTGGAATGTTTAGAACTTCCTTCAAGTATCTCCTGAAGCCTGAGGAGGTTCTGCTGATAAAGGTGTCCACATCAAGTTCAGTTGCTGTTTTGACAGCGAAGGATTGCATGGCCAGGCAGACGATATGAGCCACAAACTCAAGGTTCCGCCACTGGGAAAAAGCTGCGTATTCAATTGCATTAATGAGTCCAAAGAGATCTGGATTCTCCATGGCTGGCTGGAGGTACTGAGAGAGAAAATAGCTCACGGCAGTCATCACTGCATCTTCACTTTCCTCTGGGAACCTTTTCTGCAGAGATTTATGAAGGGTTTTTGCTAGGTATCTCAACCCGTACGGAATTCTGTCCACAGATGAAAATATGGCCTTTGTGACTTCATCAGCCATGTTGTATAAAGCGTTATTCTTAGTTTCAGGGACGTTATCAGTGCACATTCCTTGCGAACTTTTAATTTTTTTGAATATGTTGTAAGGCACAACTGCAGCTTGGTATGGATTGGTGCTAAGCTCATACCTGAGAGCGAGTATCTTCCTTTTTGCTGGTTTGAATGCTTTTACTAGGGCAGTATAGTTTGCTTGGTGTGTGTAAAATGCCTTGATCAGCTTTAAACTTATGGAATCTCCACTTATTATATCCTCAATGGTATTCAGTTTTCTCTCCACTTCCTCACAAAGTACAGCTTCCATCAATTTCAGGAAAAGGTATTCTTCCCGTGGAGTGGAAGCATGGTTATAGAGGCTGTGGAGCAGTTTGTCCACAATCATTTCGATATCCTCATTTTCCGAAATCTGGCCAATAAGATTAGCCAGGTAGGTTGGGTCTGTCTGGAGATAATAGAAGAGGTGTTCATAGGACTCCAGCCTCTGTCTGTTCTTTCTGGCCTCCTGAGCTTCCTGCGTCTTCGCGATTATCGCCTCTTTAAGTTGTTGTTTTTTTTTAAGATAGTTCAACTTTTTGACACCAGACATGGACACCAGATCCTGCTGAGTGGCTTTACCCTTTACTAAAGCTGCAATGTCTTTCTCTAGAGTCTTTATCTCCACCTCCTGTTGTAGGACCTGTTTACATCTAGAGTATACATTTTTCTGCAGCACGTTTAAATGAATCTGCACAGCAAGTCTTGGGTCTACAGGATCTGAGGGTGGAGGAGAACCTCTGATATTGCTTAAAGGTGGACATTCATCTCCCATCGACAATATGTTGGATTTCTGGGCCATGCAGCCTTTGATGTGTCCTTGAAGTTCTATAGATGAATCATTGTTCTCACCCAATGCCCTGTCTTGGCTCTGGATTATTGGGGAATCCACTTTGGCATCATTGTTCTGGCTCCGCTTATTTGGGGACTCCACTTTGTCATTGCGGTTCTCATTCAGTGCCCCCTCTTGGTTCTGCTTATTTGGGAAATCCACTTTGGCATCATTGTTCTCACTCGGTGCCCCCTCTGGGTTCTGCTTAGTTGTGGAATTCACTTGGTCCATTTTCAAAAGCTGGGCCATGCAGCCTTTGATGTGTCCTTGAAGTTCTATAGATGAATCATTGTTCTCATCCAATGCCCTGTCTTGGCTCTGGTTTATTGTGGAATCCACTTTGGCATCATTGTTCTGGCTCTGCTTATTTGGGGACTCCACTTGGGCATCGCGGTTCCCACTCAGTGCCCCCTCTGGGTTCTGCTTAGTTGTGGAATTCACTTGGTCCATTTTCAAAAGCTGGGCCGTGCAGCCTTTGATGTGTCCTTGAAGTTCTATAGATGAATCATTGTTCTCATCCAATGCCCTGTCTTGGCTCTGGTTTATTGTGGAATCCACTTTGGCATCATTGTTCTGGCTCTGCTTATTTGGGGACTCCACTTTGGCATCCTGGTTCTCATTCAGTGCCCCCTGTTGGTTCTGCTTATTTGGGGACTCCACTTTGGCATCATTGTTCTCACTCGGTGCCCCCTCTGGGTTTCTGGTTAGTTGTGGAATTCACTTGGTCCATTTTCTTTCTGAATTCTGTCTCTTTTTTATCCTTGTTGGAAGATGAGCCCATCCATCTCCAGAAGAAATCCAAATTTAGGTATGAATAGATTGTCCAACTCCTGGGAGTAGAGGGACCTCTGCTGGCATTCCCTGAAATTGTTGGTCCTGAATGGGGGATCTGCTCAACAAGTGTCGGGTCACCAGGGTCCGGGGATGGAGGAAAACCTCTGACAATGGATAGAGGTGGATTTTCCTCTCCCATTGATGGTAAGTTGGGTTTTTGGGCTGTGTAGCCTGGAAGATGTCCCGTGTCTCGCTTACTTAGTGCCCAGTCTTGGTTCTGGGTATCCAGGGAATGCAGCAGGTGTGATTTCTGTGTGAAGCCTGTCACCTTCAAGGATGATGAGATTGCCAATTTCCAGCTATCTTCATTCCCCACCACGTCCAGAATACGGAAAGAAGAATTCTTCCACCTCCGGGGGCGAGCGGGATGTCTATTTGCGTTTCGGGTCATTCCCGTTATCAGATGGCAGTATATACTGAAAATATATTATACTAGTATATAATTTATAATTAGTATATAGCAGGTAGATATGAGTATATAGATTACTATATAATACGTGTATCTAGCTATGAGTATATAGATTAATATACAACAGATATATATATATATATATATATATCGCACTGTTTTTGTAGTATAATTGCAGAGAATAGAGGTAGCAGTACTGCTCTCTTCTCACTCTCACAACACTAACGCCCAACTCCCCCGCGGCGCCTTATATGAAGCCTCCTGTACTGTGACGTCACAGTCAAGTGCGCTCACAGTAGCCTGGGAGCCGTTTGGTTACTGCGCATGCGCCTCCTCTGATGTGAGGAAATCGGAATATGACGATGACTGCAAGTCTATTCTCCCGCTGACGGAGTGGGCGGGGCTTCCTTCATAATTCTGTCAAAGACATACGATTGGTGGGCCGAGGAATGTCAGTAGAGGGCGGTGTGATGGTACGATGGAAGCTGTCACCTCGGATACACAGAGCACAGCGCTCATCATCCGAGGCCGCGTGGGGTGCTGGGAGTTGTAGTTTAGCCGGGTGGTTTGATTTTGTGCCGAGTTGAGTATTGTGTCAGGACAGGAGATCTGTCCGGTCAGTCAGTCGGCGATGTGACGGGGGAAAGAGCGGCGCGTTGTCATGGCGACCAGCAAGTCTGTGCTCAGCCTGGCCACCTTCTCCTTCGGCCTGGCCATCGGCTTCATCTTCTGCTCCGTCCTCTTCAGTATCGTCCTCCAGGAGCGGGAGGAGGCGGCGCCCGTCATCCTTCACAACGACCCGCACGGGGGACACTCCGATCACAGCAACCAGCACGGCGAGCCCCTTCCCGGGAACATCATGGACTTCAACCGGGACAGCCAGCAGCACCATGGTAACCCGACACTCTCTCCCCCCCTCCACACCGGGGACACGACACCCCCCTCCACACCGGGGACACCGACGCCCCCCTCCCCCTCCACATCGGGGACGCCCCCCTCCACATCGGGGACGCCCCCCTCCATACCGGGGACACCCCCCTCCCCCTCCACACCGGGGACACCGACGCCCCCCTCCCCCTCCACACCGGGGACACCGACGCCCCCCTCCCCCTCCACACCGGGGACACCGACGCCCCCCTCCCCCTCCACACCGGGGACACCGACTCCCCCTCCACACCGGGGGCACCGACTCCCCCTCCACACCGGGGACACCGACGCCCCCCCTCCACACCGGCGCCCCCCCTCCCCCTCCCCCACACCGGGGACACCGGGGGAACCCCCCCTCCACACCGGGGGCACTGACACCCCCCCTCCACTCTGGGGGCACCGGCACCCCCCTCCCCCTCCACACCGGGGGCACCCCCCCTCCACACCGGGGGCACCGACACCCCCCCTCCCCCCTCCACACCGGGGACACCGACACCCCCCTCCCCCCTCCACACCAGGGACACCGACACCCCCCCCTCCACACCGGGGGCACCGACACCCCCCCTCCCCCCCCCCTCCACACCGGGGACACCGACACCCCCCCCTCCACACCGGGGACACTGTCCCTCCATTCCCCCCCTCCACACCGGGGACACTGTCCCTAAATGGAACCCCAATGACACGAATATCTCACAAGAAGGATGGCTTGTCACTATTACCTGTCCGGTCACCAGATGTGGGGACTGATATTGTCATTGACTTTTATCCCCCATAGACATGAATAGAACTTCCTCTATTCCAGCACATGGTGACACGTCATTTACATTTCTGCTCATGTGTCACCTATAGATAAGAGCCATCAGGTTACAGTCAGCAGAAAACACGCTCTATTTTGTTCTTCCTCTGGTGACATAAGCTGGTCATACAGCAAAGCTCTCCTCATCTTATACATTTACACTGTCTGTAGCCATTTATTATTTTTTATGTAGTGTTTTTATAGAGTAGAACCCCTGTCAGGTTTTTATTGTGGTCTGTATATCTACTGGGGAGATTTAGCCTCTCTGTGTTCTACTTTTCTTTTATTGGGACACCTAATCACTTCAGCCCTGAAAGGATTTGACCCCCTTAATGACCAGGTCATTTTTTGCACTATGGCACTGCGTCGCTATTAACTGACAATTGCGCGATCATGCTTCGCTGTACCCAAACAAAATTGATGTCCTTTTTCCCCACAAGTAGAGCTTTCTTTTGGTGGTATTTGATCAACTCGGTGGTTTTTATTTTTTTTGCGCCATAAACAAAAAAAGCGCTAGCTTAAAAAAAAAAAGCAATATTTTTGCTATAATAAATATCCTCCGAAAAAAAATATATATAAAAAAAAAATGTCTTCATCAGTTTAGGCCAATATGTATTCTTCTACATATTTTTGATAAAAAAAAAACATATATTGGTTGGTTTGCACAAAAGTTATAGCGTCTACAAAATATGGGATATATTTATGACATTTTTAATAGGAAAAATATAATATAAATATATTATATCTCTCATTATTAATTTATTTATTTTTTTTTTTTTTTTACTACTAGTAATGGTGATATTTATTGGGATTGTGACATTGCGACGGTCTGACAGACACATTGGCATTTATACAGTGATCGTTGCTAAAAATAGCCAATGATTACTGTGTAAATGTTATTGTCGGGAAAGGGGTTAACGCAAGGGGGCGATCAAGGGGTTACATGTGTGTCCTAGGGAGTGATTCTAACTGTAGGGGGAGGGGACTGCCTGGAGGAGGAGACCAATCGCTGTTCATACTTTGTGTGAACAGCAGATCTGTCTCCTCTCCCCTACAGAACAGAAATCTGTCTGTTTCCATTGACAGATCTCCATTCTGTCTCTCTTAGGAGCGATCGCGGGTGGCGATTTGTCCAGGAGAGGCAACCTGCCGCAGTATTAAGGTAATCTCCCATTCCATTGGAGAGATTCTCTTTGCTTCATGACTGAGGAAGGAATTTTACCCTCTGTTGCTTGAGATGCACAGAATGTAATTGATTCTCATGCTCTTGAAGCAACCCTACAACCTCGTGCAATGCATGCACTTGCAGGGTTCAAGGGGTTAAAGCAGGCGGCGGAGGGGGGTGGGGGGTGATACCCCTCCGCCACCTGTAAAATGCTCGCTGGCGTTTTTAGGTGGGCCTGCCAGTTCATTGAAGATCCAGAATATCAGTTTCTGAGGTTGTGTGATGAAATGTGTGTGGTGTGAACTTGATATCTGTGTGACAGTTTATTGTTTCAACACATCGTAACCAGGAAATACTGTTTATTTATTGGCTTTTCCTCTATTCATGTTGACGCGGCATGAGAAGAGGAGTGCCGATCAGTGGCTCTCCTGATGGGAGGGAGGTTTGCGCTGATAATTGGTGAATTGATTATCAGTGCAGACCCATCAAGGATGCCAATCAGTGCCCATTAGAGATGCCCATCAGTAGTGCCTCCTCATCGGTGCCATCTATCAGTGTCCATCATCCATCAGTGCTGCATATTGGTGCCGCCTCATCAGTGCTATATATTACTGCTACATATTAGTGCCTCATCATTAGTGCCACCTCATCAGTGCTATATATTAGTGCTGCATATTGGTGCCGCCTCATCATCAGTGCTGCATATTGGTGCCGCCTCATCATCAGTGCTATATATTAGTGCTACATATTAGTGCCTCATCATTAGTGCCACCTCATTAGTGCTGCATATTGGTGCCTCATCATCAGTGCTGCCTCATCAGTGTCCATTAGTGCCTCATCATCAGTGCTAGTCTGTGAAGAAGAAAATGTACTTATTTACAAAATGTTATGACAGAAACTGACCTTTTTTTTAATTTATTTTTTATTTCAGTGTTTTTGATTAGCAAAAAATTCCCCAGAGGTGATCAAATACCACCAAATTATTTGTGGGGGGAAAAAATGACAATTCTGTTTGGGTACAGCGTTATATGACCGCACAATTGTCATTGAAGATGCAACAGAGCTGAAAATTGGCCTGGGCAGGAAGGGGGTGAAAGTTGCCCGGTATTGAAGTGGTTAAAGTTAAGAGCCAGCCTAGGAGCAAACGCCACAAGATGTCGTGTGTGTGTGTGTGTGTGTGTGTGTGTGTGTGCGCGCGCGTGTGTGTTTTAGCCAGAAAAAGCTTTCCCGTGCCCCTCTCTGGTTTAGTTTCACTTGGGCACTACTTTACCTATTACATATGGCTAATCATTCGGGCACTTTGGCCGGGCGGGTTCTATAGCTGTCACCATGTTAGGATTTGGTCACATTCTATACACATTGGAGGTTGGCACCAAGGTTGGTGATGTATTATTAGCACATGTATTGCCATGATAGTATGAATCGCGTTGTCATTGGATTGTCGCTCTTGTAGTATCAGTGTGAGGATTACGGCTGATCTCCCGTGTTCGAAGGTTAACCGTTGAGGTGAAGTTTTAGATAAGTAACTTGGCTTTCATTTTTGTGCGTGTGATAAAAGGGCTAAAACAACACATGACGTATCTGTGCTGACAGTTATTGGTGTAAAACAAACTGCGTGCTTACGCCCTGGAGCCATTTGACATGTCAAAACAAGACAGATCGGCAGCAATTGCACCGTTCAAATCGGTGCGACACCGCAATTGTGGCACCGCTCCGATTCCCCAAACAATTTGTTTCTGTACTACTATTGGTGACTTCTGGGTGCGATTTTTCTGCAGCAACCTGCACAGATGTCTCTGAAAACACCCCCAAAGTCGGGACTGATCTGTGAGAATGAAATTGTGTGAGTTCAGTAGAATTGGGCTAAAGGGTCATTCCACTTTCATAGGGGAAAAAAAAAGCACCTTCCTTCTTCCTTCTTCCTTCTTCCTTCTTCCTTCTTCCTTCTTCCTTCTTCCTTCTTCCTTCTTCCTTCTTCCTTCTTCCTTCTTCCTTCTTCCTTCTTTCTTCTTTCTTCTTCTATTAAAGTGATTTGTAAAGGGAATTTTCTTTTCAAATAATAAACGTTATACTTCCCTGTTCTGTGCAATACTTTTACGCAGAGCAGCCCCAGTTATCCTCTTCTAGGGTCCCCTACTTCCACTCCTGGCTCCACCTGTTCAGCGAGTTTCTCCTATAGGAGGTTGTTTCCTTTTGGGGTAATTGTGCATGCTGAATCCCTAACCGCACTGCCTGCATCTACACTGGCTGCGTCGATGGGGGAATCAAGTGGTTCCATCATTGGTGGAAGGAAAGAAAATTGCATAGTCTATGGCCTGCCTAAGATGTGTATTGAAGCTGGGTGCTCCAGATCAGAAACATTTCTTTTGTTCCTATAGTTCAGTGATCATCAACCGTGTCCTCAGGGCTCACTAACAGGCCAGGTTTGTAAGATAACTGAAATACATCCTAGGTGATATCATTTGCTGCTCAGTGATTGCCGTATTCTAGTCTGCATCTCCCCAAGGTAATACTTAAAACCTGGCCTGTTCGTGGGCCCTGAGGACAGGGTTCATTAATGTTGGCAGCGCCCCGCCATTCCTGTTTAACTGGTTGGAGAGATTTAATCTGCACATCATCTATCATCATTCATTACATATGTAGAATGGGCTGTATAGGCTGCGGGATTAAAGCAAAGCTGCATGCAAACTCATTACGGTAGCACTAAGACCCCTTTCACACTGGGGCGTTTTTCAGGCGCTTTAGCATTAAACAAAGCGCATGTAAAGCCTTTGAAAGAAGCCGCAACTGCAATCCCAATGTAAAAGTCTGAGTGCTTTCACACTGAGATCCCTTTCACACTGGGGCATTTTTCAGGCGCTTTAGCTTTAAAAAAAAGCGCCTGAAAGAAGCCGCAACTGCAATCCCAATGTAAAAGTCTGAGTTCTTTCACACTGAGGCGCTGCGCTGGCAGGGCGTCAAAGTCCTGCAAGCAGCTTCTTTGCAGCGCTTTAGGAGAGGTGAATACACCGCTCCTAAAGTGCCCCCTCCCATTGAAATCAGTGGGAAGCGACTGAAAAGCGCTTTTGGCAGCAGCGTTTTGTGGGTGCTTTTAACCCTTTATTTGGTCACTAGCAGGGGTTAAAAGCACCCCAATAGCGCTGGAAAAAAACGCTGGTAAAGCACTGCTAGTTTAAGCAGCGCTTTATGAGTGTTTTTCGGGTGCGGACATTGTGAAAGGGCTCTTAAAGCACTCGGGCTTTCACATTGGGATTGCAGATGAGGCTTCTTTCAAGCGCTTCACAGGCGCTTTTTTTTTTAACGCTAAAGTGCCTGAAAAATGCCCCAGTGTGAAAGGGGTCTAAATGCATTTTTCTCAAGTCATCTTCCAGGACGGCACACCTGAGAGATGAGAGGCTCCTCCCTACAGGAAACGCAATCAATCGACAGCTGTTTTAAGTCCCCACCCTTCCCCTTGATCCTCAGTTTTTGATTGTGTTTCTCCCTACACAGCGAAACTGTTTGTTTTTTTTCCAAATGACCCGAAGCCTGGGGCTGGTGGTCTCCCCCTGGGAGCCGGACCACAAGCCTGGGAAGCCTCTGGGTCTGGTAGGATATTCTTGTCCTTCCTGGGGGGTTCCCCTATCTTTTCCTCAGGGCGGGCAGCAGAAATTGGAAGAGCCCCCCTGAGAGCTGAAGGACCCTGGGTACAGTGGTGTACCCAGAACTTCAGGGGCCATTATCCTGTCTCCCCCTCCTTACCTGTACAGGTGGCTGTTCAGACGGGGGTGCTGGCCATTGGTTCTTTCCAGGGGGATCTTGTCCCCGACTCCTGGGTCCCCGGTAGCTCGCGTGGGCTGCCGGAGAGGGCGTGGCAACAAGCACCCGCGTCATTTTCAAACTTCAGGAAAATGGCAGCGGCGTTCTTACCCAGGAGGGAAGGCTGAGAGTCAGTAGGAGCAGGCGCCCACATCCTCCTTTCTCTAGAGCGAGGAGGCACCAGTTTACTACGGTGGATGTCTGCCTTAACCACCTCAGATATGAAGATGGGAATGAGGAATGGAAGGCATTGCCCCCCCCCCCATGTATATAGACTGACTGACTGGTACAGTGCAGGACACAGCCTAACCTAGCACCTCCCTATGGGGACAGCAGTTGGGGGGGGGGGGAGCACTTTGGCGGCTATCCTCCTTGCGTGTGGACCATAAGGATGGAAAAGCAAGCCCACTGGCTGTGGCAAAAAGAGGAAGACGACAACGGTGAGTACTTTACTTTCCTTTTGCCGTGGGAAATTAGCTGCAAAATCCCCAATTCCAGCCAGAGGGTTCCTGGGCATTTGAGATCTCACCTGGGGTCTGGATTCAAATAGCCCTTAAGCTTCTGCTAAAAACACCAGCTGCAGCCCCTCTTACATCAGAGAAGCTGTATGGTGGACAGGTGGTGCAGAGGAACGAGTGTGCCTAAACCACCTCAGATGAGAGAGGTAGGTAGGCCATTGCTCCCCCTTCCCCGTGTATATACTGACTGGTGCAGTGCAGAACTTTGGGTCGGGATACAAATAGCGCAGACGCCACTGCTAAAACCACCAGCCACAGCTCCCTCTTACAGCAGAGACACTGTGGTTATCGCAGCAGTAGGTTGCCAGCCTCTCCCTACATGCCCAGTTGTGGTACATTTAGTAGGGATGAATATAGCGTACAGAGGGGACCTGGTAGATACAAAGTTACTTACAGGCCAGGTATACCACTGAACAGGTTATTAATTGGGCAGTGGTTGGTGGATTCAGAAGCTCCCCTGGTCAGCAGGTGCACTAGGTTACCGGCCCTATTAGCCCAGCTGCTAGGAATCTGAAGTTGCTTCACAATGTTTAAAAGCTGACCTAACATTCAAGGATGGGCAGAGACCAAGCTACTGTGTGGCACAGTAGGGGTTCCCTTGTCACAGATCCTCCTTTTGGGGGTTGCCTGCTATAGTTAACTTTCATAAGCTCCAACCTCCCACTCCACCTTTACACTGTGTTTATATTATAGTGTAGGAGGTAAGAAGAAACTTTTTTATTGGTTTGGGCTACAATCCACTCAGTGGCAGATCTAAAGGCGATTCACCATAGATCGCTCCCTACATCCTTTTAATTGAGGATTTTCTGTGCAAACCTATGCAAGAGCTACATAATTGATTGTTTGAAGCCTGCAAATAGCTATTTACCTCCCAGGCTAAACTGGTAACCACCTCTTCTAGAGAGGTCTTAAATTGGTCTCTAGGGCTGGGCTCATTGAGACTTTAGTTGCTAATCAGCACCACCTGGATATGTGCTGGCTAGCGTTTGCTCAGTCTATGGAGGTAAGGTAGGACAACAACTACTACTAATAGTAGGGTGTCCAACCATTTTAGGATCTGTTCCTTCTCTGGTGGTGAAGGTTTAGTATCTACAGCCCAGGCTATGCCTATGAAATAAATTGCCTGTTGGTTATTTCATAAAGGGATAGACCATGACTCCTCATTGGCTGCACACCAGTAGACCTCAGTAGTGAAGGTTTGTGCTTGCTGGGATGTTTTTGTGGCACAGCAGAAATACACATTGAGATTTGTGACATCTCTGCTTATAAGGGCTATATTGCTGTACATCAGAAATGCACTGCACTGAAGCTTGTTTTCTGTCCTTTATATACTAAAGGTACTGCTTTGTTTGGCTACAGATCAGAAAAATACAACAGTGAAGGTGGTCTGTACTTTCTGGTTTTGTGTTGCACAGCAGAAATGCACATCATTGAGTCTGGTGACATCTCTGCTCATAATGGTTATATTGCTGCACATCAGACATACACAAGATTGAGGTCTGTCTGTGGGGCTTTGTGTCCTGTTTTACTGCCTTGTTGGTTACTTATCAAAAAGGCAGCAGTGAAGTCTGATGGTCCTGATTTGAGTGGCGCTGTGCTGATTCAGACAGTGCTATTAACAGCAATGGCTGCCGAGTTTAAACATGCGATTTGACATGTTGAGTCGCATGACAAATCATTTCAATATGGATGTGCTATTTCTATTCATAGTGTTTTATTGTTGCACATCAGATTTATACAGCATTAAGGTCTGTGAGGTTTTGTGTTCCTGTATTACTGCCTTATCAGAAAGGCAGCAGTGAAAATTGATGGTTCGAATTTGTTGGGCTACATAGTAGAAATACAAATTGAACCCTGCCAGGTGTAGTACATATACTGCCTTTGGTAATCCATGTAGCACCACAAAGTGGTGTTGTGCTGATTTTAGCCATGCGATTGACATGTTGAGTCGCAAGGCCAAATCGCTTCAATATGGATGTGCTATCTCTATTCAGAATTGTTATATTGTTGCACATCAGAACATATACAAGATTGAAGGTTGTCTGTCCTTTTATGTCTTGCATATACTGCCTTATTGGCTGCATATCAGAAAGGACACAGCAGTGAAGGTTGCTTGTCTTTTTTCTGATTTTGTTTTTGCTGCTCAGCTGAGACACATTGAGGATGGTGGCCTCTCTGCTCAGTATTGGCATATTACTACACATCAGACATACACAAAGATTTAATGTTTGTGTCCTTTATGTCCTATATTTACTGCCTTATCGTTTGTATATCAGGCACAGCAGTGAGCAGTGTTTCTCATGGATCTACCTTTCTGCATCTTAGGGATACACAGCAGGGGTTTGTTGGCTGCAATCCTCCAGGGAGTCACAGCATTGGGGACCCCTTACTTGTTCGACCTGAAAATTGCTATTTGTTTTTTTCCCTGGGACCTGTGTAATCTTGAGGTCTGTGGATCCAGGAATCAGGGACTGCTGGTGTCGCACAGAAACAAATGGTACCCATTGGAAGCCATAGTTATATGACTTCTCATGCGTCTTGCAGTCCCAAGTCGCAGGTTGGGTCGCACGGGTGTGGGAACCCTAAACTTATCTGTCCCTTCTGATTGAGGTTTTGCTACACAGCAGGAATACTCATCATGACGTTGTTTTATTTTGCAGCAGACCAGAAAGATTGCAGCTGTAAAGGCTGTCTGTCTTTTTCCTCAGTGTCTGCTTTTATGTTGTTGCACAGCAGAAATACTCAAGATTGAAGCTTGTTGGTGCTTTCTGTTTCAGAAAAACACAATGCTGCAGGTTGCTTGTGTCCTTTCTCAGTGTTGGTTCTATCTGAACTACACTACAGAAGTGCATGACAGAAAGGATTGTCTTGTGTTCATATTTTTCCCTGTGGCATAGCAAAAATGCACAACATGGGAGTTGGTGTTCATATTAATCTTATAACTGTGGTGGTTTGTCAGAAATACACAACATAGAAGTTTGGGTCTTTCTGTCTTTATAGCCTTGTTTTGCTGTACATAGGTAAAGCACAACAGTAAAGGGGGTTCCTGTCCTTTCCGTATTTATATATCAGTTATGACCTAGCTAGCTGCACTAAAGAAATACGCAGCATTTAGGGTTTGCTTGAGTCTTAATGTTTTTACGTCTTGGCAGCACATCAGAAAACCAGACTATGAGGACTGTTTGTCTACGTTGAGGTTCAGATTTGGTCTCTTCCATATTTGATATATTGGTTTAGCTAGTCACACTCAGGCACACAACATTGTTGTCTATGCTTGTGTCCTTTCTGTCTAAATCTATTGTGCCGTGCCCACAATCTATGATCATTTTATTTGTGATATTAATAATGCATGTATCACCTTTTTGTATTTCAGCCTTCTTTTCCATGGAGGGGCCAGGAGGTTCGGGCTGCAGATGCACATGTCAGAAAACCTTGACCACTTGCATTCAGGGATGCCAGAACCATTTCCTAGGGTTGAAGCCCTGTAGGGTTATGGGACACTGGAGGAAGGGATAATGAATCGCCCTGTTAGTAAGAACTTGGAGAGTTCTGTTCAGAGGAGTATTAGGGCCTGAGGATGAAGTATAAAGATGTATACCCGATCGAATAGGTTTTGGCTCGGTGCATGGCCTTCATTTTGCCCTTTTAGCAAAACTAGACATAGCAATATGGGTAGTCTACTCCTGCTAGGGACTTTAATCTCCTGAAGAAGGCTCTCAGGCGTAAGGACATAGATTGGGCGTGCCTTAAACCCAGGGTTCAAGCTTCTGTTAATCTATTTCCCTTAAGTAGGCTTCCCTTTAGTCTTTTGCTGACATAAAGATAAAAAGGAAGCAGTTTTATTTCCCTCAACAGGATAGTGTTAAGACAGGCCCTCTTATTGATTAATGTAGTGTCCTTGTCTTACACAGGTCTCTTATTTATCTTTTTAGTGGTTCTAAGTAGCACCTACAGGCTACTAGGCCATGGTTGTTAGATGTGTGAGATAGGCAACATTGCTAACCTACAAGTTTAACATGTTTTCTGATTCCATTTTTAAGAGCCCATTTCACCTAGATACTGCATCTGAAGCGGAAAAGGCAGGAACATCTGTGGAGCAGACCTGCAGATCAGCCGCATGATCCAGCTAAGATGCCTTCATCAAGCATATGAGCGTATGGGAATGGAGGTAAAGCTCACTGCAGAGCAAGGTTCGCCAAGAGGGTTTTGCAGTGGCCCCACCCTAAGTAGGCCTGAGGTACTTGTTTATCCTCTCAGGTGTGCCGTCCTGGGAAGATGACTTGAGAAAAGTACCAGTTACTACTACCGGTAACTGTCTTTCTGGGAAATCTTCCAGGACGGGCAGGCCTACTTCCCGCCCGTTGGAGGAGGGAAAATTCTAGAACACTAGAAGGTGAGTACCTATGAGGAATGATTTTCCCTTGTGAACCTGGTTCAGGAGTTACTTCTCTACAAACTGAGGATCAAGGGGAAGGGTGGGGACTTAAAACAGCTGTCGATTGATTGTGTTTCCTGTAGGGAGGAGCCTCTCATCTCTCAGGTGTGCCGTCCTGGAAGATTTCCCAGAAAGACAGTTACCGGTAAGTAACTGGTACTTTTTTTTTTTTTTTTTTACATTTTTTGGATAGAGAAAAGCTGACCATATATGATACAATTTCCTTGTCCGTTTCCTTTACCTTTAACCAATTGCTGCCAAATCACATTTATTACTAATTACTTTCAAGTGGTTGTACTGGGATGATGCCTCCAACTGCAGGCATCATCCTGGTACAGTGTTTATTTTTTATTTTTTTTGTTTTGTTTTTTGAGCCAACGGTCAGCTCAACTGTTATTACAAGCAGCACGAGGGGATGTTGTCACTGCTGAGCAGGCATGCGCAATTCTAAAACGCGATATGTTTGGTCTCTATTTATTCGGTGTGACATCATCTTTTAGATTTTACAAAAAATATGGGTTATGTCATTTTTAACATTTTATTTTTTTGCGTTTAAAATTTTTTTTAAAGTGTATTTCTTCCCAAAAATTGCATTTGAAAAAAACAGTACTTTGCGACATAAAAACATTGCAAAACCCACCAATTTGTTCTCTAGGGCCTCTGCTATAAAAAGTATATATAATGTTTTGGGGTTCTAAGACCTCTACTAGCAGGAAAACAAATTTTTCACATTTACAAAAAGTGCCAGAAAATTCCTGATTATAAAGTGGTTAAATGCCTGATTGCATACAAATTGAAAAAGGTTTTAGGTTTGCCATCTGTGTCCCATTGGGTAGATTTCCCTTTACTTCCTGTCCCATAGCCTCTCTCAGGAAGTGAGAGGAAATCCTTCCCAAAGTAAGGGAATCCTGGGTTTTCACCCTGGACTAGTGTCCATATTGGAAGATTACCCCTCTATTGCTGTTCTGGTTTAGTTTTCTTTCCC
Organism: Lithobates pipiens; assembly: GCF_037356315.1. Classification (NCBI taxonomy): domain Eukaryota; kingdom Metazoa; phylum Chordata; class Amphibia; order Anura; family Ranidae; genus Lithobates; species Lithobates pipiens. The sequence continues at coordinate 51,995,374 of NW_027507764.1, read as the reverse complement.
TCTCCACGCCATACAAAACATCCCAAAAAAATTTTTTGCCTTTTTTTTTTTTTTTTTTTTTTTAGGCCCACTTTCACACG
>NW_027507764.1:51720878-51995094 GCF_037356315.1 Lithobates pipiens | reverse complement strand
GCCTTGCCTCTCTGGGGACTCGCACTCCTGATCAGCTCACTGGCTGTGATTGACAGCAGTGGGAGACAATGGCTGCTGCCAAAAGCCAATCGGGAGACTGAGTGGTCTGGAACATGCCTGCTTGGGTGCCCCCTGAGAAAGCTGCTTGCTGTGGGGGCACCTGGCAGGAGGGAGGGGATGGTAGCGCCACCATGGGACCCGAGAAGAGGATCCGGGCTTATCTGTGCAAAACCATTCTAGTGTGTATGTGTGTGTATATATATATATATATATATATATATATATATATATATATATATATATATATATATATATTAGGGCTGCAAGGAAATTAACGATTAATTGTTCGATTAATCGTTAATTTCTTTGATCGATCAAAATAATTTTGATCGAGGACGATCCGCGGAGTGAGCTCCGCAGTCTCGCCCATAGGAAAGGCCGCGGCTTCGGCCTAGCTCCGGAGCCGCGGCCATCTTGGTCCACCCATCGGTGGCCTAGACGCGCGCGCTGGCGTCATCATCGCCCGCCTGCTTGTGTCTACTCTGAGGACGGACGGGTCTGCCTGCTGTCTATTCCAGACAGAGCAGACAATAATGAATATTAAGGTATGGGGGAGATGTGGGCAGTACTTTATGGGGGGAGATGTGGGCAGTACTTTATGGGGGGGGGAGAGATGTGGGCAGTACTTTATGGGGGGGAGATGTGGGCAGTACTTTATGGGGGGGAGATGTGGGCAGTACTTTATGGGGGGGAGATGTGGGCAGTACTTTATGGGGGGGAGATGTGGGCAGTACTTTATGGGGGGAGATGTGGGGGAAATGTGGACCGTACAGTATGGGGGAGATGTGGACATTACAGTTAAAGTTAAACTAACTTTCTACGTTTTTCTTAAAGTTTAATAAAAAAAATTGTAAAAACTGTATATGCATTATAATTAATCGAAATTAGTCGATTAATCGATTAAAAAAAAAATTGATTAATCGAACAGGAAAATTTTAATCAGTAACAGCCCTAATATATATATATATATATATATATATGTATATATGTATGTATGTATGTATGTATGTATGTATGTATGTATGTATGTATGTATGTATGTGTGTGTGTATATATATATATGTGTGTATATATATATATATATATATATATATATATATATATATATATATATATACACATACATATATATATATATATATATATATATATATATATATGTATGTATGTATGTGTGTATATATATATATATATATATATATATATATATATATATATATATATATATATATATATATATATATATATATATATATATATATATATATATATATATATATATATATATATATATATATATATATATATATATATATATATATATATATAAATTACTTTTTTTTTTCTTAACCGAAGGACCACCTCTTCACCCCTAGTTTTTGGATATTTACCGCAGGCAGTTGGCAAGTGGTTAATATCGGGCAAACATTTAGTCCAAAGAATTTTCGTGTGGAGCTTGTCCACAACTTTTGACAGACGATTCCGAATCTCTGTACAAAAATTCCCAAAGGCACAAACTCCACAATAGGCTTTTGTCATGCGAGAATTTTTGTACGAATTTCCGTTCATCGGTTCTGATTTGCTGTTTCAGGCGATCGTTTGCCCCATTTTCTCACAATGTTTACCCCACCTAGGAAATCTGTGGGCATCCACCTTCCTATCGCTACACATATGCGTTACGTAGTTTACAGCAAGTTAGGTATAGTGTTTTTTATTAAGAAACGCCGATCTGGTGGTGCGGATTTTTATACATTTCTCAAATACATTTTATATCCTTTTATTTTATTTATTTTTTTATATAAAAAAAGGCTCTTTTTTATTTTTAATATATTGCTATCTCCTTCCTCTTCAGATGAAGATGTCCATATATCTGAAGACTTGCACAAGAAGGTGAGAATCCTCTGCTGGGTTATGACTGGACCTCAAAACCTTGACAAGAAGACCAAGCACGTTAAGGCAACCTGGGCTCAGAGGTGTAATAAAGTCTTATATATGAGCTCCGAAGAAAACAAAGACTTCCCCACAGTGGGGCTGGACACCAAGGAGGGCAGAGACCAGCTTTATTGGAAGACCATCAAGGCCTTCCAGTATGTTCACGACCACCACCTGGATGAGGCCGAGTGGTTCATGAAAGCCGATGATGACACATATGTTGTGGTGGACAACTTGCGTTGGCTTTTGTCAAAGCACAATCCAGATGACCCCATTTACTTTGGAAGGAGGTTTAAGCCCTACGTGAAGCAGGGGTACATGAGTGGGGGGGCCGGATATGTGCTCAGCAAAGAAGCTCTGAAGAGGTTTGTGAATGCCTTCAAGGAAGAAAAATGTACCCACAGCTCCTCGGTGGAGGATTTGGCGCTTGGGAAATGTATGGAGAACATTCATGTCAAAGCAGGAGATTCCAGAGACACCAGCGGGAAGGAGACCTTTCACCCGTTTGTTCCAGAACACCATCTTATCCAGGGCTACTTGCCAAGGACTTTTTGGTATTGGAATTACAATTATTACCCTGCCATAGAGGTCAGTCTCTGAAATTATTTACTGTTGCATTTGTATTATACTAAAAAATTCTGGGGGCGCTTTACTAGTGTGTAGGAACATTTACATTTCTCTCTGTCTCCAAAGGAGCTTACAATCTAATGTTGTACATTTGGCATGGCAAATCGTCCACTAATTATTATTTTTTTTTTTTTATTATAAAAATCTCTCTCTCTCTCTCGCGCTCTCTCTCTCTCTCTCTCTCTGGCTCTCTCTCTCTCTGGCTCTCTCTCTCTCTGGCTCGCTCTCTCTCTCTCTGGCTCTCTCTCTGGCTCTCGCTCTCTCTCTGGCTCTAGCTCTCTCTCTGGCTCTCGCTCTCTCTCTGGCTCTCGCTCTCTCTCTGGCTCTCGCTCTCTCTCTGGCTCTCGCTCTCTCTCTGGCTCTCGCTCTCTCTCTGGCTCTCGCTCTCTCTCTGCGCTCTCTCTCTCTCTCTCTGGCGCTCTCTCTCTCTGGCGCTCTCTCTCTCTCTCTCTGGCTCTCTCTCTCTCTCTCTGGCTCTCTCTCTCTCTCTCTCTGGCGCTCTCTCTCTCCTCTCTCTGGCTCTCTCTCTCTCTCTCTCGCTCTCTCGCTCTCTCTCTCTCTCGCTCTCTCGCTCTCTCTCTCTCTCGCTCTCTCTCTCTCTCTTCGCTCTCTCTCTCTCTCGCTCTCTGGCTCTCTCTCTCTCTGGCTCTCTCGCTCTCTGGCTCTCTCTCTCTGGCTCTCTCTCTCTCTGGCTCTCTCTCTCTCTGGCTCTGGCTCTCTCTGGCTCTGGCTCTCTCTCTCTCTGGCTCTCTCTCTCTCTCTCTCTCTCTCTCTGGCTCTCTCTCTCTCTCTCTCTCTGGCTCTCTCTCTCTCTCTCTCTCTCTGGCTCTCTCTCTCTCTCTCTCTCTCTGGCTCTCTCTCGCTCTCTCTCTCGCTCTCTCTCTCTGGCTCTCTCTCGCTCTCTCTCTCGCTCTCTCTCTCTGGCTCTCTCTCTCTCTCTCGCTCTCTCTCTCTCTCGCTCTCTCTCTCTCTCGCTCTCTGGCTCTCTCGCTCTCTCTCTCTCTGGCTCTCTCTCTCTCTCTCTCTGGCTCTCTCTCTCTCTCTCTGGCTCTCTCTCTCTCTCTCTGGCTCTCTCTCTCTCTCTCTGGCTCTCTCTCTCTCTGGCTCTCTCTCTCTCTGGCTCTCTCTCTCTCTGGCTCTCTCTCTCTCTGGCTCTCTCTCTCTCTCTCTCTCTCTCTGGCTCTCTCTCTCTCTCTCTCTCTCTGGCTCTCTCTCTCTCTCTCTTGCTCTCTCTCGTCTCTCTCTGGCTCTCTCTCTCTCTCTCTCTCTCTCTCTCTCTCTGGCTCTCTCTCTCTCTCTCTGGCTCTCTCTCTCTCTCTCTGGCTCTCTCTCTCTCTCTCTGGCTCTCTCTCTCTGGCTCTCTCTCTCTCTCTCTGGCTCTCTCTGGCTCTCTGGCTCTTCTCTCTCTCTCTCTCTCTCTCTCTCTCTCTCTCTCTGGCTCTCTCTCTCTCTCTCTGGCTCTCTCTGGCTCTCTGGCTCTCTCTCTCTCTGGCTCTCTCTCTCTCTCTCTCTCTCTCTCTCTCTCTCTCTGGCTCTCTCTCTCTCTCTCTCTCTCTCTCTGGCTCTCTCTCTCTCTGGCTCTCTCTCTCTCTGGCTCGCTCTCTGGCTCTCTGGCTCTCTGGCTCTCTCTCTGGCTCTCTGGCTCTCTCTCTCTCTCTCTGGCTCTCTCTCTCTCTCTCTGGCTCTCTCTCTCTCTCTCTGGCTCTCTCTCTCTCTCTGGCTCGCTCTCTGGCTCTCTCTCTGGCTCTCTGGCTCTCTCTGGCTCTCTGGCTCTCTCTGGCTCTCTGGCTCTCTCTCTCTCTCTCTCTGGCTCTCTCTCTCTCTCTCTCTGGCTCTCTCTCTCTGGCTCTCTCTCTCTCTCTCTGGCTCTCTCTCTCTCTCTGGCTCTCTCTCTCTCTCTCTGGCTCTCTCTCTCTCTCTCTCTCTCTCTGGCTCTCTCTCTCTCGCTCTCTCTGGCTCTCTCTCTGGCTCTCTCTGGCTCTCTCTCTGGCTCTCTCTGGCTCTCTCTCTGGCTCTCTCTGGCTCTCTCTCTCTCTCTCTCTCTCTCTCTCTCTGGCTCTCTCTCTCTCTCTCTCTGGCTCTCTCTCTCTCTCTCTGGCTCTCTCTCTCTCTCTGTCTCTCTCTCTCTCTCTCTGGCTCTCTCTCTGGCTCTCTCTCTCTCTCTGGCTCTCTCTCTCTCTCTGGCTCTCTCTCTCTCTCTGGCTCTCTCTCTCTCTCTGGCTCTCTCTCTCTCTGGCTCTCTCTGGCTCTCTGGCTCTCTCTGGCTCTCTGGCTCTCTCTGGCTCTCTCTCTCTCTCTCTGGCTCTCTCTGGCTCTCTCTGTCTCTCTGTCTCGCTCTCGCTCTCTCGCTCGCTCTCTCGCTCTCTCGCTCTCTCTGGCTCTCTCGCTCTCTCGCTCTCTGGCTCTCTCTCTCGCTCTCTGGCTCTCTCTCTCGCTCTGGCTCTCGCTCTCGCTCTGGCTCTCGCTCTCTGGCTCTCTCTCTCTGTCTCTGTCTCTGTCTCTCTCTCTCTCTCTCTCTCTCTCTCTCTCTCTCTCTGGCTCTCTGGCTCTCTCTGTCTCTCTCTCTCTCTCTCTCTCTCTCTCTCTCTCTCTCTCTCTGGCTCTCTGGCTCTCTCTGTCTCTCTCTCTCTCTCTCTCTCTCTCTCTCTGGCTCTCTGGCTCTCTGGCTCTCTCTCTCTGGCTCTCGCTCTCTCTCTCTGGCTCTCGCTCTCTCTCTCTCTCTCTCTCTCTCTCTCTCTCTGGCTCTCTCTCTCTCTCTCTGGCTCTCGCTCTCTCTCTCTCTCTCTCTCTCTCTCTCTCTGGCTCTCTCTCTCTCTCTCTCTCTCTCTCTCTCTCTCTGGCTCGCTCTCTCGCTCTCTGGCTCTCGCTCTCGCTCTCTGGCTCTCGCTCTGGCTCTGGCTCTCGCTCTCGCTCTGTCGCTCTCTGGCTCTCTCTCTCGACTAGCCTCAGGTGTTGAATAGAGAAGAAACCAAAACCTCCTACATAAGTTGTACATGTTTATTTGCAGCACGCTCTATCCTCTACAGCCTTCTAAAACACACAAAGGATTTTTCTCAGCTCCAGCAAGCAGGGAGCAAGAATCTGATGTCACACACAGCATAGACCAGGAATATGCAATTAGCGGACCTCCCAGCTGTTGCAGTACTACAACTCCCATGAGGCACAGCAAGACTCTGGCCGCTACAAGCATGACACCCAGAGGTAGAGGCATGATGGGACTTGTCGTTTAGCAACAGCTGGAGTTCCTCTAATTGCACATTCCTGGTATAGACTATAGAGCATGGAGATGATCTGAGACCTGAGTGGAGGGAAAGGACCCCCCGCCCAACCCCAGGAATGCAACATGCAAAGCTGAGGCTGTTAATCGCTTCCTGTTTGCTAGAGGTGTGAGAGGCAGGATTCTGTGGTGTGGATAACCTGTCAGAAGTGACTTGTGCAGAGGAATCACAGAGCAGACCAAGAGCACACTAGGTGCTTTTGATTGAGGCTAGTACACACAATAGCGAGATATGCTCTGTTCATTTTTAGGCTGGGTTCACACTGCTGCGGGGGGAGATCCGGATGTGATTCGCACCGCAAATCACATCCGATCTCCGTAGCGATGCGAGTTCAGCCATACAGATAGTATCGCTGAATTCGCAGCGCTCCCGCAGCAAACTCGCACGGGACCCTTTTTTTGGTCCGCAACAGAATCGGATCGCATGGGGGTTCACACCATGCGATCCGATTCCTGTGCGAGTCGGCAGATCGCACTGCGATATGCGGACGGATCTGGGGGTGTCATTAACATAACATTGACACTCCCAGCCATCCGCATAGGGCAGTGTGAACTGCCGGCGGGAGTAATGCGATGCGGGAAAACGCCGCGGATTCGCGGCATTCCCGCATCGCAGTGGTGTGAACCCGGCCTTAATGTCAGAGGTTTAACACACAGATCAAAGGGTTTTTCCTCAGCTCAATCAAGCGGGGGTCAGGGATCTGATGAAGGGGGTCAGGGATCTGATCAGTTAGAGCTCTTGTACAATGTATGAGAGCTGATTGGAGGAAGGGGACACACCCCCTTTCATACATAGCACCCAGGAATGAGGGGAGGATGCAGAGCTGTGTAGCGAATAGACAAACTGTGTGCTGCGCTCTCCTCCCCATCACAAATTTATCTCTGGTGTCCTGAAAACTTGTCAGTAGGATGGGCTTTGATGTGTTCGAGATCCCACCTGCCTGATGCCGCCAGGAAGCCGACACAGCACACCGTTAATCGCAGGCAGTGAGACATTTCCTGTCCGCACATGCACAGATGGGGAAATGTCTTGCTTCCTGTCATTGGCCGTGTGCAGTGTCGGCTTCCTGGTGGGATCCCAAACATGCCTGAGCCCATTTCTACTTGTTGGAAGTGACTCATGCCGGAAACATAGGAATGAAGCACCCAAGACAAATTACACTTGGCGCTGTGGAGTTAATAAAATATTTCGATATATGTACCTTGTTCCACGACTGAGCTTTACAAACACTTTAATTGTCATTCATTAGCTCAGCTGAGTGCTGTTGTAGATGTGTGTGTCCTTAGGTGTCCTTAGGTGTCCTTAGGTGTCCTTAGGTGTCCTTAGGTGTCCTTAGGTGTCCTTAGGTGTCCTTAGGAGTCCTTAGGAGTCCTTAGGAGAGGTCTCCAGCTGGGGTTTTTACCAGTGATTAGTATAATGGTGGATGTATTAAAGTAACATCTACAGGTCTTCTTTATGGCCTGTCTGCTACACACAGGTTATCCAGAGCTAAAATTCACCTTGAGGCTGGATTCACACCTATGCAGTTTTAGTGCTTTTTGCAGATTTGCACTGCAGTCCATATAACATGGTTTCCTATGGAACACACTCTGTAGTGCAAATCTGCAAAAAGCATTAAAAATGCCATAGGTGTGAATCCAGCCTGAAGTAGCCAGAACTTTGGAATGTGCAGCCAAGCTTACCTAGAAAAGCTTTGTTCGGAGTGCTGTCTTGGCTGCAGCCCCAGAGTTCCTGCAGTCTATTAGCACCTATTTCTCTCCTACTATTTATTTTATTTTTTTATTATTATTATTTTCCATTAGCCAGTTTCCTGCAGTCTAAAAGCACTTATTTCTCTCCAGCGGGTATGTATGTAGCTGCGGGTTACATACATAGTCATACAGTAGACCGCACTGTGTTCTGGCCTTGGGTATGGGAGGAGACATCCTGGAACACAAACTAGTCTACAGCAGCGGTGCTCAGCCAATCACAGCAAGCAATGTAGACTAGTCTGTGTTTATGGAAGTCTCCGTCCATACCCGGATCACAGTGCGGTATAGTGTATATAGTACTGTAGTATGTAGACTGCCACAGATACAGAACATACAGTTTTTCATTTGCACATGCAGCGGGCTGACAGCTTAGGGAGAGACATAGTTTGGCCCAACAGCAACAATCTATGGTACAGTAGTTCAAAAGATGGAGTTCTCTCTTAAATCGATGAACAACCAATAAATGGCACAACTAGACAATTGGAACATACTAGGTAGTCAGTCTGTATGTTCCAGTTGTCCAATACCAATTAATTTACTATGTTCAACATGGTAAATGAATTGGTCTATGCTACGGATTTTTAAATCTATTTCAGTAAAAGTGGCAGAGTTCGCTTTTAAAGCGGGAGTCCGCCGGGAGTTCCGCGTTTTTTTTATTTTATTTTTTTAAAGCCAGCAGCTACAAATACTGCAGCTGCTGACTTTTAAAATAGTGACACTTACCTGTCCAGCGCGCCCACGATGTCGACACCCGAAGCCGATCTCTCGATCGTCTCTCGGGTGCTGCCGCCGCCATCTTGGGTATGGGAATCAGGAAGTGGAGCCTTTCGGCTTCATTTCCCGGTTCCCTACTGCGCATGCGCGAGTCGCGCTGCGCAATAAGGATGTACCCGCTGTCTCTTGGATCTGTGTTTCCCAGCAGGCAGCGGGGGACTTTCGGAAAGGGGCGTAATCTGCGCCCCTTTCCGCAGAGAGCTATCCCGGAAGTGGGTGCAGATACCTGTACTGTACAGGTACCTGCACCCCCCTCCCCCCTGAAAGGTGCCAATTGTGGCGCCGGAGGGGGGGGAGGATTCCAATGAGCAGAAGGTTCACTTTAGGGTGGACCTCCGCTTTAAGAACAAAAGCTGTTCAGCTTTCTCACAGGAGAGACGGTTTCTCTTCTCATCAAGAATATGAGATGCTAGACTGAATAGTCTCTCACTCTCTGTACTGGTGCTTGGGAAAGATAAATATCTGCGTGCAATCTGTGCAAGCAAAGGAAAACATTCTTTGTTGATTCGCCAGTACTCAAGGGGATTGTCGCTTCTGGCAATAGGCTGTTCAGTTAAATAAATGTCCAGCTGTTGAGTAGCTGCACTTGTTGTGGCACCGCTATGGATTGGGGTGCATTCGTGTAAAAATTCTTCAAACATATCAGATATGAAGCGAGTGTGTTCCTCTTCACTTGTATGCGACCGTTTCTCACTTTCCTCTAGGGGTGCAACGGATCAAAATACTCACGGATCGGATCATTTTTCGGATCAGCAAATAACTGAATTTGCAAAAACCTGTGAAAATTACACCACCATATAGTCCCCGCTGTAATATCCGCGTCGTCTCCATCTCCCCCCCCCCCCGTAATATCCATGTCATCTCCCCCACTGTAATATTGGCTGGGTATTGCAGAGATGGCTGTTACTGCAATTGTCACAGAGCAGCGCTGTGGGCACTACAGATCCAACCCACAGCGTTGCTTCCATCCAATCTCTCCCCTCCACTGTACAGATCAGTACACAGAGGGGAGAGAGGAACCGGCATCGTGACATGACGTCGGGTTGTTTACAAGTGATCGCTCCGTCATTTGACGGAACGATCACATTGTAAACGGCCGCCGGGTGTACAAAGATGATAACAATGTAGCGTTGTTTGTTATCATACATCGTTTGTTATCATTTGTTATTTAGACTTCGTTTGTTTGTATGGTAGCTGCTGTTTTGTGTTTATATCACAATTTTTGTCATTTTTATATAGGGAGCGCAGTGTTTTCCCCCTCTTTTGATTTGGGTGTACAAAGATGGCCGCCGCTCTGGAGCTAGGCCGAAGCTGCAGCCTTTCCTAAGGCCGAGGCTGCGGAACTCTCTGCGGATCGTGTCGTGTGCCAATCCGAACAGGGTGACCCGTTCGGATCACAGATCGGTGATGATTCGTTGCACCCCTACTTTCCTCTGTGCGGCACCTCAAAACTCCTTCACTAGATGCTTCCACCAACTCCATTTGTGCCAGTATCATGTCTCGTGCACGCTGCTTTTTCTCTACATTAACTGCTTGCTGACCGCCAGCTGTCAATTGACGGCCAGGCGACGCAGCTCTCGTTGCGGGAGGGCGTCACATGACACCCTCGCCTTCCCGACCCACCAGGGGGCACGTGCTCGCCGTGTCACTGGGGACTCGATGCACGTGCCTGGTGGCCGCAATGTCTGCCAGGTACCCGCGATTGCCCGGTAACACAGCAGGGCTGTGGATCTGTGTATGTAAACGCACAGATCCACAGTCCTGTCAGAGGAAAGGAGACCGATGGTGTGTTCTCAGTACAGAGAAACACCGATCGGTCTCCTCCCCTTGTGGACCCCCTCCCCCTACAGTTAGAATCACTCCCAGGGAACATATTAACCCCTTGATCACCCCCTAGTGTTAACCCCTTCCCTGCCAGTCACATTTATACAGTAATCAATGCATTTTTATAGCACGAATCGCTCTATAAATGTGAATGGTCCCAAAAATGTGTCAAAAGTTTCCGATATGTCTGCTGCAATATCGCAGTCATGATAAAAATCGCAGATCGCCGCCATTACTAGTAAAAAATTAAAATAAAATAATGCTATAAATCCTCTATTTTGTAGGAACTAGAACTTTCTCAAATCGCCTTTCAGGACAACCCCGGAGAGAGTGTAGCTCCACCTTGCAATCAGGAAACACATGCCCACTTTAAAAACACCTCCTCCTCCTCCATGGCTTCAGTTATTGTGTTTCCTCCTTGGAGGAAGCATGTGCCTGAACCAGGGAGAGCTACACTCTCTGCAGGGGAGTAAGGCTTACCTTTTGTTGCAGGTTGTTTCTCTTTGACCCCCAGCAGCATCTCCACGGGGAGAGGACTCCTGGAGCTCCTGGTCCCGCCATCTCACGGGAGTAAGGACCCTCGGAGTGCCGGCGTCGGGTGCCCGGTGTCCGCTTGTTAGCGCAGGGAGGGCTCTGTTGCTGGCGGAGGCCGCTGCAGGTCAGCGGCATGGCTCCGTTTTCGGCGCCGGGTCCCGGGCGGCGACGGCGTCGTTCACGGTGACGCGCGGGCGCTCTGAGGGGGCGTGGCGCCGTGGTTCAGCGCCTGGAACGCAGGGGTCATGGGGCGGGTCAGGTGACCGTGTGCTTCCGCTTCCGGCCGGCCTTGATGACGCGGCGGCCGGGAAAATTTAAAATGAGAGCTGTTTGTAAAATAGCTGCCTCACTCAAACGATGGAAGAGTGCAAGCCAGCTATGGCGGAGACAGGCGCCCCCAGCACCGGTCCAGCCCAGGTACGTAAGGTGCACTGGCACCCTCTGCTTTACTGTGGGTATGTCTTTGTTTGTTCCCCCCTCTTGGGGGCCTGTCGCTGCAGGTCAGAGGTGGACTTCGCTCTGACCTTTTGCAGCCTAGTTCTGGGGTCTCACTAGTAGGTCTGTTTGGTGGTGGGTCTCTGCACTGGCTTGGTGTTAAGCAACTGGTTGTTGAGAGCTTTTAGTGAATTAAACCTGTATGTCGTTTCAGGAAAAATCACTAGGAAAAGCTAGACCAGGTCAGAGAAAATGTCCTTCCTGCAAAACCCCCCTCAGAGATTCATGGCAGAAGGCAATGTGCAGAAATTGTATCAGAGAATTGGTGGAAGAGGAAACATCTCAACAATATAAGGATTTGTTTTCTTCGGTTAAAGAGCTGACAAACTCTTTGAGTTCAGTCAAGTCCATCCTGATACAAAACCCTCCCGCACAGACCGAGCCTCAGAACTTACCGCCCAGCCCCAGGGCGTCGTCATCCAGACAGGTGGAAACTGAAGAGTCTGGAGACGAAGGGGGTAGTACTCTCATCTCCTTCAGGGATTCTGAGGAGGAGGAGGAAGAGGAAGAAGATAGCAGGGGCTCCAAATTCAAGCTATCACTAGAGGAAGTAGATGATATTTTAAAAGCAATCTACACTACTCTAGAAATTCAGGAAGAAAGAGTACAACTGTCAGTTCATGACAAAATGTACCAGGGGTTGGACGAAACAAAACGGCGAGTTTTTCCTGTCCACAGGGTCCTCTCAGACTCAGTGAGAAAGGAGTGGAAGGACCCAGAAAAAGCCCCTTTCTTCTCTAAAGCTCTCAAAAGAAGGTTTCCCTTCGAAGATAAGGACTCAGAGGTTTGGAACAAGAAACCCAGAGTCGATGCAGCTTTCTCGCAGGTATCCAGACGAACGGATCTAGCCTTTGAAGATATGGGATCCTTAAAGACCCAATGGACAAAAAAGCTGACTCCATCCTTAAAAAAGCTTGGGATGCTGCGTCAGTCAGTCTAAAACCAGCAATGGCAGCTACGGTGGTGGCCAGGAATCTGGAATGTTGGGTAGAGAAGCTGAAGAGCCATATTGAGGCGGGGACACCCCGCAAGGATCTCTTAGAGTCCTTTCCACTGATCCTGAATGCAGTCAAATACATGGCGGATGCATCAGCAGAATCAGTTAAACTGGCCGCTAGGTCTTCGGCTCTTGTAAATTCAGCCAGGAGAGCAGTTTGGCTGAAAACATGGTCTGGGGACACTGCCTCTAAGGTCAAGCTGTGTGGTCTTCCCTTTTCGGGTGACTTGCTCTTTGGTCCTGATTTAGAGTCTGTGCTGGATAGAACAGCCGATAAAAAGAAGGCTTTTCCAGTTAAGAAAAAGCAGATGGCTAAAAAGAATTTTCGTGCTTTTCAGCAGTCCCATAAAAAAGACCAGGAGCACAAGAGCAGATGGGGTTCACAGAAGGGCAAAGGCAGGGGTGGAGTCCTCTTTAGATCTCCCCCAGAGCAGTCCCCTAAGAACAAGTGACAATATCTCCCCAGTGGGGGGGAGACTGTCAGCTTTTCGCGAACAATGGGACAGGCTGTCTCCAAATCTGTTCGTGAAGAGCGTTGTCGATCAGGGGTACAGGTTGGAGTTTTCAGAACTACCCCCGAGCAGGTTTTATGTGACAACATTGCCAAGGGATCAGGAGAAGGCCTCTGCAATGAAGCTGTTGTTACAGGAGCTGATACAGCAAGAGGTTCTGATTCAAGTCCCAGTAAGCCAGCAGGGCGGGGGTTTTTATTCACATATTTTTCTGGTGAAAAAACCCTCAGGGAAGTACCGTCTAATCCTGAATCTGAAATTCCTGAACAGGTTCATTCGGTACAAACATTTCAGGATGGATACAATTTTCTCCATCACAAAGCTGTTGACCCCAGAATGCTTCATGGCATCCCTGGACCTAAGGGATGCCTACCTTCATATACCAATTCATCAGGCATCGCAGCAGTTCCTGCGCCTGGCATTGAAGGTAGGGAGTTCGGTATGGCACCTCCAATTCAGGGCTCTGCCGTTCGGACTCTCGTCCTCTCCCAGGGTCTTTACGAAGATTATGGCAGAGGCTTTGGAACCCCTGAAATTGAAGGGGATTCCAGTCGTTCCTTATCTGGACGACCTTTTGTTTTTTGCAGACTCCAGGGAGCAGGTCCTAGTCAATCTCCAGAGGGCCCAGTCTCACCTCGAGGGCCTGGGATGGCTTCTAAACCTAGAGAAGTCAATCCTGACCCCCTCACAGGAAATGAAATTTCTGGGGTATACATTAAATTCGATTCTCCAGAAAGTTTTCCTGCCGTTGGAAAAACAGGAAAAGTTACAGCTAGCTGTACAGCGGATACAGAGCAACCAGACAGTCTCAGTCAGGATGGCTATGGCAGTTCTGGGCCTGCTTACGGCAGCAATCCCGGCTGTTCAGTGGGCCAGGTTCCATTCCAGACCCCTTCAGAGGGAGGTTCTGTCAAGCTGGTCCCATCAGGATCCTTTGGAAAAACAGCTAAAAATTTCGTCAAAGACGAAAAGGGCTCTTTGGTGGTGGAGAGACCAGGCAAACCTCTCAAGGGGCCTGGTGTGGACCTTTCCTGTGGACAAGCGCCTTACTACAGACGCAAGTGCCTGGGGCTGGGGAGCCCATCTGGATGGTCAGACATCTCAGGGGGTCTGGTCCAAACAGGAAGCTCAAAGATCATCCAACTGGAGGGAGTTGAAGGCGATCTTTCTGGGTTTAGTGGCATTTCAGCAGAGTTTGAGAGGCCACCATGTTCAGGTGTTGTCAGACAACACAACAGCGGTTACCTACATTATGAAGCAAGGGGGAACCAGAAGCAGGAGCTTGATGGAGCTGGCCAATCTGTTGTTAGCCTGGGCAGAACAGAACACAGCCTCACTATCGGCAGTGCATCTGAAGGGCTCTCAGAATTTGTTTGCGGACCTCCTAAGCAGGCGCAAATTGCTAGAGGCAGAATGGAGTCTGAATCAGGAAGTGTTCCTGATGATCTCCGAGGCCTGGGGGGTTCCTCAGGTAGACCTTTTTGCCAGCCAGCAGAACTCAAAGGTGGACAGATTCTTTTCTCTTCACCGAGGAGATGCAGCAATAGGGTTGGATGCATTCGCTCACCCCTGGCATTACCAGCTGTGCTATGCCTTTCCCCCCTTTCCTCTAATTCCACTAGTACTGAGGAAATTCAGGGAAGAAAGGACAGACTTAATACTAGTCACTCCTTTTTGGCCAAAAAGACCCTGGTTCGCGGGTCTTCGAAACCTAGCCTCGAAGCCCCCATGGAGGTTACCACTCAGAAAAGATCTGTTATCCCAGGGGACAGTAAGTCATCCAGAAGTGGAACTCCTGCAGCTAACCGCCTGGTTTCTGAGGAGGACCTGTTAAAGGCTAAAGGTCTCTCAGATAAAGTAGTAAAGACCCTGCTGTCCAGTAGGAAGGCAGTTACACAGGCAATTTACATGAAGGTCTGGAAAAAGTTCAACTCCTGGTGCAGTTCTAGAGAACTCAAGGTCAAGAGCACGGTGTCAGTCTTGGAGTTTCTCCATGAAGGAATGGAGAAGGGTCTCGCAGCCAGTACCCTGAAGACTCAGGTGGCTGCCTTATCAGTTTTCTTTGAAAAGACTTTATCTAAAGAAACTTTAATTTCTAGATTTTTTAGGGCTCTTGCTCGAAATAGACCAGTAGCCCTTAAAGACTTTCCCAGTTGGGATTTGTCTACAGTTTTACAGGGTCTCTCGGGAGCACCGTTTGAACCCTTACAGGAAGCTTCTTTGCAGAAGGTGGTTTTAAAAACAATCTTTTTGGTGGCCATCACCTCGGCCAGGAGAGTCAGCGAGCTCCAAGCTCTAGCTATTACAGAACCCTTCCTTAGAATTTATCAGGACAGGGTGGTACTGAGGACGGATCCAGCATTCCTACCGAAAGTATCCTCAACTTTCCATCGATCACAGGAAATAGTGTTACCTACATTCTCTGCAAGCCCAGCAAATGCAGGAGAGGAAGTTTTTCACACATTGGATGTGAGAAGATGTCTTTTACAGTTTCTGAAAGTTACTAAAGAATTTAGAAAATCAAACGCCCTCTTTGTGATATTTTCTGGATCACGCAAGGGGGAGAAAGCTTCTAAAAGTACGCTGGGTAGGTGGCTTAAGTTGGCTATAACAGAAGCCTATAAAGCAAAAGGAGAAATACCTCCCTCAGGTATTGCTGCCCACTCTACTAGATCCACGGCAGTTTCCTGGGCTGAAAGGGCCGGTGCCACGCCTGAACAAATCTGCAAGGCTGCCACTTGGTCCAGTTATTCGACATTTCTCCGGCATTACCGGTTAGATCTACTGTCTGCAGCAGATCAGGCCTTCGGCAGGAAGGTACTGCAGGCAGTAGTCCCGCCCTAGGGTAAGTTTCTCGGTTATCCTCTCCGGGGTTGTCCTGAAAGGCGATTTGAGAAAGACTCAGTTAGACTTACCGGTGACGGTATTTCTAAGAGCCTTTCAGGACAACCGTTACTTCCCTCCCTAGGTTATGCTTAGTAAATGTATTAAGTTCTACCATGGTGTTGTGCTTTCTGTGCTTTGTTTTCCAGCGTCGGAAGGCCACAATAACTGAAGCCATGGAGGAGGAGGAGGTGTTTTTAAAGTGGGCATGTGTTTCCTGATTGCAAGGTGGAGCTACACTCTCTCCGGGGTTGTCCTGAAAGGCTCTTAGAAATACCGTCACCGGTAAGTCTAACTGAGTCTTTTGCGCAAACCAATCAATATACGCTTATTGCGTTATTTATGGTAAAAAAATAAAAAAAAATGTCAAAGAATACAAATTGGTCTAAACTGAGGGAAAAAATTGTTTAAAAAAAAAAAAATTTGGATATTTATTATAGCAAAAATTTAATATTATTATTATTTTTTTCAAACTTGTCACTCTTCTTTTGTTTATAGTGCAAAAAATAAAAAACCGCAGAGGTGATCAAATGCCACCAAAAGAAAGCTCTATTTGTGGGGACAAAATGATTACAATTTCATCTGGGTACAGTGTTGTATGACCGCTCAATTGTCATTCAAACTGTGACAGCACTGAAACCTGAAAAATGGCCTGGGCAGGAAGGGGGTGAAAATGCCCTGTATTGAGATGATTAAAGTATTGCTCTTTAAATCGAGGATCTAGAACTGTTGCAATGCAGTACAGAGGGTCTGTCTCGGTGTCTTGAAACTGGTTGGTAACGGCCTCTAGTAGAGTGGTTTTAGCCGTTTTTACGCCATGGTCTGTTTCTATCTCTTTTCCTAGCAGACGCTTCAGTGCAGCAATCAAGGGGATAACGTCAGCAATGGAAGCATTAGTTGAGCTCATTTTTTTTGTTAACTGTTGAAATGGAGATAGAAGAGACAAACTATTTTCAACTAACGTCCACTGATGTGCACTCAGTGTTGCCGGCAGCTCGTAATCTGCAATGCATGCAGCTAAAACACGCCTTTGTTCAAAAAGACTTTGCAGCATATAGTAGGTGCTGTTCCAACGAGTGGCTACATCTTGCTGCAGTCGTTTTGGTGCCATTCCAAACTGTATCTGCAAAGCTAGTAATCTGGAATAAGCAAGCAGAGAATGCTTAAAGTGACCCACAATTTTTCTTCCTTTTGTTACGATATCAGATCTGGTGCGTTGACTCTGCAATCCTTCATTCACAGCCAACTGTAGCGTGTGTGCCATGAACGGTATGCTTTGAAGTTCACTGTCCTCCATTGCCTTTGCCGTGTTCCGCTCATTATCTCGGACAATCAAATGCACTTTAGACTTCTCAATGTGCCAAGTGTCGAGCATGGTTTTTAACCACTTCACACCCGGGCCAATTCTGACATTTCTCTCCTACATGTAAAATTCATTATTATTTTTTTGCACCTTTCAGGGGGGAGGGGGGTGCAGATACCTGTATAATCCAGCTATCTGCACCCACATCCGGGACAAGCTAGCCACAGATTTTTTTTTTTTTTTTTTTTTTTAGAACAGATCGGACATGAACTGACATGTTTGACACTTTGTCTGGAACCAATGACGCCAATACAGTGATTCGTCCTAGAAATATGCACTGTCCCTGTACTAATGACATGAATGGCTGGGAAGGGGTTAAACATCCAGGGCGATCAAATGGAGGGATAACTGTGCCTAGCCAGTGTTTTTTTTTTTTTTTTTTTTGTGTGTGTGTGCTGCTTTTACTAGGGGAAGTGATGAAAGTGGGGACAGAAAATCCATCTCTTCTGCCCCCTGTTGGGAAGGAGTTCTGCCTTGTTTACATAGCCAGATCACCTTTCTAAATCCCTGCCCAACGATCGACAGGTGTTGGTGGACATCCAGTGCTCAGCACCCGCAGATCAGCTCCTGCTATGATTAAAGCGGGAGTCCGCCGTTTTTTTTTTTTTTTTTTTTTTTTAAAAAGCCAGCAGCTACAAATACTGCAGCTGCTGACTTTTTTAAAATAATGACACTTACCCGCCCAGCGCGCCCGCGATGTTGGCACCCGAAGCCGATCTCTCGATCGTCTCTCAGGTGCTGCCGCCGCCATCTTGGGTATGGGAATCGGGAAGTGGAGCCTTGCGGCTTCATTTCCCGGTTCCCTACTGCGCATGCGCGAGTCGCGCTGCGCAATAAGGATGGTCCCCGCTACCTCTGGGATCCGTGTGTTTCCCAGCAGACAGCGGGGGACCTTCGGAAAGGGGCGTAGATTCTGCGGAAAGGGGCGTACCTTCTGCAGATATCTATGCAGGAAGTGGGTGCAGATACCTGTACTGTACAGGTACCTGCACCCCCCCCCCCTCCCCCCTGAAAGGTGCCAATTGTGGCGCCGGAGGGGGGGAGGGTTCCAATGAGCGGAAGCTCCACTTTAGGGTGGACCTCCGCTTTAATCACAGCAGAAGTGGCCCACCGGCTGCACGTGTGCACCCCCTGTGGGCAGAAGTGCAGAATCACGTATGTATATGTGATTCTGCACAAGAGGGTTGCCCTGTAGCAGTAAATCTGCTATGTGGCGGCCAGGAAGTGGTTACAGTGTCCTGAACTACTTCTGGACCGCTCACCGTGGATATACGTCGCTGCTCTGACATTAAATACCGTAGTCATGGTAGCAGACAGCTGCCATAGCCCCGGTATTTTTATCCACGACCGGCGATCCTCTTTCACATTAAAGTGGTCTCAGAGGGGGATTCGCCACAAGATAGCTTTCATAGGCTGTGGGAGAGGTTCACTGCAATGTCGCAGTCCAGCTAAAAATTGCTGATCACCGCCATTACTGGTAAAAAAAATAATAATTTTGTAGTAAAGTCTTTAAATCTATTCCCTATTTTGTAGACGCTATAACTTTTGCGCAAACTAATCAATAAACGCTTATTATGAATTCTTGTTTTTTGGTGAAAAAAAAAAAAGTATGTAGAATACATATTGGCCTAAACTGAAGACATTTTATTTTAATTTTGGGGATATTTATTAAAGTAAAGAGTATTTTTTATTTCTTTTCAAAATTGTCAGTCTCAATTTTTGTATTAAAGTGCAAAAAAAAAAAAAACGCACAGGATATTAAATACCACCAAAAGAAAGCTTTATTTGTGGGGAAAAAAAAGGACGCCAGTTTTATTTGGTTACAGTATCGCACGACCGCGCAATTGTCAGTTAAAGCGACGCAGCGCTGCATCTCAAAAAATGGCCTGGTCATTAGGAGGGGAAATTTTTCTGGGGCTGAAGCAGTTAAAGGGACATTTTTTTTTATTTTTTTACTTTTTTTTAATTACCTGTGTCCCATCTCGATCCATTGATTGTTGCACGAGTGCCTCGGCTGTCTCCCTCCTGATTGGCTGAGACACAACAGTGGGCGCCATTGGCTCCCGCTGCTTTGAATCAAGTCAGTGACCCAATGAGGAGAGGGGGGGAGGTGGAACCTTGATGTGGCTCCGTGTCTGAATGGACACACACAGCCTTGGCTTGGGTGCCCCCATAGCAAGCTGTGGGGGGGGGGGAGGCTTCCCCTTGGGTTAGAAGGGATTTCTTTCTTCTTCCTTCTTCTTTCAAGTCACTTTTCCTTCTCTGGGACCAGACGCGGTTGGATGTCTGACAGGCCGGACTTGGTGGATGGAGGTCATTTGTCAGCCTTATCTGTGTAAGCCGGATAGGTTCACATTAAAGGATTTGGCTTCAGCCTTTCCGCCTGAGCCTTGTATTAAATCTCATTTACTCCTAAACTCTCCTTTCCTAATGACTCCTCATTACTTGCAATGCTATATATGGTAAAAGGTTAAAGGTGAATGCCAGCTTTCCCTTCAGTCTTGCACTGTTGTACAGGTTCCTCTCTACTGGAATCGCTTACTCTGATTTCACTGCACACTCTGAGCTTCTCACAATGTGCATTAGAAGTGGCAGCAAGTCCAATAGAATCCGCCTTTCTTTCTGGCTAGAGGACATCCAGCATCATCCAGTCTTTCCTCCCCAGCCTGACTGTCCCTGGACCTTCCATTTCATTCATTGGAATTCAGCTCTTTGTTATGGAGGTTTATCCTGACGTGGGCATTACTTAGGGGTGGTAGGAATGCAAATGGTCTCCCCCAGCCTTATATTTGCATAACTCCTCCCAAGACCCAACCCACTGCTTGCATCATGACTGGGGGCTCTTGAGAGGAGGACTGGGATGGGGCAAGAAGACTGGCTTCCTTTCTAACCATGCGCTGCATCGTTGCATAGAGAAGCACAGAGACTCAGTAATGTCACTGGGTCAGAAGTACGGTATACAGTGAAAACGGATTTTGTGTAAACTTTTTACATTCGTTTGTTAATGGAGGTGGGGGGGTTAGAGGAAGAACCAAGAAAGACTAACTATAATCAGGTTACACTTCAAGGGGTTGTATGAGCCGGTTCGCTCTGGGACGACTTGTCAGACGACTTAGCCGCCTGACAAGTCGCATTCCGTTCTAATAGGATCGACTCAAGTCGCTCCGACTTAGAAAAAGGTTCCTGTACTACTTTGGGGGCCACTTGCATTGACTTCTATATAGAAGCCGCTTTGCAAGTCGTCGCTGCCGTCGTGTGCAGGTCGTCTGAGGCAGTCGCACTGCAAGTCGTACTGCCTTAGTGTGAACCGGCTTTTAAGGTTCAGGTTTTAAAAAAACATGTCATACTTAGCAGTTGGTTATGCGCAGAGTTTTTTGCTTTTTCAATGCTTTTAAAGCATTGTCTATGGATAATATAATGTATAATGTATAATGTAGCTTGTCACCACCCCAAGGGCATGTGCAATTTTAAACCATGACATGTTTGGTATCTATATACTCGGTGTAACATAATCTTCTTTTTTTATATTTTTTTACTAAACAATTGGATGTTATATTGTGTTTTTGTGCATTAAAATTCATTCAAGTGTAATTTTTGCAAAACAATAGTGTTTGAAAAAAATGCTGTGCCAATACGGTGCAAACACCCACCATTTTATTTTCTAGGGCCTCTGCCAATACTGGGTGGTGGTGAGATTTACCTATACTGGGTGGTAGGGGTGCAACGGATCAAAAAACTCACGGATCGGATCGTTCCTCGGATCAGAGTCACGGATCGGATCATTTTTCGGATCAGCGAATAATAATTGAATTTGCAAAAACCTGTGACTATTCCACCACCATATAGTCCCCACTGTAATATCCACATCATCTCCCCCCACTGTAATATTGGCTGGGTATTGCACAGTATTGGCAGGGTATTGGCAGAGTATGGAGCGATGGCTGTGACTGCAATTGTCACAGAGCAGCGCTGTGGGCTGCATCTGTAGTGCTGCCATCCGATCTCTCCCCTCCACTGTACAGATCAGTACACAGAGTGGAGAGAGGAACCGGCATCGTCATGATGACGGTTTGTTTACAAGTGATCGTTCCATCAAATGACATTGATCACATTGTAAACTCCGACGGGTGCACCAAGATGGCCGCCGCTCCGGAACTAGGCCGAGACCACGGAACACTCCACGGATCGCGGCGTGTACCGATCCGAAAGGGGTGACCCGTTCGGATCAGGTCTCGTCGACGATCCATTGCACCCCTACTTGGTGGTGGGAGTTTCCTATACTGGGTGGTGGTGGTGAGAGTTTCCTATACTGGGTGGTGGTGGTGAGAGTTTCCTATACTGGGTGGTGGTGGTGAGAGTTTCCTATACTGGGTGGTGGTGGTGAGAGTTTCCTATACTGGGTGGTGGTGGTGAGAGTTTCCTATACTGGGTGGTGGTGGTGAGAGTTTCCTATACTGGGTGGTGGTGGTGAGAGTTTCCTATACTGGGTGGTGGTGGTGAGAGTTTCCTATACTGGGTGGTGGTGGTGAGAGTTTCCTATACTGGGTGGTGGTGGTGAGAGTTTCCTATACTGGGTGGTGGTGGTGAGAGTTTCCTATACTGGGTGGTGGTGGTGAGAGTTTCCTATACTGGGTGGTGGTGGTGAGAGTTTCCTATACTGGGTGGTGGTGGTGAGAGTTTCCTATACTGGGTGGTGGTGGTGAGAGTTTCCTATACTGGGTGGTGGTGGTGAGAGTTTCCTATACTGGGTGGTGGTGGTGAGAGTTTCCTATACTGGGTGGTGGTGGTGAGAGTTTCCTATACTGGGTGGTGGTGGTGAGAGTTTCCTATACTGGGTGGTGGTGGTGGGAGTTTCCTATACTGGGTGGTGGTGGGAGTTTCCTATACTGGGTGGTGGTGGTGGTGAGAGTTTCCTATACTGGGTGGTGGTGGTGGTGAGAGTTTCCTATACTGGGTGGTGGTGGTGGTGAGAGTTTCCTATACTGGGTGGTGGTGATGGTGAGAGTTTCCTATACTGGGTGGTGGTGGTGGTGAGAGTTTCCTATACTGGGTGGTGGTGGTGGTGGTGAGAGTTTTCTATACTGGGTGGTGGTGGTGGTGGTGGTGAGAGTTTTCTATACTGGGTGGTGGTGGTGGTGGTGGTGAGAGTTTTCTATACTGGGTGGTGGTGGTGGTGGTGGTGAGAGTTTTCTATACTGGGTGGTGGTGGTGAGAGTTTCCTATACTGGGTGGTGGTGGTGGTGAGAGTTGCCTATGCTGAGTTGCTTTAGATAAGAGGTGTATATATACTGGAGATGAGATCATGTCTGCACATTGTGTACTCTTGCTTCTGACCTACAACTGTCAAATGGAAACAATGAGGCCTAATAAATAACTTTTTTTTTCTCCTGCTGTTTTGCACTTGGCAGAGTGACCCCCTGGGTGGAGGTGGGCACGGTCTGCTGCCACATAGCACCTGGATTGTGAATGAATGCAGTCCATCGGTCTGTAGATAAAGTGCAAATACTGCCCTTTTTGAAAGTCCAGTTACATATTCTGAAGCTTGTCACTATGTGATGAGTCCCAATGATAGATCACAGAGCACTGCATTGTGGGTTGGGGAAGATGGGATGTATGCTTGTACCATACCTTGAAGTTCTAGAATTTTGGGGAGGTTTGTGCACACTGTGTCTACACTGTGCCTTGTGTGACCTTGCAAAAGCTTGGTCGTCCAGTTCTGGGGGATGGTCGTTCATGGACATCCTCCCGAAACCCCGCCCCCTGGGGTGCGCATCAGGTGCACTCTGTAACCTCCCTCTTTCCTTTTGGACACATCTGATCACAGATTGGGGTAAAAGGCCCTTTACCATGTGATCAGCTGTGTCCAATCACAGCTGATGACATGTAAACAGACTTGCCGGTCATTGACAGTCCTTTCCTCATGCACTGCTGTGTCTGTATGATGTGAGAGAGCCAATCGCCAGCAAGGCTGTGTCAGTACATTGCAGCCCCATGTGTGCCCATCAGTGCAGTATCATCAGCGCACATCCGCGAAGAAGAAAAATGACTGACTTATTTTGCAAAATTTTAAAACTTTTTTTTTCTTTTTTTTCTTTTTTTTTTTATCTTTATTTTCTTCAAAATTTTCGGTCTTTTTTTTTTTTTTTTTTTCATTTTATTTAGCAAAAAATAAAAAATAAATCAGTGGTGATTAAATACCAAAAAAAAGCTCTATCTGTCTCAAAAAAATTATAAAAATGTCCTACAATGTTGCATGACTGCGCAATTGTAATTTAAAGTGTGACAGCGATGAAAGCTGAACATTGGCATGGGCAGGAAGAGGTTGAAAGTGAACCTGGCCTGAATTATTATTATTTTTTTTTTTTTTTTTAACTGCGTTTTTAAGACTTAAATGTCAGATGGAATTTCAGCAATCACAAACTTGTCAAAAAAAAAAAAAAAGTTGGCGTCTTACTAATTTTGTGTCATTTCCAAGCCAACTTGATCTCATCTCTGTTATGTTAAAAATGTAGCCATACGACATGCAAAATCTCACAAACAGTTTCTTAGCTGCTTCTTTTCATGCCTCGGGATCCAGTTTGTTGGAGGTCACACATGCACAGATGCGCTGCACTTCCAGAGATTCCACAGTGCGCCTGCACATGCGTGGGGATCTCCGTCATATCCTGTAGGCCTGTCAGAGACTCATGGCACGTGTGCACATGCGCCCCAGTAAAGATGGCAAGAGAATGTCACCAGGTTTTTCCAGAACGGGTCCAAAGCTTTATTCGGCAATCCCATAGTTACACCACATGGCAATGTTTTGGGGTCCTGCGCGGCTTCAAAACTTTTGCTATCTGCTGTAACAATGTGAATAAACCTTTGGAGCTATGTTCTGGAGATCCATGTAGTCCTGGGGACCTTCTCTTGCTCTGGCTATTCGCGGTTCCAAGTGGTGGTTGCTTCAGCACCCACTTATATGCATTGACATTTCTACAGAAACGTGTGCATTGGAACCAGTAAAGATGGTGGCTCTGGAGAAGTGGGGCGAAGAGAGAACCTCCGCTTTAACCAGAGCAAAGCACTGGCAGCATGTCTACGCATGTGGTCAGGTTGTGACATCATCCTGACCCACACCGGGATGTAGGAATGAAAGTGGAGCTCCACCCATCTCTACTGCCACATTTGGTACTTTTTTTTTGGGGGGGGGGTACCTGTTTTTGACAGGTACCTGCTCCCACTTCCTGGTAAAATCACTGCACCGCAATCTATGCCATTATCCCCAGCCCCCCGTTGCTTTCTGAGACCTGTGTGTCGGGACCATTCAGAAAATGCAGTGCGACTGGTGCATGCGCAGTGGGAAACCGGCTGTGGAGCCTGAAGGCTGCACTGCCAGTTTCCCTTATTTGCAATGTCGGCACCTGCACCCAAAGCTGATGGACGAATCGGCTTGAGGTGGGGTGCTGACATTTTGGGATCCCTGGACAGATAAGTGTGCTTATATAAAGAGTTAGCAGCTGCTGACTTTTTAATTTTTTATTTTTTTTTTCCCCAAGCTGGAACTCCACTTTAAGAACACAATAATAAATGAATCATTTCTTTAACCACAAAGTGATTTGTAAAGTCTAATTAATATAAATAAAAAAAAAAAAAAAAAAATATATATATATATATATATATATATATATATATATATATATATATATATATTGCAGTATACATGTTTCTATTGGCTGAGAAGGTACTGGAGAGGTGAGGCAGCTAAAATTTCAGGATTTTTAGACCAAAAGGATGTCGGTAAGGGACATTTCAGAGATAGATGTACAAAAAAAACTGATTTTTACTGAGGCTGGCAACCCTGATGGGGGGGGGCCTAGTGGCCCGGGCCCTCAGGCAGTGGCCAAATGGTCAGTCCGCCCCTGGGCAGGACTCAATTTTTGTCCCGACACCACGATTGTTAGATAAAATTTTATCCTCTCTCATCATGCAAACCAGATCCATATATTAGAGATACACAGGATTTTCGTTCTAAAATCAGACAAATAGTGTCATGCCAGGGCAATGAGATCCTTGTGCCCTGGGAT
The DNA here is from genome assembly GCF_037356315.1 of Lithobates pipiens. Lineage (NCBI taxonomy): Eukaryota > Metazoa > Chordata > Amphibia > Anura > Ranidae > Lithobates > Lithobates pipiens. The sequence goes on along the minus strand of NW_027507764.1, from coordinate 51,970,001 downwards.
GTGACCAGCCTATACACAGCCATTCCACACCAGGATGGGTTTGATGCAGCGGTGGGCATGGTCAGAAATGGAAATATGTATTCTGAGGCTCAGGTTCCGCTATTTGAAAAATTGTTGAATGTTCTGCTGTCTAATAACTATTTTTTATTCAAGGATCAGTTCATTACATTCAGCAGAACGGCGTTGCGATGGGCTCTAATGTTGCCTCGCCATATGCTTGTTCATTTATGAATGAATTTGAAAATAAGTATATATTCAATAATGAACTTTTTCTTTGTCATTGCGCCACCTGGTGGCGGTACATAGATGATATTTTTGCTATATGGCGGGGCAGCATTGAATCTCTCATACGCTTTGATGAAATGCTAAATGCATGTTCTCCGGATATCCAATTTAAAGTGGAAGTAAACTCCCCTATCGTTTTCAGCCAAGGAAGCTGCCATCTTTGCCTCTGTTTAATCTTCAACTGGTATGGTGCTGCAACATGTGATTCGTTATGACACCAGCCATTGGATGGTTTGATAGTTTGGCTGAGAGCACAGCCAATGTGCAGTTAGCATTCCCAGCATGCCTTTTTTTTTTTTTTTTTTTAACTGTTTAAATCGATGGGTTTCACTTTAAGATCAATATCGGTGTCAACTCTGTTCCGTTTTTGGATACCCGGATCTATATTGAACATGATCGGATTGAGTCTGACCTTTATGTGAAACCCACTGATAAGAACCAGCTCTTACTATACAATAGTCATCATCATCCTCATGTTTTCAAATCTATTGTAAGAAGTCAGCTACTGAGGCCCCTTTTACACTGGGGTGGGAGCGGCGTCAGCAGTAAAGCGGCGCTATTTTTCGCTGTTATAGCGGCGGTATGCGGCCGCTAGCGGGGAAGTTTTAACCCCTGCTAGCGGCCGGAAAAGGGTTAAAACCGCCCACAAATCGCAGCTGCAGCGGAGCTTTGCCGGCGGTATAGCCACGCTGCCCCATTGATTTCTGCCCCATTTGACGGGTAGGATCAAAGATGCGGCTAGCAGGACTTTTTTCACCGTCCTGCTAGTGCACCGCTCCAGCGTGAAAGCCCTCTGGAGTGAAAGGGGCCAGATTTTTTTTTTTTTTTTTTCAGGTGCTATTTTTGGCGCTGTAGCGCCTGAAAAATGCCCCAGTGTGAAAGGGGCCTTAGGGTGAAACTAATAGTTGGTAATATCGCAGTGAGAAATGCTAGATTGGATGAGATGTGTCACAAGTTTATAGAACGGGGGTATGCGGAGAGACTGATTAAACAGGATTGCCGCAAAGTTTTGAAAGATGTAGTGACAGGTTGTAACTGTTAACCTATGAAGAGTAAACCGAGGCTTCCCTTTAGTTTTCAATGTAACAGTGGGAAGATGCTGATGTCTCTCAGGGTGAAGACATTTGGAAACTCTGAAAACTTTCCCTAAGCTGAAGGCACTCTCTGGCAAGAGGCTTTTCAGTCATTTTTTTTTTTTTAAGCATCTGCCTCCTGTATTTCCGCTGATGCATGCAGGCTGCAGCACCCTCACAATTCTTGGATGCAAGTACTATTGACAGACCCACACAGAAAGAGAAATGCACATCTCTGTACACCATACAGGCAGCCTGGAACCCTATTGAAATACTGACATCTAGTGGATGGTGTGGAAAGAGCTGGTGTGAGGTGGAATAATTATCTTAACCCTTTCATGACTAAGCCTATTTTTGACATTTGGTGTTTACAAGTTAAAAATCCATATTTTTTTTTGCTAGAAAATTACTTTGAGCCCTCAAATTATATATATATATAATATTTTTTTTTTTTTTAAGCAGAGACTCTCTAGAGAATAAAACGGTCGTTGCAATATTTTATGTCACACGGTATTTGTGCAGCTGTGTTTTAGACGTAACTTTTTGGGAAAAGGGACACTTTCATAAATAAAATAAAAAAACGAAACAGTAAAATTAGCCCAATTTTTTAGCATAATGGGAAAGATAATGTTACGCAGAGTAAATAGATACCAAACATGTCACACTTTATAATTGCGCGCACTCGTGGAATGACGACAAACTACGGTACCTAAAAATCTCAATAGGCGACGCTTTAAAAAAAATTTCCGGTTACCAGGTTAGAGTTACAGGTTAGAGTTGCTCTCGCTCTGACGATTGTGGCGATACCTCACATGTGTGATTTGAACACAGTTTACATATGCGGGCACGACTTCCGTATGCGTTTTTGTTTGCTTCACGAGCTCGTGGGGACGGTGGGCGCTTTAAAAAATTATTTTTTTTTTATTTATTTTTTTAATTTATACATTTTTTTTTTTTATTTGATCACTTTTATTGCTGTCACAAGGAATGTAAACATCCCTTGTGACAGTAATAGGTGGTGACAGGTACACTCTATGGGGGGATTGGGGGTCTAAAAGAGCCCCGATCCCTCCTTTACACTTCAAACTATTCAGATCGCCATTTTTGGCGATTCTGAATAGTGTTTTTATTTTTTTTATTTTTATTTTTTTTAAATCCGGCACCATTGGCAGCTGAGTAAACGGGAAGTAATGTCATGACGTCGCTTCCGTGTTTACCATTGGGAGACTGGAATGAAGCCGCTTACGGCTTCATTCCAGTCCCTGCCCAGCAGCCAGACACATCAGATCATGCATCAGGGCTCCTGATTGAGCGGGAGCACCGGTAAGAGTGGCAGGGGGGGGCGGCTTTTAGCCACATCTGTTGTTATGGCTGGATAGTCGATCGCCCGCTCTGCAAAACGATACTGGGATGATGCCTGCAGGTGCAGGCATCATCCCGGTATAACCCACGGAAGCAGAGTACGCACATCTGCAAGGGGTTAAAGAGGAAGTAAACTCTTCCCACTCTGATGCTTCTTTTCATTTAGTCCATTATAATAAGTAATTATCAGACTATAGCCACTGTAATCCAACCCAAATCGCATATTACTTACTGTTTTAAAGAAACTTTAAAAAAACTTGTTTCCAGGGGTTAGGCAGCACCATCTTTAGTATTGTTTTCTGAGTCCACAGTGGAGTGTATTTCCGCCCTTACACTGAGCACTTCCTGTACTGTTAACCAAGCCTCCTTCTCAATCCAACGTTTCTATGGCAACCCTGCTTCCCTGTTCATAGCTGACTTGTTTATTTCATAGTATTTACTTGTGCCGATATCTGTTTCCGTTTGTCAGACTTATCAGCTTCAGCTGATAAGACTGCAGTAATGGCCACGTTTAGACTGTATGTGATGTCACATGGTGTGTAGGCGGAAGCTCTGAGTGATTAGCAGAGTTCAGTGTTGTGCTGTAGGCAGGGCTCGAGTCCTGCGGGAACGCGTGGGAACGGCGTCCCCGCACTTTTTTCACAGCAGGAACGCCGTTCCCTTTGCAGGACCAGAGCCGCCCGAGGCTCTAGCACAGTCTGCTAGCTGCGTTGTCTTCACAGAGCTGACATCGGAAGAGCAGCACAGTGATGCACGGAGGGCAGGGGCTGGCTCAGTTAACTGATTGGTTGATAGAATGCAGAGCAGTTCTATTAACCAATCAGTTAACTGGGGCAGGTCCCGCCCTCTGTCCATCCCTTTGCTGCACTTCCGATGTCATCTGCTGTGTCCTGTGTAAGGTAAGAGGGCACTGTTATGAAGGAGGGAGGGGGAAAGTATCAGAAACTAAAAGGAATGAGGAGGGGTGATATAAAAGGGAGGCAGGGCAGGAATGTGAAGGGGGGTTCTACAAAGGGGGTGAGGACAGGAATGTAAAGGAGGTGCCATAAAGGGGCTGAGGACAGGTTTCAATTTTAAAACTAGCTACTTGGTCATCTTCCGTACTATGTCGCATTCGCAGTCTGATCATCTCCTGTAGTATGTCGCATTCGCAGTCTGATCATCTCCTGTAGCCGCATTCGCAGTCTGGTCATCTCCTGTAGTATGTCGCATTCACAGTCTGGTCATCTCCTGTAGCCGCATTCGCACTCTGGTCATCTCCTGTAGTCGCATTTGCAGTCTGGTCATCTCCTGTAGTCGCATTTGCAGTCTGGTCATCTCCTGTAGTCGCATTTGCAGTCTGGTCATCTCCTGTAGTCGCATTTGCAGTCTGGTCATCTCCTGTAGTCGCATTTGCAGTCTGGTCATCTCCTGTAGTCGCATTTGCAGTCTGGTCATCTCCTGTAGTCTCATTCCCGGTCTGGTCATCTCCTGTAGTCTCATTCCCGGTCTGGTCATCTCCTGTACTATGTTGCATTCGCAGTCTGGTCATCTCCTGTAGTCGCATTCGCAGTCTGATCATCTCCTGTAGTCGCATTCGCAGTCTGATCATCTCCTGTAGTATGTCGCATTCACAGTCTGGTCATCTCCTGTAGTCGCATTCGCAGTCTGGTCATCTCCTGTAGTCGCATTCGCAGTCTGATCATCTCCTGTAGTATGTCGCATTCACAGTCTGGTCATCTCCTGTAGTCGCATTCGCACTCTGGTCATCTCCTGTAGTCGCATTCGCAGTCTGGTCATCTCCTGTAGTCGCATTTGCAGTCTGGTCATCTCCTGTAGTCGCATTTGCAGTCTGGTCATCTCCTGTAGTCTCATTCCCGGTCTGGTCATCTCCTGTAGTCTCATTCCCGGTCTGGTCATCTCCTGTACTATGTTGCATTCGCAGTCTGGTCATCTCCTGTAGTCGCATTCGCAGTCTGGTCATCTCCTGTAGTCGCATTCGCAGTCTGATCATCTCCTGTAGTATGTCGCATTCACAGTCTGGTCATCTCCTGTAGTCGCATTCGCAGTCTGATCATCTCCTGTAGTATGTCGCATTCACAGTCTGGTCATCTCCTCCTGTAGTCGCATTCACAGTCTGGTCATCTCCTGTAGTATGTCGCATTCACAGTCTGGTCATCTCCTGTAGTCGCATTCGCAGTCTGATCATCTCCTGTAGTATGTCGCATTCACAGTCTGGTCATCTCCTGTAGTCGCATTCGCAGTCTGATCATCTCCTGTAGTATGTCGCATTCACAGTCTGGTCATCTCCTGTAGTCGCATTCGCAGTCTGGTCATCTCCTGTAGTATGTCGCATTCACAGTCTGGTCATCTCCTGTAGTCGCATTCGCACTCTGGTCATCTCCTGTAGTCGCATTCGCACTCTGGTCATCTCCTGTAGTCGCATTTGCAGTCTGGTCATCTCCTGTAGTCGCATTTGCAGTCTGGTCATCTCCTGTAGTCGCATTTGCAGTCTGGTCATCTCCTGTAGTCGCATTCCCGGTCTGGTCATCTCCTGTAGTCTCATTCCCGGTCTGGTCATCTCCTGTACTATGTTGCATTCGCAGTCTGATCATCTCCTGTAGTCGCATTCGCAGTCTGATCATCTCCTGTAGTATGTCGCATTCACAGTCTGGTCATCTCCTGTAGTATGTCGCATTCACAGTCTGGTCATCTCCTGTAGTATGTCGCATTCGCACTCTGGTCATCTCCTGTAGTCGCATTCGCACTCTGGTCATCTCCTGTAGTCGCATTTGCAGTCTGGTCATCTCCTGTAGTCGCATTTGCAGTCTGGTCATCTCCTGTAGTCTCATTCCCGGTCTGGTCATCTCCTGTAGTCTCATTCCCGGTCTGGTCATCTCCTGTAGTCTCATTCCCGGTCTGGTCATCTCCTGTACTATGTTGCATTCGCAGTCTGGTCATCTCCTGTAGTCGCATTCGCAGTCTGATCATCTCCTGTAGTCGCATTCGCAGTCTGATCATCTCCTGTAGTATGTCGCATTCACAGTCTGGTCATCTCCTGTAGTCGCATTCGCAGTCTGGTCATCTCCTGTAGTCGCATTCGCAGTCTGATCATCTCCTGTAGTATGTCGCATTCACAGTCTGGTCATCTCCTGTAGTCGCATTCGCACTCTGGTCATCTCCTGTAGTCGCATTCGCAGTCTGGTCATCTCCTGTAGTCGCATTTGCAGTCTGGTCATCTCCTGTAGTCTCATTCCCGGTCTGGTCATCTCCTGTAGTCTCATTCCCGGTCTGGTCATCTCCTGTAGTCTCATTCCCGGTCTGGTCATCTCCTGTAGTCTCATTCCCGGTCTGGTCATCTCCTGTAGTCTCATTCCCGGTCTGGTCATCTCCTGTAGTCTCATTCCCGGTCTGGTCATCTCCTGTAGTCTCATTCCCGGTCTGGTCATCTCCTGTAGTCTCATTCCCGGTCTGGTCATCTCCTGTAGTCGCATTCGCAGTCTTTTTTTTTTTTTTTTTTGGTGGGGGAGTGGATCTTGGGTGGGAGTTCCCACACTTTTTTTCCCCAGGACTTGACCCCTGGCTGTAGGAAGTCCTGATAACAGATAGATAAGACATAGAGAGTGTGCCTTAAATCAGGGGAGATCTGGGCATGCTCAGTGACTTCATTCTACAGAACAACATGGATTACAACAATACTAAGCAAGTAAGGAGATATCTACAAGCAGTGTTCGTTAGGGTTTTTTTTATGCTGATTTACATGGGACAAAGTTGTGGGAGAGGGTTTACAACCACAACCACTGATTGGATATGCCGTTGGGGTTAATTCTCATTCTTCTAATTACATTGGTGATTTGGATGGGATAATTGTGTGTTACTCCATTGATCTGTGTAATTATATGATGGCTTTATAGTGATATGTTACACAATGGCAGAGAGAGAGCCTGAGGAAGAGCGTCTTCGCTCGTACTGTACAGTGGCTGTTGCTGTGGCTTGATGCAAGATATTTACGTAAAAGGAAATTATTGCATCGGAACAGTTGTCCTGTCTTTTTCCTGGATGATTGGAAGTTCCACCTGACGCTGTTCTGAACACCCAAACGTCTCAACAGGAGAATCTCTCCCTCTCCCTCTCCCTCTCCCCCTCTCTGTCTTTTTTCATTTATATAAGAAAAAATAGAAAACACAGTGGTGATCAAATACCACCAAAAAAAGCTTTGTGTGGGGAAAAAAAATGGTATGTAAATTTAGTTTGTGTACAGTGTTGCACGACCGTGCAGTTACTAAGTAGCACAGTGCTGAATAGCAAAAAAATGCCCTGGTCATGAAGGGGGGGAAAAAAACCCTTCCAGGAGGTCACGTGGTTAAAGCGGAGTTCCGCCCACTGCTGCTAAAATTACCTCTGCACTTATCTGTCCTGGAGTCCAGAGATGTCGGCACCGCAGCTTATGTTTCCATCAGATGTCGGGTGCATGCCGCCGCCATTGCAGGTAAGGGAACCTGGCGGTGTAGCATTAAGGCTTCACAGCCGGATCCCTGCTGCGCTCTCCTCCTGGCCCAGGCGGGGAGGAGGGAGCCGAGCCTCTGACGTGATCCCCCGATAGTGGGGACAGGATGCCTGACTAGCGAGTTTCATGCTAGAAAATTGATCCCTCATTTGGTTAGTAGAACCATGTGTATGGGCCCCACCACGGGTTGATTATCTAGGATCCTAGGTGGTGGGAGAGTGGTTTTTCATCAACCAGCCTGGCGCTGGAGGTTGTACGGTGTAAATCCTGTAATCCAGTGGGCCACGGGGGGGTGGGGGGGGGTGGATCAGGGTGTACCAATTTTTGTTGTCTTTGTTCTTATTTTTTATTTATTTTATTTTAGTTACGTTTTTGTTGTGTGCTGAGCCGGGGTATGCCCAGGAGGCTCTGTTTTGTATTTTGAACTGAAAATCGCTTAAAAAAAAAAAAAAAAAAAAAAAAAAATACCGGTATCAGTGCCCCCCACCCCCAAAAGGTGGCAAATGTGGTACCGGAGGTGGTGGAGACAAATGAGCGGAAGTTCCACGTTTGGGTGGAACTCACGCTCTAACTAATGTTTAACCGCTTCTGCCCCGGAAGATTTGGCTGCTCAATGACCGGCCCATTTTTTTGTGATTCGGCACTGCGTCAATTTAACTGACAATTGCGCAATTGTGTAACGCTGTACCCAAACAAAATTGATGTCCTTTTTTTCCCCACAAATAGAGCTTTCTTTTGATGGTATTTGATCGCCTCTGTGTTTTTTTTTTTTTTTATTTTTTTTTTTTGCGCTATAAACAAAAGAAGAGTGACAATTTCAAAAGAAGCACAATGTGGGTTATTTACTAAAAGAAAATCCACTTTGCACTAAAAGTTCACTTAGAAGTAAAGTCGCTGTAGATCCGAGGGGGACATGCAAGGAAAATAAAAAACAGCATTTTGGTTTGCACATGATTGGATGATGAAATCAGCAGAGCTTCCCCTCATTTCAGATCTACCCCTTAGATTTACAGTGACTGAACTTCCAAGTGCATATGCAGTGCAAAGTAGAGTTGCCTTTCGTAAATAAGCCCCATTATTTTTACTGTTTGCTATAATAAATATCCCACATTTTTTTATCAAAAAAACTAATCTTTCCTCAGTTTAGGCCGATTTATGTTTTCTTCTACATTTTGTTGGTAAAAAACAATTGCGATAAGCGTATTTTGATTGGTCTTTTACATATTTTTGGTATAAAAAAAAAATCGCAATAAGTTTATATTGATTGGTTTGTGCAAAAGTTATAGTGTCTACAAAATAGGGGATAGGTTAAGGGCATTTTTATTTTGTGTTTTTTTTTTTTTTTTTTTTTACTAGTAATGGCAGCGAGCTGCAATATTTCTTTATTTTTATTTTTTTTATTGGGACTGCAACCTTATGGCGAACAAACAAATCAGGCACTTTTGACACATTTTTGAAACCATTGACAATTATACAGTGATCACTGCTATAAAAATGCACTGATTACTGTGTAAATGTCACTGGCAGGGAAGGGGTTAACAGTAGGGGGGAGATCAAAGGGATAACTGTTCCCTGTGTGTTTCTAACTGTGGGGGGTGGGGACTGTCTAGGAGTAGAGAGAGATCAGGGTCCATACTTGGTATGAACACACGATCTGTCTCCTCTCCCTTGAAAGAACCGGAATCTGTGTGTTTTACACACACACACACACACACACAGATCCCGGGGCTTGCTCTGTCACGAGTGATCACAGGAGCCCAGCGGTCATCGGGCACTTGCATTGAGGTTGGGCACAGGCTGGGGGTCAAAAGGCGAAGCAACGTAACATAACGCCGTTTTGGCCACCCGCGCCATTATGCTGCAGTAAAACTGTGGCGGCTGATCGTTAAGAGGGAAGGGGGGTGGAGGCCGGAGAGAGGAACTTAGAAAATGTTTCAGCTTTTGAGGCTGCGTTCACATATGTGCGGCCGCAGTTTTCAGCTGGGGGTCCAGTACATTTCTGTTCACAGGTTCAGGTCCAAATTTTTGCCTGAATGCGCACCTGAATTGGACCCAAAACACACAGGACCCTTTTGGAAACCACACCGCGGCCACCTCGGACATGTGTGAACCGTCACTATTGAGAGCCGGTCAAACTCACATGTCATGCGAATTGGATATGATGAAAACCACACCCAATGCACATGTATGTGAACCCAATCCAAGTTTTTATTTTCAATGTGAGAACTGTTCGTATTTTTACATGGTAGCAGTTTGGGATGCTCTACAGGTGATGCAGTCTGCGCTTTTGCTGAACAGTTGAGTGGAAATAAGCTGCAGGATAAGCCACATAGGGGTTTATTTTTGTTCAGCAATTTAAAGTCAACAGAATTATAATTTTAGTTTCTATCATTTTCTTTCCCATTCCAGGGTCCCGGCTGTTGCTCCGACTTGGCAGTCTCCTTTCACTACGTAGATGCTACAACAATGTACCAGCTGGAGTATTTGGTGCATCACCTCCGTCCCTATGGCTACAAACACAGATACGATCCGGAGACTCAAAATCCACCTGAGCCGATCGGAAAAGAGGCAGCCGTCAAGGAAGCGAAGAGCGAATGAAGGACAAAACTTCTTTCCAGGGAAGATGAAGCGCACTGAGGTTTAACCTGGAAGAGCAGCATCTGGCCCCGGATCCACACAAGAGCGTGCCAGTGACTATCGCAAGCCGTTTTTTAATTGGACTGACCACATTGGAGACGTTCCTTCAAGACTATCTAATGTTCCCGGATCCTTTTTATCTCATTGGTGACATTTCTATGATCCATTTTGGTGATCAGGTGAAGTGATTAATCGCAAGAAACTTTTTGGTTGACAATCACATACTTTGTACATATCTTGTACAAAATATTCAAACGTTAATTTGTTTTCAAATTAATTGTTATGAAGGCCTATCGTGCATCAGAGAGGCATCTGACATAAACGGGTAATATATAAAAATTGCCTGTTGTGTCTGTAGTTTTGGTGAATTTATGATACATATTACTAAATGAAAGTAGAACTATGAGTGGAATAAAAAAAATGACATAAATTAAGCAGTCTGTCACTAGCATTACAGCCCAACTCCAGGAAACGTAAAACGTACCTGCACTACACTGCAAGGGTATCCCTTCCGGTTGGGGCTGCACCCACACTGCAAGGGTATCCCTTCCGGTTGGGGCTGCACCCACACTGCAAGGGTTTCCCTTCCGGTTGGGGCTGCACCCACGCTGCAGGGGTATCCCTTCCGGTTGGGGCTGCACCCACGCTGCAGGGGTATCCCTTCCGGTTGGGGCTGCACCCACGCTGCAGGGGTATCCCTTCCGGTTGGGGCTGCACCCACGCTGCAGGGGTATCCCTTCCGGTTGGGGCTGCACCCACGCTGCAGGGGTATCCCTTCCGGTTGGGGCTGCACCCACGCTGCAGGGGTATCCCTTCCGGTTGGGGCTGCACCCACGCTGCAGGGGTATCCCTTCCGGTTGGGGCTGCACCCACGCTGCAAGGGTATCCCTTCCGGTTGGGGCTGCACCCACGCTGCAAGGGTATCCCTTCCGGTTGAGGCTGCACCCACGCTGCAAGGGTATCCCTTCCGGTTGGGGCTGCACCCACGCTGCAAGGGTGTCTCTTCCGGTTGGGGCTGCACCCACGCTGCAAGGGTGTCTCTTCCGGTTGGGGCTGCACCCACGCTGCAAGGGTATCCCTTCCGGTTGGGGCTGCACCCACACTGCAAGGGTATCCCTTCCGGTTGAGGCTGCACCCACACTGCAAGGGTGTCCCTTCCGGTTGGGGCTGCACCCACGCTGCAGGGGTATACCTTCCGGTTGGGGCTGCACCCAAACTGCAAGGTTTAGTTGCCTGGTTAGGTCTCGACCAGGGATATGCAATTAGTGGACTTCCAGCTGTTGCAAAACTACAAGTCCCATCATGCCTCTGCCTCTGGATATCATGCTTGTGGCTTTCAGAGTCTTGCTACGCCTCGTGGGACTTGTAGTTCTGAAACAGCTGGAGGTCCGCTAATTGCATATCGCACAATTTTAGATGGAATAGGGAAGGATTGGAACTCCTGTCAAATTTTTACCATGAAAATTGTATTTTTTGAAGTTGGAGAGAAACTTGACCTCCCTGGCGGTATGATTATTTCAGATTTTAGGTGCTGAAAGCGGTACCATTATTTTGCGTGGAAATTTGGCGTTTTATATTGTAGGCCTGTAATTATTAGAAATAACTCACTTAAAACTGTCCAAACTAGTCTAGTAGACATCCCGGGTATGATAAAGTTTGAAACACAAAATCATAAATTATAATCTAACTAGCTATAAATAATTACTATAATAATAATTATTCAATAATGTAAATTAAATCAAAAACCCTAAAATTTGCTCAGTTGCAAAATTATCGCTGTCAGTTTTAGTGTTTGATGAATTTCCTCACAAATCGCTATCTTTCAATTCTGCAAGTGATTCTAATTTATTATCGCTGGCCTAAGAGCACTTTTGACGTAAACTGACATTTTTTTGGTTGCTATGGACAATCTCCAGTTTCCAGGCATAAAGAACAGTATTTATAATATAAAACTGCATTCAGGACACTGGACAAACCACTAGGGACAAAGGGGGTGTGTAATAATTTGATACAGTATACTGTATCTATAGTGTGTGTTTTACTTTTTGAATTTGGCACCGAACTCCGTCCCCATGCGTAGCAACGCTTGCTGGGAGCGGAGCTCGGCACTGTGAATTAAGCGAGACACAGTGGCTCACAGATGACAGCGGGGAGACCTTGCAGGATCCAGGGGACAAGGTAAGTAACCTCTACATGGATCCTGCGATGCGATCCCGATGGCTCGGGGTTACTGCTTTTGGTACTGAAATCTCACCCCGAGCCAAACTCTGGAATACCACCAGGGAGGTTGCTTCATCTCTGTGAACATCTGAAGCTGTTCACTTCACTGGGTATAGCAGAGGGTTTACATCCACTTTAAAGGTTACGTTCACCTTTTGGAACGTGTTTCACCTGTATTTAGGGTGGAACATGTAACACGTTCCAGCTGCTGCCTCCTCTCCCCCCAATCCATTCAATGAATGAATGCCTACATGCAGGGGCGGACTGACAACTCATGGGGCCCCCGGGCAATAGGAGATTATGGGGCCCCCAGGTAATCAGACATTATGGAGCCACACAGTATACACAAATAGTATACAATCACACAGTATACACGTTTCTATTGGCTGAGAAGGTACTGGAGAGGTGGGGCAGCTATAATCCTCTGGATTTTTAGACCAAAAGTATGTTGGTAAGGGACATTTCAGACATGCTTTCCCTAGTTTTACTGAGGCTGGCAACCCTGATGGGGCCCCCTAGTGGCACACCGAGTGGCCCAATGGTCAGTCCGCCCCTGCCTACATGTACCATATGCTATTGTGGCTGACAGTTGAAGTTCTCAATGAGCTGCGATGGTGCTGATGAGCGCTCTCGTAGTCCATTGATTCTTCCTGCCATTCAGCAACTGCCTGCTTATACCAGGTACGAGCAGACCGCTTTATAAGTGTCTGCAGGATCCAGGCATTGCACATAGAAACCGCTGACTGTGGGTGCTATATCTTACAGACTTCAGTGAAAAAAAAAAAATAAATGCATTTTTTTAACTGCGAAAATATGTGCATTTTTTTTATTATTTTTTTTTTGTAAAAGGTGAACTTATCCTTTTAAACACAATTGTAATTTGAACCCCTTCCTACCTGGTATGGTGTGTTGAGATGTACTGGCATACTCCCCTGCCTGGCCAATTCACCGCAGTCCCACTGTGATCTGCCGAAAGCCACCACACTCTGGAGTCCACACCGCCATCTTTGTGATGTCATCAGGAGGCCAACTGCCTTATCCGGGGGGCCTAGCATCAGTCCTAGCATCCAGCCTCCTGATGATGCTCACTGTGCATACTCGGTGGGTTCTACATGGCCGTGAAGCTTCCTGGGATCTTTGGCGTGAGTATCCCAAGAGGCTTTGGGCATGGCGTATGTCATTCTGGTTTGGGCCAGAAGTATGGAAGTGCAAGAAAGGCAATTTCTAATGTAAAAAATAAAATTAAATTAAAATTAAAATCAATAGAAAATAAAAACGCTCAAAAAATATTTAACACCTGACCCCCTCCCAAACTGTTAAACATACATGCAAACAGAAATGTTCATGTACTGTGTGTCTGCATATGAAAACAATGATCGTGCTGCACACGTAATTCTGCTGTGTTAATGCTAGTGATAGACTGTTATATTTGTCATTCTGGATTTTGCCTGTAGTCCCACTTTAACCCCAGCCTTGTCCAGGGCACCCTCTGTTACCATTTTCTGCCACACAGAACACCACTATGTAAAAAATCCTGATGCCTCTGGGTATGGGAAAGCATGTGACATGTCACCTGCCTTCCCACAGTGCAATGCGTAGGACCTAAGCAGCCAATTGCAAGGCTGTCACATGGAAAGGGGAGGCGTGGCAAGTGGTGGCAACACTGGTGGGGAGATTTAGCCCAGGTTCACACTGATGCGGTTTGGGATTCGCAGCTATTCCTGTGCTTTTCCCACACCGCATCACCATCGCACTCCCTTCATGTGAACCACTGCAGGTAACCATGTTAACTTAACGACACCCTAAAAACATTTCACAAAACAGTGCAATTGGCTGAATCAGATCGCATAGGTGTGAACACCCATGCAATCTCGTTACAGTGTGGGTGGAAAAAAAAGGAGGTGCATGCACCTTTTTTGTGCGGGTGTGGTGCGATTTGAACCATACAAAATGAATGGGCTAAAATTGCACTGCAAAGAATCGCATGTGATTTGAACAGGACATGTAATGAAATTCCTGTCTCAATCACATGCAGTTCCCTGCACCGCTTCTGTGTGAACCCAGGCTTACTAAAACTGGAGCACTCGGAATCTGGTGCAACGGTACATGGTAGCCAATTGGCTTCCAAGTTCAACTTGTTTAATTAAAGTGGATGTAAACCCAATTTTTTTTTTTAATTAAGGGTTGCACCTTGTACAGTATAGGATTTAATGTAATCTGTGCCCAGTCTTGCCACGACATCACGACCCCACCCACCGAGCTCCAGACAACAGACCCACCCTCAGAATCTGCAATTTTTCAGGTCTCATAACAGACAGAGGGGAGACATTTGACAGGTAAGGCCGCGTACACACGGGCGGACTGTTCGCCCAACTAAGTTCGTCAGACAATCCGACAAACAGTCCGTTCAAAATTTGCATGAACGGACTTGACCACACACGATGAACGAACAGTCCGCTGAAAACGTGCGCGATGACGTGTACGGCACGTACGACGGGACTAGAAAAAACGACGTCCTATACACTGCAATGCAACCTTCGGCCGTGTAAACCCTTTCTGAGCATGCGCCATACTTAGTCCGTCCAACTTGCCTACACACGAGCGGACTGTCCGCTGAAACCAAGTTTGGACGGACAAAACCAAGTTTGAACGGACTGTCTTACGGAAATTCCGTAAGACTTTGTTCGTCAGACTGTCCGCTGAAACAGTCCGCTGAAGCCCACACACGAGCGGACTGTCCGCTGAAACACTGTTCAGCGGACTAAGTTGGGCGAACAGTCCGCCCGTGTGTACGCGGCCTAAGGTTACATGCAGGAGGCCTATATATCCTTATAGATAACCACTATAGCAGTAGTTTAGAAAGAATGAGAGGGGGTTTACATCCACTTTAAGCTTTGACAATGAAACCTGGAAGCTGATTGGCCTCTATGCAGAGCTGCCCCCCAAGGTGTTGCTGGGGATTTGAAGGGGAGGCAGCAGTGATTTTGGTGGAAGGAGAAAGGCAGTACAAGTAATACAGGCACCAGAGGCTGCATAGGACACGGTAGGGGAAGGCTGTTTTGATTTGGGGGGGGGGGGGTAAAACATTCTGTAATGTGCCATATATACTGCACTGAGGAGCTCCAACAATCAGATCCATTTAAAATGAAGACAGACAACGCACAAATTGCTCTCAAGAAGTTTAGCAAACACATTTCACATTGGCAATGATTAAGCACAGCAGTGTTGAATGTGTTTTCTAAACCTTGGGAGTGATTTGTGCGTTGTCTGTCTTAATTTTTAATGGATCTGCAATAAAAAATAAAGTTATGCTTGAAGTCCTGCCACTTTTTTGTTTCATGTTTTACTTGGTTGTACACCATTCAGGCACCCAGCTTTACAAGACAGCAGAGGATCTCGCAGGTACCTTGGAAGCGGATTGCATTCCTCTTGCTTAGTTCCCAGTGTGAGTTACAAGTCCCCAGAGCCCCACTTTACACATGGCTGTGGACTCTGTGACCGGACTGATTGTCCCAGTGCTGTCACATGCTCCTTTATACTGGGATGTACCAGGTACAGCGGTACCTTGGATTACGAGCATAATTTGTTCCAGAAGAATGCTTGTAATCCATAGCACTCGTATATCAAAGTGAGTCAATGGAAACTCAGACAATTCGTTCCACAGTGACTATTGTATGCAGTACCGCATGTGGCCAGAGGTGTGGGGGGGGGGGGGCGCCAGAGACACTTGGAAACCGATCTGATGCACTCGGAGAGGCTCGGGAACCGGCACCCCCGCACCGATGGCAAATGCGGTACTGCACACCGCAGAGGCTTGAATCCTGCTTGTTTTGCGAGACAACACTCGCAAACCGAGTCCAGATTAAAAAATAAATAAAAATAGCTCTTTATTGTGAAACGTTCGTTACTCACAGTCCGAGGTATTGCTGTATTTCCTTGTGGCTACAGATACTGAATAGAACAGCGAGGGAGCGAAGAAAAGGTGTGTGCTGCAGAGAAGGGGAAGAAGGTTAAAGCAAGCCTGTTGCTTTGCTCTAAATGAGCACATGTTCACTTTAAGGAAGCTTGCAAATTCCGCACGGTTTACAACTCGCTAATGGCATGGAATGACATATGATGATGTGAATGAAGTGTGTGCGAGTTGGTAAAGCTTTAGAAGAGCTCAGCCCAGAGTGGCCTTAGATCCCCTCCATGTGATTTCTATTACCCAGAAGTGTGTTTTCTGATTTGCCTTATTTAAATACTTCTAGAGTAAAGTTTTTTTTGTTCACCCTGTTGTGTTTTGTCTTTTTCTCCTTTTTGTCTGCCTGATATTAATATGAATGTAGAACCGAATGCTGGAGATGCAGAGCTCTGCAGTATGTACACTTTCATCGCTCCTGTCCTCACCAGAATTCCCTGTATGTGAATGCATTAAGGTGAAAAAACATTTACCTTTACAACCCCTTTAAGTGTTTATTAACCACTTCCCGACCAGCGCACGATGATGTACGTCGACAGAATGACACGGGCAGGCATATTGGCGTACAGGTACGTCCAATATTCAATGCCGCCCTGCCATCGGGGGCGCGCTTCCGCGCTGGTCGAGACCCCCGTGAGTCCGGTCGCGGGACCCGCGGACTCGATCGCCGCGGGCATCCCCGCAATCGTCTCACGGAGCGGCCGAATGGAGGAAATGCTTTGTAAACAACATTTCTCCATTCTGCCTAGCAACTAGTGACGCTGATCTCTGCTCCATGTGATTGGAGCAGAGATCAGTGTTCACTAAATGAAAGCCCAACCCCCCCACAGTTAGTAACACACCCCTAGGAACACTTAACCCCTACACTGCCACCCACTGGTTAACCCTTTCACTGCCAGTGTCATTTACACAGGAATCACTGCATTTATATAGCAGTGATTACTGTATAAATGACAATGGTCCCAAAAATGTCCGATGGGTCCCCCACAATGTCGCAGTCACAATAAAAATCGCCGCCATTACTAGTAAAAAATAAATAAAAATATTAATAAAAATGCTATAAAACTATCCCTATTTTGTAAACGCTATAACTTTTGCGCAAACCAATCAATAATCGCTTATTGCGATTTTTTTTTTTAACCAAAAATATGTAGAAGAATACATATCGGCCTAAACTGAGGGAAAAAAATGTTTTTTTATATATTTTTGGGGGATATTTATTATAACAAAAAGTAAAAAATAATGCGTTTTTTTCAAAATTGTCGCTCTATTTTTGTTTATAGCGCAAAAAATAAAAACCGCAGGGGTGATCAAATACCACCAAAAGAAAGCTCTTTTTGTGGGGAAAAAAGGACGTCAATTTTGTTTAGGAGCCACGTCGCACGACCGCGCAATTGTCAGTTAAAGTGACGCAGTGCCGAATCGCAAAAAGTGGTCTGGTCTTTGACCAGCAAAATGGTCCGGTCTGAAAGTGGTTAAATGGAACCTATAGAGGATTTAAATATAGACACTCCCCCAATTAATAGACCTACTTACAATGACAAAAATATATCCTACAATTAAAGTCCCGCCATTATACAGAAAGCGACAAAAAAAAAAGGCTCTTTTGCCTAGAAGAACTTACCCTTTACAAATGTTCAAAAAACTTGAAGTATGGTTGTCTCACCATAGGCTAGTCTGGTTCTAGATCCTCATTCCCCCATCGAGATCTGCTGGATAAGAACGTTCTGTTGGCTCTGAAATCTCGGACCCACCATCGGTTGTGGGTTACATAAAGCTTCTCCTATAGGCAAATAATTGCATGCGCTAATAAGCACAATCATAGCTTTCTTGTATAAGGCTGGGAAAGTGCTCTTGTTAATCTCCGAGTAACACCGACAGACGCTGGTATCACATTGAGCTTAGCAAAATCCTGCCATATAATTCTCTATTGCTTTTATTTATACTGTAAACATGAATAAAAAGGAAGGTGGTGGCTTCATAATTAGCCAGACACTTGTATCCTTTCAAAAGAACCAATCACACACATGTATATATTCAAATAGAATTTCAGTAATGACATGTGCAGAGCCATGCGGCAAGCGTCTTGTGAGACATAAAGTGTCTCACAATTTGAACACTACTTACATGGCTCTGAACACGATCGCGTGCACATTCCCACTGCTACCAATGATGTGAGCCATACTCTATCATGGCTCAGTGGGCCATAATTTTGTATGGTTATGCTATGGTTCCCATTTACGCAGATCTGCTTGCTTGGAACGTTAATGCGGTCGCCATGAGGTGGCCAGTCTGCTGCTAAGGCTTACATGATCATCCCTAAAAGAGCAAACCGATCGGCCGTGTCCACGGGAAAGTTTCCGCAGCCAATGGTCTTCCACCAACGTCTGTATGTGCGAATACACTCGCATGAGCGTATTACAACAAAACACTGGGGGAAAAATTTCCACAACAACAGACAGCAATAAAAGCTGACAAGTGTTCTGATCCATTTCCGCTCTTTCCAAAACTATAATAAAAGTTTTGCCTTTAATTATAGTTGAATGCATTAACCACTTAAGCCCCAGACCATTTTGCAGGCCAAAGACCAGTCCACTTTTTGCGATTCGGTACTGCGTCAATTTAACTGAGAATTGCGCGGTCGTGCGACGTGGCTCCCAAACAAAATTAATGTCTTTTTTTCCCACAAATAGAGCTTTTTTTGGTGGTATTCGATCACACGTGCTGTTTTTATTTTTTGCGACATAAAAAAAAAAAGGGTCCATTTTGAAAAAAAAACGCATTTTTTACATTTTGCTATAATAAATATCCCCCAAAAATGGCTAAAAAAAACCCCATTTTTTTTCCTCAGTTTAAGCCGATACGTATCCTACATATTTTTGGTTAAAAAAAATGCAATAAGCGATTATTGATTGATTGGTTTGTGCAAAAGTTATAGCGTTTACAAAATAGGGGATAGTTTTATGGCATTTTTATAAATAATTTTTTTTTTTTTTTTTTTTTTACTAGTAATGGTGGCGATCAGCGATTTATTTATTTTTATCGTGATTTCGACATTACGGCAGACACATCAGACATTTTTGACACATTTTTGGGACCATTGTCATTTATACAGCAATCAGTACTATACAAATGCACTGATTCCTGTGTAAATAACACTGGCAGTGAAGGGGTTAACCACTAGGTGGCAGTGTAGGGTATAAGTGTGTCCTAGGGGCGTGTTTCTAACTGTGGGGGTGTGTGGCTGTCTATGACACATCACTAATCTCTGCTTCGATCACACGGAGCAGAGATCAGTGACACTGTCACTAGGCAGAATGGGGAAATGCTTGTTTACATTACTATCTCCCCGTTCTTCTTCCCCGTGAGGCAATCGCGGGTATCCCCATGGCGATCGAGTCTGCAGGACCCGCAATCGGACTCACGGGGGTTCTGACCGGCGCGTGCGCACGCCATGGCACGGCAGCAAATTTAAAGGGACGTACCTGTACGCCCATTTGCCTGTCCGTGCCATTCTGCCAACGTACATCGGCATGTGCTTAAGTTAAAAAAATTTAAAAATTCAGCATTTACAACCACTTTAATGTCCCTACTATTTCCATATAATAGTCTCATGGTGCACCTAATGACGGATGACATCATCTAAGCCAAAGCAAAGTTACTTAACAGGGGCCCCAGGACTTCTTTTTAACAATAACAAGGTAAAGTTGTTCTGGAATGCCAGAAATGTATTCATGCAGAGCTGTACAATCACTGAAAGGTGCACTCTATGAAATATGTTAGGTTTGCATGTACAAACATCTGTCTACCATATGTTGGTTATACAGCTGTACACAACCTGAGAGTAGAGGCCTCAAAATTTGCATTCAATAGATTTTGTGTATGCAGAACCTTTTGTCATTAATATTTGGTTCCCGAAATTCTTTAAGGCAGGGGCGCTCAACCAACCTTTTGAAGAGCGAAGGCCACCTAAGTGATTTGGTAACCAGTCATGCGCCACAATGAACTATGTATGGGGATTTTACCGCCCCCCAAACAGCAAATGTAAATGAGCCTTTATTGTCCTAAGCCCCCTATAAGGCGGCTTTTACACTGATCCGGAGGTGAATCTCAGAGCTCCTGCAGGTTAGTTACACTGAGCCATAGACTTCTTTTACATCTAACAAGTGTGGAGGGCTTTCTGAAAGAGCAGAAAACCTACAGGATACTGTATGATAAAAGTCTATGGCTCAGTGCAGCCAAGCCGCAGGAACGCCACAAGTGCACTGCGCTGCACCTGGGAAACTGTGTGAAAGCCTAATTACCCTTTTTTTAAATAAGTGCTAATATGCCCATTGCAAAAGCGCAGTGTATGTGATGTTTAACCACTTAAGGACCGCCTCGCGCCGATGTACGTCGGCAGAATGACACGGCTGGGCACAAGCACGTACAGGTATGTTGCCCTTTAAGTACCCAGCCGTGGGTCACGAGCGCGCCGCCGGCGGCGCACTCGCGACCCGGTCCTGAGCTCCGTGACCGTGGCCGAGGGACCCGATCGTCACCGTTGTCCCGCGATCGGGTCACAGAGCTGAAGAACGAGGAGAGGTAAGTGTAAACAAACCTCTCCTTGTGCTTCCTACTAAGGCTGTCACTGATCGTCTGTTCCCTGTTATAGGAATAGACGATCAGTGATGTCAGATACCAAGCCACGTCCCCTACAGTTAAAAAAAAACACACACACACTTAACCCCGACACTGCCCCCTAGTGGTTAACCCCTTCACTGCCAGTGACATTTTTACAGTAATCAGTGCATTTTTAATTGCACTGATTGCTGTATTAATGCCAATGGTCCCAAAAATGTGTCAAAATTGTCTGACGTGTCCGCCATAATGTCGCAGTCACAAAAAAAAAAAAAAAACGCTGATCACCGCCATTACTAGTAAAAAAAAAATTATTAATAAAAATGCTATAAAACTATACCCTTTTTTATAGACGCTATAACTTTTGTGCAAACCAATCAATAATCGCTTATTGCGATTTTTTTTTTTTTTTTTTTTTTACCAAAAAATACGTAGAAGAATACGTATCGGCCTAAACTGAGGAAAAATAACATTTTTTTATATATTTTTGGGGGATATTTATTATAGCAAAATGTAAAAAAAATAATGCGTTTTTTTTTCAAAATTGTCGCTCTTTTTTGTTTATAGCGCAAAAAATAAAAACCGCAGGGGTGATCAAATACCACCAAAAGAAAGTCTTTTGGATTGTAAACTCTCATGAGCAGGGGGCCCTCTGAATCCTCTTGTATTGAATTAAGTTTAAACTGTACCGTCTTCCTTCATTTTTGTAAATTGCTGCAAAAACTGCTGGACCTATATATGAGGGGTCTTCAAAAAGTTTCTGTACTTTTATACAGTGCCTTGAAAAATTATTCATATTCCACATTTTACCATGCTACAACCAAAAAACATAAATGTATTTTATTGGGATTTTATGCGACAGATCAACACAAAGTGGCACCTAATTGTGAAGTGGTAGGAAACTGATAAATGGTTTTAATTTTTCTTTACAAATAAATGTTAAAAAGTGTGGCGTGCATTTGTATTCAGCCCCCTTTACTGTGATACCCCTAACTAAAATCTAGTGGAACTAATTGAATTCAGAATTGAACTAATTAGAGCCCACCTCTGTGTAATTTAATCTCAGTATAAAAACAGCTGTTCTGTGAAGCCCTCAGAGGTCTGTTAGAGAACCCTTTTTTTTTTTAAATCAAATACTTTTTATAGATTTTTTCATTATACAACAAAAACTCCAAATCACACATATCCATTGCCCCCAAACCACACCCATCCAAACACAACTTCAGATACAACTCCAGAAAAAAAAAAAAAAAAAGCATCATAAAGGCCAAGGAACACACCAGACAGGTCAGGAATAAAGTTGTGGAGAAGTTTTAAGTAGGGTTAGGTTATAGAAAAATATCCCAAGCTTTGAACATCTCACAGAGCTCTGTTCAATCCATCATCCGAAAATGGAAAGAGTATGGCACAACTGCAAACCTACCAAGACATGGCCGTCCATCTAAACCGACAGGCCGGGCAAGGAGAGCATTCATCAGAGAAGGAGCCAAGAGGCCCATGGGAACTCTGGAGGAGCTGCAGAGATCCACAGCTCAGGAGGGAGAATCTGTCCACAGGACAACTATTAGTCGTGCTCTCCACAAATCTGGCCTTTATGGAAGAGTGGCAAGAAGAAAGACATTGTTGAAAGAAAGACGTAAGAAGTCCAGTTTGCAAGAAGCCATGTAGAAGATACAGCAAACGTGGAAGAAAAAAAAATTTAATGGCAGCAACTATGGAAATTCTTCTGTAATATTTTATTATAACATGACCATTAAAATGTGACAGCGGAAGCGTTTTGGCACTTAGCCTTGTTCACAGCACAGTCACCTTAGAAAAATTCAACATGTAAATAGTGGAAAAAATAAAAAGATAACGTGGAAGATGGTGCTCTGGTCAGATGAAAGTGTGAACTTTTTGGCCTAAAAGCAAAACGCTATGATGTGGCAGAAAACTAACACTGCACATCACCCAGAACATACCATCCGGACCGTGAAACATGGTGGTGGCAGCATCATGTGGTGGGGATGCTTTTCTTCAGCAGGGATGGGGAAGCTGGTCAGAGTTGATGGGAAGATGGATGGAGCCAAATACAGGGCAATCTTAGAAGAAAACCTGTTAGCCCTTGTACACACGGTCGCACATTCCGACGGAAAATGTCAGATCGGACCGTGTTGTCGGATAATCCAACTGTGTGTGGGCTCCATTGGACTGTTTCCATCTGAATATCCGATCCACAAAGTTTTAGAGCTGGGCTATAAAATTTTCCAACAACATGATCCGATCGGACTTAGTCCGATCGTTTGTAGAGAATTTCCGATCGGACAAAGTGCCACGCATGCTCAGATCAAATTACGAGACCAAAGCTATTGGCTACTAGCCTGAACCTAGTCCCGTCATAACGAAAACCCGTCATCGAGCTCTGATCGATCAGATTTTCCGACAACTTTGTCCGACCATGTGTATGCAACACCAGTTTCGGACAAAATCCGATGGATTTGGTTGTTGGAATGTCGACTGTGTGTACAAGGGCTTAGAGTGCAAAAGACTTGAGACTTGGGCGGAGGTTCACCTTCCAGCAGGACAACGACTCTAAACATACAGCCAGAACTACAATGGAATGGTTTAGATCAAAGCATATTCATGTGTTAGAATGGCCCAGTCAAAGTGAAGACCTAAATCCAATTGAGAATCTGTAGCAAGACTTGAAAATTGCTGTTCACAGACTCTCTACATCCAATCTGATAGAGCTTGAGATATTTTACCAAGATAAATGGGCAAAAATGTCACTCTCTAGATGTGCAAAGCTGGTAGAGAGATCCTCAAAAAAACTTGCAGCTGTAATTGCAGTGAAAGGCGGTTCTACAAAGTATTGACTCAGGGGGGCGCCATACAAATGTACCCCCCACACTTTTCACATATTTATTTGTTTATTTTGAAAACCATTTATTGTTGTCCTTCCACTTCACAATTATGTGCCAATTTGTGTTGGTCTATCATATAAAATCCCAATAAAATACATTTAAGTTTTTTGTTGTAACATGACAAAATGTGGACAATTTTAACCCTTTCATGACTAAGCCTATTTTTGTTTACAAGTTAAAATCCATATTTTTTTGCTAGAAAATTACTTGGAACCCCCAAACATTATATATATTTTTTTAGCTGAGACTCTAGAGAATAAAACGGTGATTGTTGCAACATTTTATGTCACATAGTATTTGTGCAGCAGTGTTTTAAACGCAACTTTATTGGAAAAGGGACACTTTCATGAATTTAAAAAAAATGAAACAGTAAAATTAGCCCAATTTTTTTGCATAATGTAAAAGATAATGTGACGCCGAGTAAATAGATACTAAACATGTCACACTTTATAATTGTACGCACTTGTGGAATGACAACAAACTACGGTACCTAAAAATCTCTAGGCGACGCTTTAAATTTTTTTTCCGGTTACCAGGTTAGCGTTACAGAGGAGGTCTAGTGCTAGAATTATTGCTCTCGCACTGACGATACCTCACATGTGTGATTTGAACACCGTTTACATATGCGAGCGCGACGTCCGTATGCGTTTTCTTTGCTGCGCGAGCTCGCGGCAACGGGGGACACTTTAAAAAAATAATTTTTTTCTTATTTATTTTTTTTATTTTAAAATTTATAAATTGTTTTTATTTTTTATTTTTTTTTATCACTTTTATTGCTGTCACAAGGAATGTAAACATCCCTTGTGACAGTAATAGGTGGTGACAGGTACTCCTTTATGGAGGGATCGGGGGGTCTAAAAGACCCCCAATCCCTCCCTTACACTTCAAAGTATTCAGATCGCCGTTTTCTGCAATTCTGAATACTGTATTTTTTTTTTTAATCGGCGCCATTGGCACCGGAGTAAACGGGAAGTGACGTCATGACGTCGCTTCCATGTTTACATCAAGGAGACTGAAATTAAGCCACCATGTCCCTAGCCGCCAGAAGCAGTGGTTTGTTCATCGGGGCTCCCGATTGAACGGGAGCCCTGGTAAGAGCGCGGGAGGGGGGACGTCCCCTCCCGCTCCTCCGGCGTAACAGACGAGCGGCTTTTAGCCACATTGGTTGTTATGGCTGGAAAGCCGATCGCCCGCTCTGAAAAACAGTATCGGGATGATGCCTGTAGCTGCGGGCATCATCCCGGTATAACCCCCGGAAGCAGAGTACGCACGTCTGCGTACGCTCGGCGGGAAGGGGTTTAAAGGTGTATGAATACTTTTTCATGGCACTGAATTTAAATGAATATTATTTTGTAAAGCACACATTTAATGTAACAAAGATATAAGATGTCAGTTTACAAATATATGAAACGGTAAGCGGTCTGGATAAAACTCAGGGTCTCCAAACTGCCTATGTAAAATATTCCCAGAGTAAACGCGTGCGTCCAATGCTACAGTCTTGCGTGTTTAATGATTCCTCGGGGCCTGTTACAGATCCTGAAACACTGACAACATCTGTTAAACAGCTTCTGTGGGTTTCCTCCCTGGAAGGGGAGCTATGGGGGGGGGGGGGGGTGTCTGATCAGCATGTCATGTAGTTTACATGTCATAGCTACATACCCTATGATTGTTCCAATAAAAAAAATGTTGGATGAACCCTCTGTACACTGCTATACATCTTGTCTAGCAAACTTTACATAAGAATAGGGATTTTTAGTTCACATATACTGCAATGCATGCGTAAGCTGGTCAACTGCATCAAAGTAATCTCTCCCTGGCCAGTCCCTACCAGGGGCGTAACTAGAAATCACAGGGCCCCATAGCATAATATTGTATGCCCCCCCCCCTGCAAACAGCCCTCCCCCCCACAGAAAAATGAACTGTACAAAACAGATGACAGTCTGCCTCTCATTCCCTTCCTGCCTCCTGTCTAGACTCCAGAGCCTTCTCATGTGCCGAAAACGATGTCCTTTCACCGGCGCGCCCGAGCGTTCTGCCCCGCCCACTCTGATCTCTGCTCCTGCCTCCTGCTGTATGCAGCTGTGTGTGTCGGGACACGGCCGGACTCGCGGGGCCTGGGAGGTAAACTTACATTCCTCATCCTTACCAGGACACTTTTTTTGTCGGTGGCTGGAGTGCTGTTAAAATTAGGGGGCTGACGTTTGTTTGTAAATGTGGCCTAGTGGGGAAAGAAAAATGTGGCATGCATGGGCGTGGTTTAATCGTAGTATTGGGCATGGCTTAAAGGGGCGTGACTCAAAGGGGTGTGGTTAGAGTCTGAGATGATGGAGGGAGAAAGAAAGAAAAAAAGAGAGAGAAATGGAGGGACAGCAGGCCCAGATCCTACACCACAACAGAAATGTGTATTCCAGAAAGTTTAACAATCAGCAGATAAAGATACTCCAAACATCTGATGTTGGCGCTTCAATCATCCCGACACCATCGTTGTTATGGTGTCAGGGTGATTGAAGCACATTATTTCTATTATTACATTGTAACATAAAATGAAATACTTCAACTCACCATAATTCAGAATCAGTGGGAGCCCCGAGTTTGTCACTTGCCACATGCCCTGCTATCAGATGCCATCAGGTGTCCCCAGCGGAGTGCCTCCTTACATCTCAGGTGTCCCCAGCGGAGTGCCTCCTTACATCTCAGGTGTCTCCAGCGGATTGTGTCCTTACATCTCAGGTGTCACTGTCCCCAACCAGCAGAGTGCTTCCTTACATCTCAGGTGTCACTGTCCCCAGCCAGCGGAGTGCTTCCATACATCTCAGGTGTCACTGTCCCCAGCCAGTGGAGTGCTTCCATACATCTCAGGTGTCACTGTCCCCAGCCAGCAGAGTGCTTCCTTACATCTCAGGTGTCACTGTCCCCAGCCAGTGGAGTGCTTCCATACATCTCAGGTGTCACTGTCCCCAGCCAGCAGAGTGCTTCCTTACATCTCAGGTGTCACTGTCCCCAGCCAGTGGAGTGCTTCCATACATCTCAGGTGTCACTGTCCCCAGCCAGCGGAGGGCCTCCTTACATCTCAGGTGTCACTGTCCCCAGCCAGCAGAGTGCTTCCTTACATCTCAGGTGTCACTGTCTCCAGCCAGCGGAGGGCCTCCTTACATCTCAGGTGTCCCCCCATTGGAGCCCTTCTATATCCTAACAGCAGTGTCTCCGCCGCCATTACTGTAGGCCGAGGGGGGACCAAAATAGAGGCGGGGCCGGCCACTCTCCACCCCTTTCCACAGCAGGTCACAGATGACAGACAGACCAGGGGCGGAAAAACAAACCTTTACAACCCCTTTAACAAACTAATATGAAACAAAACCTTATTTTATTATTAGTTGAACTGGATGGACTTGTGTCTTTTTTCAACAAGACTATGTCATGCACATCTCTGCTCCCTTTTATTAACTGGTTAAACCAAACACACCAATAATGGAGTATCGGTCAGTTGGCTTCCATAAGAACAGAGCCCCGTATGTAGAAAATTTGCACTAAAGCAATAAACCTGAAATTAATGAAATATTTCACAGTAATCCCAAATTCTCATGCTCCAGCTGCTTTTTTATCATATTTTAGAGCAAGTGCAAAATAATGCACAAGGCCAATTAGTTTGAATTGTGAATAAGAAAGAACAATATTAAATATGTTTATATTATAGCATTATACTGTCACCTGCTGGCAGGAGAGAGGACCTGCGCCTGTTTCTCCCTATAACCCTTGTCCTAGTCTTCGTTCATTTTAACACTTGTAGTCTACCCAAATGTGTTTTTCAGTAAAGCTTTGGATTCACATATTTTTATTCCCTAGGTTTTTATCAAGAAAAAAAAATGGAAAAAAACAATATGCATTTTCTTTCAAATTTTTTAAGCACAACATTTGTAGATACAAAAGGATTTTTTGAGTGGATTTCCTGGGTGCCCTCAATGTTGAAAACAAGGATTTTTTTTGTATATAAAAACATTTTAGATTTTTTTTTATTAAAGCGGTTCTTCACCCTAAAGGGGAAGTTCCGCTAGTATTATCCCTCCCCCCCTCCGGTGCCACAATCTGCACCTTTCAGGGGGGAGGGGGGTGCAGTTACCTGGATAATCCAGGTAACTGCACCCACTTCCGGCCAGACCGCCGCAGACCCCCGCATCGCTCCGCCCCCCCCCCCCCCCCCCCGTTGTGTTCTGGGAAACACACAGTTCCCAGAGACACAGCGGGGGACCATAAGAGAAGCGCAGCGCGACTCGCGCATGCGCAGTAGGGAACCGGGCAGTGAAGCCCTCATGCTTCACTTCCCGATTCCCTGACAGAGGATGGTGGCGGTGGCTGCAGCGAGACGAGCGATCGCTCGTCATCTGCCGCCGACATCGCTGGAACCTGGGACAGGTAAGTGTGATATTATTAAAAGTCAGCAGCTGCAATATTAGTAGCTGCTGGCTTTTAATATTTTTATTTTAGGTGAAGCTCCTCTTTAAGACAGAACAGACAATTTAAAAGTTTGTTATTGTCAAACAAACATAAATAAACATCAAATAAAACTTGTCTTAAGGTGCTCCATCAGACCAATAGGTTATCTTGTCGCACAGAGGGTGGCAGTATGGTGGTTATCCCAACATGTTTCGTCACGTTGGGCTTCCTCAGGGGATATATATTAATAACAAGAGGTATATCACTATGTAAGAAACAAAAACATAGTTTAAAGACAATTACATTGACAATTTCCAATAGTATAAAAAACAAACAAGATCAATATAACCGAGGTTCGAATAACATTTGCTATGTCAGATCACGTCACCACTCACCCGACTCAGCTGCCACAGTCTCACACCAAAATCCAAAGACGGGGTGGTAGACCAAACTAGAATATATGGTAGTACTCCATTAGTTATGAAGTAACAACTAATTAATTGAAACAGGACATAGATAATGATAAAGAAGAAGATAAAAACTAATAAGTGCCACACAGCGTGAAATTTCACCCCAAAATAATTATATATAGCACATACTCACAGCACAAGAGGTTGATATGCTAATGAGCCAAAGGTGGCGTGTGGAAGTTAAGACACTGATTGTCACAGATGGAGAGAAGAGGCAGGCAGTACGATGCTGAAAAAGCATTAGCCCGGGTTCACACTGGTGCATTTTAACACGCAATTTGACATATCAAATTGGCGGCAATTGCCGTCAATGGCACCGGCCTAATCGATGCGATGCCGCATTCGCGGCGCCGTCCTAATTTCAAAACGTTGTTTCTGTACTATGTCTGTGAAGTCGCGGCTGAAATCGGGACTGACACGCGGGAGTGAAATCGCATGAGTTCAGCTGAACTTCCACGGCTTCATTCCTGCAGCTCAGTGTGAACCTGGGCTAAGAGAAGGGCAAAGTGCAGCTCTCATTAAATGATTAGCAGTAAAATAGTAAATAGGAAATGTAATTAATGGATAATTACTGAAATATAAATCAGATAGCTACAGGCTGTGGTTGCATAAATCACAGACCAATAACCTGCTGCAAATCAGCTGTCCCCCTTATCAAGGGAGGTTTAAACAGATGGCAGCAGATATAACTATGAAAAAAAGTCAATACATTGTAAGTGAAGATAGAATAGATGCACTGATATACTAAAAGGCAAGTCACTTGTTTAATGTGATTCTTTTACCTTTCATAGGGCTGTGATGGAGTATGGTCACCCTTAGAGTCTAGACAGAGAGTCTAGTAAGCGTGCTTGCTTTATATGCAGGCTGCTCAGCCGGTGTTCTGCCGAGAACTGTCCCCCCCATCGGATAGTGTCCACCCGTACTGCGCAGGCGCAAGCACTTGCACAGTACGGAGGACAAGGAGACGCCGAAAGTCTCCAAAGATGAACGGCGCCTGCGCACTTAATAGTACCTTCTGCCCAGAGTCCAGGTTCAAGCCCCACCATCCAACTGGACATAGATGATGTAAAACAGCACTTCGTAATAGGGCCCCTCGCTACGCTTCAGGCACGGCCTCGCTGCGCTCGGCAAATTTTTATTCTAGCTCTATGTCCACTTGGATAGGGGGACTTGAACCTGGACTCAGTGCAGAAGGTACTATTAAGTGCGCAGGTGCCGCTCATCTTTGGAGACTTTCAGTGTCTCCATTGTCCTCCGTACTACGCGGACACTATCCGACGAGGGACAGTATTCGACAAGACACCAGCGCGTGAAGTCATCAGCTGATTGCAGATGTGCGGGGGCCTTTGCGCAGGTGCGAGGCACTGGGAACGGACTACTACGTTGTCCAAGGTGCACCGCGACCCATCGATAGAGGAGAGACGCAACTTTTTTTGTAGTTTGTGCAGCCCCATTTATTTACCCTAAAAAATAACCACCAACGTCTGCTGTTTATCAGGATATTGCATAAGTGTTTTTTTATTTTTTTTATTTTATGTAACACAGCAGACTGCAAAAGCTCAAAATGTATCATTTTAACTGGGAGTATAGCCTCGTATGATATAGTTTAGCTAAATATACTAAAGTACCATCATCCAAATGAATATAGAGAAAAAGGGTGAGGGTGGGTAAGTAGGGCAGTTGCTAAAGCTGACCATATACTTAGTCCACCACAACTATTGAGGCTGGGAATATCTTGGTACTGATGACTAACAACATTGTTAATATATATATATATATATATATATATATATATATATAAATTATATATAAAAATTGACATACAAAATACATAAAAAAAACAATTTGAAGAAGTTTTTTTCAAAAAACAAATACTCAGGGTTCCCCCAAGAGATATTTGTTGCTGAAGTATATCTCAAAATTGGCTTTTCCTCTACTAGTTTCGCTGTGCATTCACTGCTTCTTCAGGAGGAATACTCTATAAAACAAATACTTAAGAAAAGCACAAGTCAAATGCATTAGGCTCGGTTCACACAGGGGCGACTTGTCCAGGCGACTTCGCCGCCTGACAAGTCGCGCCCCGTTCTGTACTACAGAACCGTTCTAATAGGAGCGACTCAAGTCGCTCCGACTTAGAAAAAAGGTTCCTGTACTACTTTTGCGGCGACTTCGGGCGACTTGCATTGACTTCTATACAGAAGTCGTTTTGCAAGTCGCCGCTGAGGTCGCGGCAGGTCGCGGCGCTGCAAGTCGTGCCGCCTACTGTGTGAACCGAGCCTACACTAGATGATAGTATACAAACATAATCAAAAGCTCAAACTGAAAATTTGTTTTTCTTCTTCCCTTTTTCCGCATCCCTTGTTAGTGTAACATTAACTTGCATTGATGATGCTAAATGTTTAGCGTTTATGGTTGCTTTGTTTAGCTGAATACTTGATTGAAAAGTATTGCAGTATTGGTCACAGTATTGCTGGTTCCATTTTTCATAAAATGTGATTGGAAGATAGCAATAGACAAGGTGTCTCCAAACCCTACAGTACAGTACAAAGCTCACATTGTACAATTTACAAATATTTGAAGGTAAAAAAAACTACGTGGATGAGTCCCTTTACATCAGGGTCCCATCACAGTGCCCCTTACACCCCACCAGAGTTCCCCTTACTTCAGGATCCCCATCAATGTCCCCCTTTAGATCAGAATCCCTATCAGGGTCCCTTTTTACATCAGTGTCCCCATCAAAGTCCTCCTGATATCCGAGTGCTCCTTACTGATTCCCCTTTACATCAGAGTCCTAATCGGAGTCTTCACTTACTTCTTAGTCCTCTGATATCAGTGTCAGCATCAGAGTACTCCTACCACTGTAAGGCTTAGCAAGAGTCTTTAACAGTTCTTAACACAAAGCGTAACAGTTAAACTTAAACTTCCACTACAATCACTCCTTGTAATTACAATGCAGCCGACGCGCCACATCACTGTGAGATCCTCGCTCGGCGCTTGGGCAGGCGGCTCTCCTCTCCCACTCTGGCTGCCTGCCTGTCTGCTGTGATGATGATGGGTGCACCGCACACCATGGCTGAGCTGAGCTGCTGAAAAACACATGAAGTCTGTCTCCTGGTCAGGTAGGTAGGTCAGTGTATGTATGTCAGGTAGGTCAGTATATGTATGTCAGGTAGGTAAGTCAGTGTATGTATGTCAGGTAGGTCAGTGTATGCATGTCACTACCGTCAGTCTATGTATGTCAGGTAGGTAGGTCAGTTTATGAATGTCACTACCATCAGTGTATGTCAGGTAGGTAGGTCAGTGTGTCAGGCAGGTGAGTTTAGCAGTCAGCATTGATGGTCACTGGTAAGGTAAGCCAGGCAGCAACCAAAAAGTTAGCTTACCCCCCGCCACACAAGAATATATAAATACAACCGCGCTTAGGCAAAGAAGGGCAATAGGTGTGCAGCCTACCCTACTGGGTCCCCCTAGAGGGACTAAAGTGTAAGAGAATAGAAATAACAATAATCCTGCGCTCCCTATATATTGAGAAACAACAGTCCTGTCAAATAAATGTACTGAATAGTGATGTGGCTATCAAAATAAATATATTGTTTTTTGGCACTGTATGAGTATAACGGCTTATTATTACATTGGTAATGTGTGCTATGCCACATATAGTACAGACATTACACTTATAACACATGTACATTGTAGCAACTAAGGAGTGTAGCACTTTTGTTTTTCACAGTATATTTATTTTGATAGCCACATCACTATTCAACTATTCAGTTTATTTATTTTGATAGCCACATCGCTATTCAGTATATTTATTTGACAGGACTGTTGGTTCTCAATATATAGGGAGCGCAGGATTACTCTTATTTCTATTCCCCCCGCCATACAACCCCACCGCCCAGCCAAAAAACCCTGCACCACTACAAACCACACCCCCCAGCCGACCTTGGACTTTGGGCTGATCTTTTTGACACCTAACAATGCCCCTGATCTGACCTTGCTGTGCCCTTCTCATATCTAATGCCACCAGGTACCCGGCCACCTAGCGGCAGAAGAGAGAAATGCAGCAATTAAACACTTGGTTTGAATTCAATTGATTCTCAACAATTAGCCAAGGTAGCTATACCTGGCAGGTAAATTTAGGAGCAACCC
Organism: Lithobates pipiens; assembly: GCF_037356315.1. Classification (NCBI taxonomy): domain Eukaryota; kingdom Metazoa; phylum Chordata; class Amphibia; order Anura; family Ranidae; genus Lithobates; species Lithobates pipiens. The sequence goes on along the minus strand of NW_027507764.1, from coordinate 51,937,404 downwards.
TGCCTAAATACCAGGGTGCTACATCTGTGAAATCTCCCTGCCAAAGGGCGGACAGCAGGATGGTGCTACTGTCATACACAACCTTTCCTGGCACCAGGTGGCTTGGGGTTAGCCACCTCTGGGCCAGTCCCTGCAGAGCGGACAGAATATCTGCCAAGTTGTGGCTCCTTTCCCCTATGCATGTCAGCTGAAAAACAGTATGGCAGCCGCTTGGTCACTTGGGGGGGGGGAACTGGTGGTTTTGAGGATGATTTATCAGAAGGCATTGATGAGGCACAAGTGTCATGACGTGAAAGAAATGTCACTATGTGACCTTTCAAATAAAGTTGAAAAAAAAAAAACGTGCATGGAACTGCCCCCTGTCAAAGTTGGCACTGCACTAGCCTGCAAGGTAAAACACAGAATTATACCATGTAGTCTAGTGTGAACGGAACCTGAATGTTCGGCCAAACACATAACGTTTGGGCCACACGTGAACCTCATCACCACTTGTGTCCTAGGAGGGCGGATGACTTTTCTCAGCTCCACTGATTAAAGACAAAGGTCTCATAAATTATGGTTGCAAATGCATCTAGAAAAATAATTCACAAAAGGAAATGATTTATACGCTCTGTCTATGGCCAAGCATAGAATACAAAAAAAATACTCATACCCAACCTCCTATCTATAAAACCAACCTTAATTGCATGGACACATATTCTTTCCAAATCTAATAAAGAAATTCCTTGTACTAAAGTACCAACTCCGACAATAGTAGAATAAAAATATCAACAAGTGATTGGGTAAAGCAAGGATTTCAAACCTACCAATATCTACCAGATCATCTCAAAAACAGTCGAAAATTAAAAAGAACAATCACTTAAAAAAATTAAAACTAGAAGACATAACCATTCCCACGATAATCTGGGAATACTTAACAGATAACCTTCTAAATAAAAAATAAATAAAATAATATTTTATAACCTCCTTTCATCCATCTCTACAAATGGGAAAAATCCCAACATGTTGAAATGGGAGAAAGACCTCTCACAAACATTCTCTTGGGAACAATGGAAAAAAAAGCTATAACAACAATAACTAAAACATCTTCTTGCATTGAACATTGGAACATTTCTCAAAAAATCCTTATTAGGTGGTATCTGACCCCATATACCGTAATGATCGGCGTATAACGCGCGTCGGCGTATAACACGCACCCCAAGTTTGGGAGGACATTTTAAGGGAAAAAAACTTTTAGGAGGGAAGTTTAAGGAAAAAAACATACATTTAAATGTCCATCTGCAGCCTTGCCCAGTGTCTATCTGCAGCCTTGCCCAGTGCCTTTGCAGCCTTGCCCAGTGCCTTTGTAGCCTTGCCCAGTGCCTTTGTAGCCTTGCCCAGTGCCTTTGCAGCCTTGCCCAGTGCCTTTGAAACATTGCCCAGTGCCTTTGCAGCCTTGCCCAGTGCCTTTGCAGCATTGCCCAGTGCCTTTGCAGCCTTGCCCAGTGCTTTTGCAGCATTTAAAATTGGCGCCGATCTCTGCTGACTGAGCGGAGAGGAGCGAGCGGAGCTGAGATACACAAAGCCGAGTGTACTTTGGCTAGACTAGGCTCTGCTCACAGTCCCGCCCATCTCCCCTGATTATGAGAGGAGAGGAGCGAGCTCCGCCGACACACAGAAAGCCAAGTGTACTTGGGCTAGACACGGCTCTGCTCACAGTCAGGGGGCGGGACTGCGAGAGGAGCCGAGTCTAGCCGAGGTACACCCGGCTTTCTGTATGTCGCCGGAGCTCGCTCCTCTCGCAATCAGTGGAGGTGGGCGGGACTGCGAGAGGAGCTGAGTCTAGCCGAAGTACACTCGGCTTTGTGTATCTCGGCTCCACTCACTCCTTTCCTCACAATCAGCAGGGGGTCAGTGTATAACACGCAACCACGATTTTCCCCCAATTTTAAGGGCAAAAAAGTGTGTGTTATATGACAATAAATATGGTAGATTGGCAAAGATATTCCCCTCCATATCGCCATTATGTCGTAGGTGCAATGAGACTTCAGGTAACCTACACCATACACTATGGGCCTGCAAAAATGTAACAAGTTTCTGGAACGCTATCTCCTCTTTTATAGCAGACCTCACAGGCATGTTAATAGATTTGACACCAGAAATGGCCTTACTAGGAATAAATCTGGATAGATACCCTCTATGTTTTAGGACAATAGTAACACATACTCTGGTAGTGGCAAGGCTAACCATCACAAGCATGTGGAAATCTACAGATTACTTTACAGGTCAGATTACTTTAATACAGGACTTTGTCAAAAACCTATGTACTATTTTTATTTATTATTGACACTCTTTTGAGTGAATGAGTAGGGGTACAATGTACCCCATACTCATTCACATGGGGGGGGGGCTGGGATCTGGGGCCCCCTTGTTAAAGGGGGCTTCCAGATTCCAATAAGCTCCCTGCCTCCAGACCCCCGCAACCACCTCCCAGGGTTTTTGGGAAGAGGTCCTTGTCCCCATCAAAATGGGGGCAAGGTGCTTTGGTGGGGGGTGCAGAGTTGAAGGCATGTGACCTGGTATGGTCCAGGAGGAGGGGGCGCTCACTCAGCACCCCCACCCCTTTCCTGACCTGCCAGGCTGCGTGCTCGGATAAGGGTCTGGTATGGATTTTTTTTTTGTAATTCCTTTATTAAATGCAAGAAAAAATAACAGAAGCATGGAGAACATTGATAGAGCATGTACAATTCTAAAACAAAAAAGACATAGGTGGGAAATACAGTAAACAGTCCCGAACTTAGGCCTAAACAAACTTGTAGGCGCTCCCTAACTGGGAGCGAGATTCTACTCCAAGATCTCCAATACCAATCAAGCAATTCAGGCCAAGTGAGCAGTAATCGCTGCCTGACCATGCATTGCAGTAATATGTGCAAGTTTTTATTCAATAGAGAGGGAAGGGGAGAGGGAGGAGCGATGGGCCGCACCTCGAGCGATCAGGGCTTACATTATCGGTGACAAGCAGATTCCGGGGAGGCCCACCACCCATCCACATCCTCAAAAACTAACAGATGATGTCTGATAAAAACCAGAAGGAATGAAAAAAAAAGGGGGGGTATAGGGAAGGGGACTACAAGGGTGGGAAGGGGGAGAGGGGGCTGAGGGAAGAAGGGAGAGGAGCCAGAAGATAAAGAAAAGCGGGTATAAGCAAGAGAAGGAGACTTCAAGAGGGTTATTGAAAGAAGACAAAGCACAGAAATGAGCAGGATAGTGACCGTGGGCGTCACCCAGTCGCAGAGGGGGGGGGGGGGGGGCGAGAATCCAGAGAACAAGGACCCTCCCTCATCGGGCAACTGGTGCCACCACCCGGAGGTATGCTTCAGTGTAAGTGAAATGCTGCCATGGTCTCCATGTCTCTCGAAAGGCCTCCTCCCTGTTGTACAGCGTCGCCGTGAGGTCTTCCATATCTCTCAGTTCGTTCACCTTAGAGAACCATAGAGACTTAGCCGGCGGGTTCTCCGATCTCCAGCACAAAGGGATGCAGGCCTTCGCTGCATTCAGCAACTGAATGGTTAAAGAGTTCCTGTACTTTTTGATGGGTCGCTCCGTCAGGTGCAGCAAACAGGCCGCAGGGTTCCCCTCCGGGGAAGCACCGGTCAGGTGGCCAATCGTGCCAGTCACCTCGCGCCAGAAGGGTGCCAGTTTGGGGCAGGCCCAGAAGACATGCAACATTGTTCCCTCTGCATCCCCACAACGCCAGCAACGGTCAGGCACCTGTGGGAAGATGCGGTGGAGCACGGATGGAACCCTATACCACCTGGTTGTAATTTTGTAGCACGTCTCCTGGACTCGGGTGGCCATAGAGGATTTCTGCGCAAAGTGGAGGATTTTTTTCTGCTGATCCGGGGTAAAGTGGGTGCGGAGCTCCGCCTCCCACTTAGCCACGAAAGGGGGGACATACCCCTCTGCCAGACGGGTCAGGGCAGAGTAAATAAGCGAGAGGCAGTGCTGCACCGGTTCCCCCCGATGGCAGATCTGCTCCAGCTCCGTGAGGGGGCGGGAAATGCCCGGCGTCCGCAAACATTTGCGCAGGAAATTCTGTAGTTGTAGACCGCTCCAAAAATCCAGTGGAGGGTCCGCTGCCAGCGTCCCCGCCTCTGGAGTGAGCCGACCATCCGGGCCTATAAAGTCGCATAACCGCCGCCTGTCGCCCATCTGCAGACGTTGGAAGCAGGGACTCTCTGGTATTGATTTTGAGGGGACCTCATGATGTTTCATTTTTTTTTTTTCATTTTTGCATGGGGTTTCCCTTCAAGATCCATACCAGACGCAAAGGGCCTGGTGTGGAATTAGGGGGGATCCCCACGGCAGTTTTATATATTATTTTTTTGGCATGGAGTTTCCCTTCAAGATCCTCAGAGCAAAAGTCGCATGCCACAAGTTGGATCAGTTAAGATGATGAATCCGACTTTGATCTTACTTCAATGATATTGAATAGGCTGAAGTCGGACCAAAGTAGTGCAGGAACCTTTTTCAAAGTTGGACTGACACAAGTCGGACCAGTTAGGACGGCTCTTATAGGGAACCATTGATTTATACATGTCATGAGACATGAGCTCCCAAAGTCGGAGCGTATGTCGTACCCGTGTGAACCCGGCCTTAGCAAAAGTATGTAGGCATAGGCCACACCCCCCTACCACACCCCATTAAAGAAGAATTATATTTAAAAAAAATTAAAAAAGATTAGTTAACCACTTCCAGACCATAGCTGAAAGATGGCTACAGTGCGGCCGGCTTATTCTGGGTGGACGTCCGGCGACCCGGCGCATCACAGATTGCGGTAAATGGCCGCTTGTATCGGCCATTTACCACATGATCGCTCCATCAAATGATGGAACGATCACTTGTAACCTCACTGATAACCTCCCTCCCCTCTCTGTACCGATCTGTACAGTGTGAGGGGAGAGGGGGAGAGATCGTTTTTAGCAGTGCTGTGGGCTGGATCTGTAGTGCCCACAGTGCTGCTCTGTGCCCATACTGTGCAATACTCTGCAGTAATGTGCAATACTCTGCCAGTACTCTGCAATAATGTGCAATACTCTGCAATAATGTGCAATACTCTGCAATAATGTGCAATACTCTTCCAATACTCTGCAATAATGTGCAATACTCTGCCAGTACTCTGCAATAATGTGCAATACTCTGCCAGTACTCTGCAATAATGTGCAATACTCTTCCAATACTCTGCAATAATGTGCAATACTCTGCCAATACTCTTTCGATACTCTGCAATAATGTGCAATACTCTGCCAATACTCTTTCGATACTCTGCAATAATGTGCAATACTCTGCAATAATGTGCAATACTCTTCCAATACTCTGCGATAATGTGCAATACTCTTCCAATACTCTGCGATAATGTGCAATACTCTTCCAATACTCTGCGATAATGTGAAATACTCTGCGATAATGTGCAATATTCTGCGATACTGATCCAATACTCTGCAATAATGTGCAATACTCTGCCAGTACTCTGCAATAATGTGCAATACTCTTCCAATACTCTGCAATAATGTGCAATACTCTGCCAATACTCTTTCGATACTCTGCAATAATGTGCAATACTCTGCAATAATGTGCAATACTCTTCCAATACTCTGCGATAATGTGCAATACTCTTCCAATACTCTGCGATAATGTGAAATACTCTGCGATAATGTGCAATATTCTGCGATACTGATCCAATACTCTGCAATAATGTGCAATACTCTGCAATAATGTGCAATACTCTGGCAATACCCTGCAATACTCGCCAATACTCTGCCAATACTCTCCAATAAATTTTAACAGAAACTTTTTTGTTTTGTTTTTTACCGAATTTTCCATCTTTTTTGATTCATAGCGCAAAAAAAAAAAAAACCCAGTGGTGATTAAATACCACCAAAAGAAAGCTCTATTTGTGAGAAAAAAAAGGCCAAAAATGTCATATGTGTACAGTGTTGCATGATTGAGTAGTTGTCATTCAAAGTGTGAGAGCACCGAAAGCTGAAAATTGGTCTGGGCAGGAGGGGGGTTTAAGTGCCCAGTGGTCAAGTGGTTAAAGTCACAAGTTGCTGTTTTTTCCCACTACTATTCCTTTATATTGGCTTTGGAATTTACAAATGCAGCAATTTAGAAATCAGATGAAAGGTTTAGCACTGGAAAACACTTTTTGAAAGATAAAAAATGCATTTTATATACATCTATATAGATCAGACCAAAATGAGGGAGAAATGAGGAGGAAAGAGGGACAGAGGGACATTGCTCCAAATCAGGGACAGTAGGGAGCTATGGGCCAATCATGTTGCTCGTGGTTGTGGCAAATTATGAATTGCTGGTTGTCAGAAATAAGAAATGTAAATAAGCTGTGGCGCGCACATTTCAAGGTTAAAAACGGGCATTGAGGGGGCAACATAAGACCTTCAAGTTGCCCTCTGAAAAGCAATCCACTGTGAATCACTTTTCAGAGGAAAGGGCTTTTGGAAATGTGAATGAGCCCTCAGTGAGTGGTGGAGTATTTTCCATTGCCAATGGCATCTGTCTCTGCACTGTTCTGTCTCTATAGATGCTGGGGAGGGGGAGGGGAGCAGCACAGAAGAGCCTGAGAGGGGGGAGATGGGCGGGGCACGATGATGACCATTCCCCCCAGCAGCATAGCTCACGCCCCATACACCCATTTCCGTACACCGTCCGACCTGCCGCTGCCGGCGTGGTGACGTAGTTCCGGATCACAGGTCAGATGATATGTGAGAGAGGTGTGGGTACGCGGCTCTGACACTTGGCGGGGGTCCCGCTCTGTCATCTGCCGATTCACTGACAGGTAATGGGAGCGCCGGGCATGCTGGGGAGAAGAGTACGGAGCGTTCTCCTGGGTGTATGAAGTGCAGAGAGCCCCCTACACCTGTCTGTCTGTGTGTGTATATGGGGGGTGAATTCTCTCACACCCGGACACCACAGGCTCATTGTAACCAGGAGAGCTCTGTCCTAGAAGTCTCTACATTTCCTTCCTCCGCTTCACTGCTCCCCCCACCGCTTCACATATTCCCCCCCCCGCCAAACACAATGGTCTATCCGCCCTATAGAGAAGTGTGATCCAGGAAGAGACCATTGTGTGTTTGGGGTGGGGTGGGGGGTGGCAGATATATACACACAGAAAGGTAAGAAGTGTCCGAGGAGTGGTGAGGAGGGGCAGGAGGACACCCCACCCCGGAGACCGGGGGAGGGGATGCAATATATTAAAGCTTTACTCTAGAAAAGAATATGAACCACCCTCTCTTCTCCTAAACATCCCTAACCCATTCCTCCTCCTCCTCCTCCTTCTCCTCCTATTATTCTATCCCATCCGTCCTCCCAATCCCTCTAACCAGTCCCCTCCCTTCAAATCTAACCCATCTCTTAATATCCTGTCCCCCTCTCTTCAAATCCTCCCTCCTCTGACCCATCCCCCTCCCTTCAAATCCCCCCTGACCCGTCGTCCTCCCTTCATATACCATCCCCCAATCCACCCTGCCCCCTCTTCAAATCCTCCCCCTAACCCATCCCCCCTCCCTTTAGATCCTCCCCTGACTAGACCCCCCTACCTCCAATCCATCATCCTCCCTTCAAATCCCATCCCTCCAATCCACCCTGCCCCCACCCTTCAAATCCTTCTCCTCTGACCCATCCCCCTCCCTTCAAATCCTTCCCCTCTGACCCATCCTCCTCCCTTCAAATCCCTCCCTTCAAATCTCCCTCCCCTCTGACCCCATCCCCCTCCCTTCAAATCCCCCCTAACCCCACCCCCCTCACTTCAAATCCCCACCTAACCCCATCCCCCTCCCTTCAAACCCCCCCCCTAACCCCATCCCCCTTTCTTCAAATCCCCCCTAACCCCCATCCCCCTCACTTCAAATCCCCCCCTAACCCCATCCCCCTCCCTTCAAATCCCCCCCAACCCCATCCCCCTCCCTTCAAATCCCCCCCTAACCCCATCCCCCTCCCTTCAAATCCCCCCTAACCCCATCCCCCTCCCTTCAAATCCCCCCTAACCCCATCCCCCTCACTTCAAATCCCCCCTAACCCCATCCCCCTCCCTTCAAATCCCCCCCTAACCCCATCCCCCTCCCTTCAAATCCCCCCCTAACCCCATCCCCCTCCCTTCAAATCCCCCCTGACCCCACCCCCCTCCCTTCAAATCCCCCCAGACCCCATCCCCCTCCCTTCAAATCCCCCCTGACCCCATCCCCCTCCCTTCAAATCCCCCCTGACCCCATCCCCCTCCCTTCAAATCCCCCCCTGACCCCATCCCCCTCCCTTCAAATCCCCCCCTGACCCCATCCCCCTCCCTTCAAATCCCCCCCTGACCCCATCCCTCTCCCTTCAAATCCCCCCTGACCCCATCCCCCTCCCTTCAAATCCCCCCTGACCCCACCCCCCTCCCTTCAAATCCCCCCCCTGACCCCATCCCCCTCCCTTCAAATCCCCCCCTGACCCCATCCCCCCTCCCTTCAAATCCCCCCCTGACCCCATCCCCCCTCCCTTCAAATCCCCCCCTGACCCCATCCCCCTCCCTTCAAATCCCCCCCTGACCCCATCCCCCTCCCTTCAAATCCCCCCTGACCCCACCCCTCTCCCTTCAAATCCCCCCCTGACCCCATCCCCCTCCCTTCAAATCCCTCCCCTTTTACCCATACCCCTCTTTTCAAATCCTTACCCTCTGACCCATCCCCCTCCCTCCAAATCCCTCCCCTTTGACCCATCCCCCTCTTCAAATCCCTCCCCTTTGACCCATCCCCCTCTTCAAATCCCTCCCCTCTGACCCATCCTTCTGCTTTCAACCCCCCCCCTTCTGACCTGTCCCTCTCCCTTCAAATTCCTCCCCTCTGACCTGCTTTCGAATCCCCCAACCCGTCCCCCTCCCTTCAAATCCCTCCCCTCTGACCCATCACCCTCTCTTCAAATCCCCCAGCACCCCCCCCCCAAGCACTGAAAAGAGTCAGTCTGTACCCGCACACATGAAATAAATGGTGCCGCGCTGTTAAAAGATAAAATCAAACTAGAAATACTGAAGTAATATATGTTAAAAAAAATATCCAAAACAATGAAGTATACAGTAATTGCTAAAGGTAGTAGTACACGTGAAAAAAATTCTCAAATAGATCAATGACTACAGTCTTATAGACACAGAGATGACCCCTCCAACCCCCCCGATCCACAATAAAGTGCTCACCCTGATGGAACTCACAGGTGCTGACTCTGCTCAAGATTGAGGAGAGAAAGAATTCCTGGATGGGCCGCACATCACAAAAGGCATCTTTATTGGCAAACGATTAAAATCCAAGTGCAGTCACCTCATAAAAATAGGGAAAACAGGACAAATATCTAACGCGTTTCACACCCCATCACGGCGCTTATAGCTGAGGTGACTGCACTTGGATTTTAATCGTTTGCCAATAAAGATGCCCTTTTTTGATGTGCGGCCATCCAGGAATTCTTTTTCTTCTCCTGATTACAGTCTTATAGGTGGATGAAAAAGTACAGAGATGTATACACTCTCCAACTGAGGGCAACTATAAAGTGACTTGTCCTTAACCACTTCCTGCCTGGTCGATAACAGATTGACGTCCAGGAAGTGGTTCTGTTATCATGACTGGCAGTCATATGACGTCAAGCTGGATGGCGCGCGAGTGCGGCATGTCCAATCGTGATAAGAAGACTCTGTCAGTGGCTTCTTACCATGTGATTAACTGTGACCAATCACAGCTGATCATCTCCTGAACCAGGAAGTGCCGGTAGATGGCATTCCTCGGTTTGCGCTGACAAGCAGAGCTGATCGGCGGCTCTCCCTGTTGGGGGGGTCGTCTGTGCTGATAATCAGCACATTGATTATCAGCAGAGCCCCATCAGATGTGTCAAAAAGGTACCCAGTCAGTGCCCCCTCAGAGTCGCCTATCGGTGCCCAATAAAGTGCCAATCAGTGCCATATAGTGCCCACCACATTGCCAATCAGTAACACCTGTCAAAACCTCATCAGTGCTGCATATCAGTGTCGCTTATTAGTGCCCATCCATTCTACATATCAGTGCCGCCTCATCTGTGCCCGTCAGTGAAGGAGAAAACAAAGTTTTATAACTGAAACGAAGAAAAACTTTTTATTTTTCAAAAATGTTGGTCTTTTTTAGTTTGTTTAGCAAAAAATAAAAACCCCTAGTGGTGATCAAATACCACCAAAACAAAGCTCGATTTATTAAATGATAAAAATTTAGTTTTTGTGCAGTGTTGCATGACCGCGCAATTGTCATTCAAACTGCGACAGCGCTGAAAGCTGAAAATTCTCCTGGGCAGGAAGGGGGTGAAAGTGCCCGGTATTGAAGTGGTTAAAGTGCAGAAAGTTGTGCAAATATATGCAAAGTGCAAAAGTGATTTCTCCTCTTCCGTGCAATAAACGCAATGTGCAGAAAATAGTTTCTCCTCTTCTGTGCAACACTTTGGTGAAGCTGGCCTCTTACCTTTACAGTTATGAGGCAACAGCATGTGTGTGTAATAATGAAGATCAATGGTGTTCACAATGCTTGCTTCTTGGTGGTATACTCTCAAAGCAGTGACGCAGATCTAGTATAAGCAGTGCTCTTTCTCTCCCAATGGATGTAGATGTAATGTGGAGGAAGAAGAAAGGGGAGGATTCCGGATAGTGTAGTATTTTAAAGCACAGCGTTTTTATTTGTTAAAAGTAATAAGGCGTATTCACATGTCGTCCGTAAGTTAAATACAAAACACCGCGAGCGGCGAGCTTGTATGTTGACGTCACTTCCGGTGCTTGTCCGTCCCAGCGCGTATCGTCACAGTCACATGACTTCATCAGGGTATAAAGACTGGCATTGGAAATGTCTTTAAATAGTCTGGAGCATTAAACTGGTGTTCCAGCCGAAAAAAAATTTATTTTATTTTTTTAAGTTAGCAGCTGCAAACTGTGTAGCTGCTGACTTTTACTAAGGACACTTACCTGTCCAGGGAGCCCTCGATATCGGCTCCCCGCGGCCGATCTGTCCATCAGATCGGGTGCAGATTCTGCCATTCCAACTAAGGGAAACCGACAGTGGAGCCTTGCAGTTTAACTGCCGGTTTCAATCTGCACATACGCAAGTCCTTCGGTTCTTTGTGAATGGCCAGCTTGTCTTCTGGGACACACACATGTCCTAGACGACAACGTGTGGCTCGCCGCAGAAGAGGATGTGACTTCCTCTGCCGTGGCCTTGCTGGATCAGAAGTATTCCAAAAAAGGTAAGTCAGAAAGTAAAAGTTTTTTTTCTTTTAAATATCCAAAAACGAGGGATGGAGAGGTGGTCTTTCGTTTTTAAGACCACCTCTCAAAATTGGGTGAAACTCCACTAGTCAAGTAAGTCAAATGAGCGGCCATTTTCTTGTAGCTCAATGACAGAGACGTATATTAGCGGCCATGTTTGGATGGATCCTTTACATAGCAGATATTGTGGCCATTTTCTAGTTGTCCGCTGCTAGAGGAACATTTATATGGAGGTATTTTTATTAGAGACATTAGATAAAATACTTAAAAGGCAAATAAGGACATTATTAGGATTCTAAAAAACGTATATCGAAAATAGTTGCACTATGAACTTTGGATATCAGGGTGGGGGGGACACCAGAACTGACATCAACAGATACTGCAGAGATAGTTTATGCATGCTACATTATATAGTAGAGTAGAGCTGCACAATTAATCATTAAAAAATCGCGATCTCGATTCAACCCCCTGACAATCTCTATTTCAGAGTTTGCTGATTCTTTCATATAACAGTGGAGAGACCTATCTGCTCACTCAGCTGTCAAACGAAAGCATCTGGGCAGTCTGCCAAGTTTATAAAATGAAACATTGTAACTAAGAGGCGGTTCGAACTGGGATGACTTGTCAGGCGACTTAGCTGCCTGACAAGTCTTGTCCCGTTCTGTAGAATGGAACCGTTCTAATCGGAGTGACTCAAGTCGCTCCGACTTAGAAAAAGGTTCCTGTACAACTTTGGGGGCGACTTGCATTGACTTCTATAGAGAAGTCGTTTTGCAAGTCGCCGCTGCAGTCGTGTCCAGGTCGCCTGTCCAAGTCGTGCTGCCTCGGTGTGAACCGGTGATGTGTCGAATGCTGTCCCCCATCAGATAGTGTCCGCCTTGTACTGCGCTTGTGCAGTACGGAGTACAAGGAGACCGGGAAAGTCTCCGAAGATGAACGGCGCCTGCGCACTGAGCCCAGGTTCAAGCCCCACCATCCAAGTGGACATAGAGTTAGAATAAAAAATAGCCGAGCGAAGCGAGGCCGTGCCCGAAGCTTGGCAAGCGAAACGAGCCCGCAAGGGGCCCTGTTACTATGTGCAACCGTATGTCCACTTGGAAGGTGGGGCTTCAACCTGGACTCAGTGTGCAGGCGCCGTTCTTCTTCTGAGACTTTCGGAGTCTAAAAATAGTGATTATCATTTTAGCCAGAATCATGCAGCTCTATAGTAGAGATGGTATCTTGATCAAATTGAAATTAGCAACAATAAAGTAGAGCTGCCACGACGCGTCGACGTAATCGACTACGTCGACTAAGAAAATACGTTGACGTGCGTTCTGGGCGTCGATGCGTCACAGTGGTGGCAGTGCTTAATATCTAGCGCTGCCCTCCATGCCGCCGTCCCCCCTCTCTTCTCCCCCTCCGTGCCGCCGTCCCTAGGGGTGCAACGGATCGTCACCGATCCGTGATCCGAGCGCACATGCCACGATCCGCGGAGCGCTCCGCGATCTCGGCCTTAGGAGAGGCCGCGGCTTCGGCCTAGCTCCGAAGCGGCGGCCATCTTTCTACACCCAGGCGTTTTACAATGTGATCGCTCTGACGGAGCGATCACATGTAAACAAACCGGCATCATGACATGACGCCGGTTTCTCTCTCCCCTCTCTGTACTGATCTGTGCAGTGGAGGGGAGAGGTCGGATGGAAGCAGCCATCCCTCCATACCCAGCCAATACTCTGCCAGCCCGATACTCTGCCAGCCTCTGCAAAATAATACTCTGCAAAACAATACTCTGCGCTGCAAAACAATACTCTGCTGCAAAACAATACAATACTCTGCCTTCCAATACTCTGCCCGCCAATACTCTGCCAGCCAATACAGTACAATACTCTGCAATGCAATACTCTGCAATGCAATACAATACTCTGCAATGCAATACTCTCAAGGTTATCCAAAGAATTAATTAGCTAATCAAAAAAAAAACACTAGATTCATTAAAAAATAAAAATAATAATCGGATAGTCGTTGACTAATCGAAAAAATAATCGATAGATTAGTCGACAGACAAATTAATTGTTAGTTGCAGCTCTAAAATAAAGGTGTGTATGGTAATAGAGGCATGGAGATATCGGCCAATTTTTTAAAACGGAAGTGGCACACTGAGATGCAAATCTTATATATGAACAAATGTAGGTATCAAAATATTAAAAATCATTAAGGAAACCATTCTTCCCCTCTCTTCCAAAAAATAAATAAATCACATTGAGTGGGTCCTTGTAAGCTTCATAAAGTGCTACAAGTTGGGAACCACGCAACCTACAAATGCTAGTGAGTACTAACTGCCAGACTAGGGATCAGACCTGTATACAGATGCATATTTTCCCAATTGCTTCTACATCTGTAAAACGTATTTTCTTCTTTCACCTCCCAGGATTAATCACACAGCTGTATATTTATCTTTCTAGTGTTTCGTGAGCTGCAAAAATGAGCGGGTCCAAACCGGACATCCTGTGGGCTCCCCACCACGTGGACAGGTTTGTGGTCTGCGATTCTGAGCTCAGCCTCTACCACATCGAGTCGGCAGCCAGCACCAGCTCTGAACTCAAAGCCGGATCCTTGAGACTGTCCGAAGAAACCACGGCAACCCTGCTGGCCATCAACTCTGACACCCCATACATGAAATGTGTGGCCTGGTACCCAAAATACGACCCAGAATGCCTTCTGGCAGTTGGTCAAGCTAACGGCAGAGTTGTCCTTACCAGTCTAGGCCAAGACCACAATTCTAAGTGTAAGGAGTTGATCGGGAAAGAGTTTGTCCCCAAGCACGCCCGGCAATGTAACACTTTGGCTTGGAATCCCGTGGACAGTAACTGGCTGGCCGCCGGTTTGGACAAACACCGAGCTGACTTCTCTGTCTTGATTTGGGATATAAGCAGCAAATACACGCCTGACATAGCCGTCCCTATGGAGAAAGTCCGTCTTTCCTCCACCGATGGTGAATCGTGTTTAGTGGTGACAAAGCCACTATACGAACTTGGACAGAACGACGCATGCCTCTCCCTTTGTTGGCTTCCAAGAGAACAGAAGCTCCTTCTGGCCGGCATGCATCGCAACTTGGCTATTTTTGACCTCCGGAACACAAACCAGAAAATATTTGTCAACACCAAAGCCGTCCAGGGGGTGACGGTAGACCCACATTTCCATGACCGGGTGGCATCCTTCTTTGAGGGCCAAGTGGCAATCTGGGACCTTAGAAAGTTTGAAAAACCAGTGTTGACTCTTACAGAACAACCAAAGCCGCTAAGCAAGGTGGCCTGGTGTCCAACAAGAACGGGCTTACTTGCCACGTTAACCCGGGACAGTAATGTGATTAGACTGTACGACATGCAGCACACACCCACACCTATCGGTGACGAAACCGAACCCACCATTATAGAAAGGAGCGTACAGCCTTGTGATAACTACATCGCTTCATTTGCCTGGCACCCAACTAGTCAAAACCGCATGGTGGTTGTCACTCCCAACAGGACAATGACTGATTTTACTGTTTTTGAGCGTATCTCACTGGCCTGGAGTCCTACTACCTCTTTAATGTGGGCCTGTAGTAGGCAGCTATACGAATGTACAGAGGAAGGGAAGGACAGCTCTGTAGATAGAGACATAGCTACAAAAATGCGCCTAAGAGCTTTATCAAGGTACGGACTAGACACGGAGCAAGTCTGGAGAAATCACTTGCTGGCGGGACATGAAGACCCTCAACTAAAATCTCTTTGGTACACTTTGCACTATATCCTTCTACTGTTTTGTTTAAAGAGATTGCTAATCAAATATTTAATTTCATGAGCCATGTTGCACTAGCAGTCCTGTTGCTAGTGGCAACTCCTCAACAACAGGAATGCTAAAATTGGAACTACACTGTATCTGGGCACCACAAACCAAAAAGTGTTATTTAATTCATTTTTAATATGGAAAGCAAACTCATCCATCCATCCATGTCTCCATGCTTTATTTTGTTTAAGTAATTTAGAAAACCTCTCCCACTCTTATATTTCTGGTCATGGCCATAATGCATAAGGGCAGATGAATCGGGTAGCATTTACTTCCTGAAATCCACCCGCCCTTAGCTCTGGCAGGTGTTCCATCAGATTAGGCAACCCGTCAAAACTTGTAACGGAAGTGACGCTCAGTCACAGCCATCTTGGTACACCCCTCACTCAGCTGCAGTAAGCCAACAGTCTGAGGTCGCAAAGTAGACATCTCTTTACACCCAACAAAGTCTTGCATTTCACACTTTTTACCACTAAACACTGTTTTGATGTTGAATTTTAAAAGCAGCAGTGTTCTGTCACATTAGCAAACGTGTGAGATCAGCAGGCTTGCTGCTGTTTTTAAAATTCAGCATCAAAACAGTGTCACGGACTTCTAAATACTGTTTAGTGGTAAAAATAAGTGTGAAATGCAAGATTTCAGTGGGTGCAAAAAGATGTCTGCTTGGCGACTTCAGACTGTAGGCTTAGTGTGGGCAAATGCAGGGGGGGACCAAGATGGTTGTGACGGAACGTCGTGTTCCAAAATCTGGCAGAACACAGGCAGGAGGTTGTGCTTAGCTGAGAGAACCCCTCCTGAAGAATCCTGGAATGTGTGGAAACTAACGGAACTAAAGAAAAGGAAGGGGGGGGGAGTTTAAAACAAGTAAATATTTTCTATCTATTTAGCATGCTAGCAGCCTAATTGCCCGCACACACGATCCGAAAATCGTACTAAAAATACTGCTTTCTACTACGATACCAGATCGTGCGATTTTTCATTTAATCAGTACAGTTGTCATCTGAAAATACAATACAAATACTCTACAACACATGACATCACTTCCGAGAGTTTTTTAGTTTTTATTTTTTCCCCTGTCATGTGAGATTTTTTGGAACTTTAGTAACCTATTCAATTTGTACTTGAGACTAGCAAGCGAAAAAATTTGGACAATCTGTCGTCAGATTTTCGGATCGTGTGTACGGGCATAAAGATTTAAAATAATCAATGTCAACTGAGAGTGACGTTTTAAGTGAGCACTCACCTGCTCCTATGGTGTTGCTTCTTCACTAGCTTAAAATGATGCAGATTCTTGCAAGCAAGGGGACAGCAGTGGAGTGACACCTTGCAAGCTTGGCTAGCAAGGGAGCGACGATGTAGGAGCAGTTAGATGTTCTCTCTGTTCTCAGTCTGGTCACTTGTGAGTCGTTGCCAGCAATAGGATTACTAGCATGAAATAAGCCAAACTGAGTTAGACCCCTTTCACACTGGGGCCGCATTAGCGCTAAAGCACCGCTTGTTTTAGCGGTGCTTTAGCGCTGTTTAGGTGGTGCTTTTAATCCCAAAGAAGGGGTTAAATACTACTGTGTCTAAAGACAGCGCTCCCAAACCGCCCCAAAGATGCTTGCAGGACTTTTCGGAACCTCTCGCAAAGTGTGAAAAGTCAGAATGAATAGGAGGCGGTTTTCAGGCGCTTAGTAGCTCCAGTGTGAAAGGGGTATTGGGTTCGGGTCGATGAGCAGAATGTAGCTTGCTTTTGGGTGTATTCAGATTATAATTGCTATCAGTTTAGGACATTTGAGATCATTCAGCACTCGATGACAGGTGAATTTGACTTTCTTACACGCTGAATTAACCTGCCTCGAGGTGCTTTTGTATTCCCATTTACCTGTATGGGGAGAGAAGCAGTTGAGGCAATCAATCCCCCATGTATGCTGTCCCTTACATAAGAGTTCCTAATGGTGGCAAATTTTAGATTCTCACCCACCCAGCAGATCCAACTATGTCCAGCAGAGATCCTCCTCTCTTCTGGCAGCGCTTGGTCCTGTGCCGCCTTGCTTTGCCATGATGTCTCTTGATGACACCCTGCTAGGCCCAGCCCCTCCTCTTTTACTGAATAAAACGGCTTTGCCTACTGGGATATGTGACATTCCTATCCTGAGAAGCAAAGTGGGAACAGTGCATGTTGCTCGCCTATGCGAATGATGTGCAATGGGCAGAGGGGGGCAAAAAGTAATAAAATTAAAAAAATCCTAATTATGCGGAGCATCGAAGGAGGGGTGGAGAGGAGGGATGATGACATGGAGGGTGAAGAACCTCTTTAAGGTGCGGAGCTTTCTACAAACTTTGTTAAAGTGGTTTTAAAGGCCAAAGGTTCTTCTGTGTCTAGAAAACCTCTCCTCCTTATATTTCTGGTCATGGCCAACTTTAGTAAGGGCAGATGAATTGGGTAGCATTTACTTCCTGGAATCCACCCGCCCTTAGCTCAAGCAGGCAGGTGTTCCGTCAGATTAGGCAACCCATCAAAACTTGTAATGGAAGTGACGCTCAGTCACAGCCATCTTGGTATACCCCACACTCAGCTGCAGCAACAGTCTGAGGTCCCAAGCAGCGGATCCAATGATGTCCAGCAGAGATCCTCCTCTCCTCTGGCATTCCTATTCTGGGAGGCAAAGAGGGAACAGTGCATGTTGCTTGTCTATGTGAATGATGTGCAATGGGCGAGGGCGGGCAAAAGTAAAAAAGTAATAAAAATTTAAAAAAATCCTAATTATGCATAGTATCGAAGGAGGGGTGGAGAGGAGGGATGAAGAATCTCTTTAAGGTGCGGAGCTTTCTACAAAATTTGTTAAAGCGGTTTTAAAGGCCGAAGATTCTTCTGTGTCCAGCCCCCCTTCCCTGAGCCCCATGTTGTTATGTTCGCAATAGCCTCGGCTGTATGGGGACTCATCATTGGCTGTTAATCACAGCCAGTGAGCTAAAGAATAGAGAGCAGGGGGGCGTGGCCAAGCCGAGGCTCTGTGTCTTATGGACGCATAGAGCAGTGGCTCAGGAGCAAGCACACAGCGGTGCCCCCAGGGCAAGCAACTTTTTTCTGGGGGGTGCTACTCGAGGGGGAGGGGCCAGGAGCACTGGCAGGGGACCCAAAAAGAAGAGGATCAGCGCTGCAAAACCACTGCACACAGCAGGTAAATATATAACTTATTTGTTATATTTAAAAAAACAAAACCTTTAAAGCCTTTAAAATCCCAATCGGCTCCAGTTTGGGGAGCACTGCTTGTCCGTTTAACCAAGCTGCTAGTTGGCTTCAATAAACTTCCACGCTACTTCACGTATTTTAGCCACATGCTTACCCCATTTACGATTGCCCAACACACATGTGCAGAGACAAAAGGTCGGACTTTATGGCCCATACGCTGCACATATGCATCGCTGGGCGGCCAATGTTTGTGCTGCAGCTCTTGGTTCGGGGTAAAGATAGGTAGCCGGCTTCCGAGCATGTGACCACTGTGACAGTGCATTTGTTTTTATTTTTATTTTTTCAGCCTTTTTTTATTTTGTATTTTTTTTTCTTCTTCCTTTATTTTCACCTGGTGATCCTACCAGTAACACGCTTCCTTTTCTAAGGTGAAAACACTCCCTTACCTTACTGTATCTAATGAAAGAGCAGTATTGTCACCCTCACTTTTGAATTGAACTGTAGAACGCGCTCTCACCCCAATATCTGTAACATAGTGGCAGGTTTTCTGTTCACTACATAAGATCTCTGGCAAATCTGACAGCAATGTTTGGGATTTCGGTGCACCAGAGTCGAGTCAGTGTGATGTCGGCTCCCTGAATCTCTTGGCAGATCAGGTGTTTTCTATACTTGCATCATTTTAAAGGGACATGACATGGAGAAATAGTCCAGTATTGCTGAGATAAATGAATTGCATTTATTTTACACCTGTGGTTTTCCTATATTTCTGATCACTTATGAAGCAGTATGCAGAAGACATAGATCAGAAATCTTCAAGCAACAAAGGATCATTGGTCTTCGCTGGTATTAAAACCATTGTGAAGTCATCAGTTGGTAAGAGGCTAAAACTAAATTAAAATAGGGTTATACTGTATGTATCTGTCTTGGGTTTCCGAAGGGGGGGTGGGGATTAGATAGCTTTGTGATCTTAATATACAGCTACAAATAATTTTTCATTGAGCGTTTAAAGAGGAAGTATAGGCAAATCATAACTCAGCCTATTTTAACTACCCTATAAAGCAGCTATTCCCCCAACATTTTTGGCACTGGAGACCAGTTTCATGGAAGAAAATTTGGGAGGAAGGAGGGGGTGGGGGGTTGATGGCAGTGTTTTCTGGGGAATTGCTAATCATTAATGATTGAAGCGCGTTATTTCTATTACATTGTCATATATAATAAAATAGTTTTAAAGGAAAGGTTCACCTTTAGAAACGTAGTAAATGTTCCACCCGATTCCCCCCCCCCCCTGTACAGAGCTCTGTGTGCGAATGAACTACAAGTCCCAACATTCTTTGCGGATGTCGGCTTGTAGTTCTCAATGAGCTACCATGGCGATTCAGAGGCGATTCAGTTCGCATTGTGCACTATACAAGTATTTCATTCATTCATTCATGGGGTAGTTCATTGATTCTTCCTGTCTGCTTGCCCGTACGGGCACACAGATACACCGACAGGTCTGCAGGAGGCCTGCATGGCACCAGTAATATGCTGATGCAATGCTTTACAGGCTCCAAAAAAAAAAAAAACTGCACGTTTTTTTAAATTTATTTTTTTCCTGGAAAAAAAAGGTGCATTTATTTATAAATTTTTTAAGTGAACTTATCCTTTAACTCACTATAATGCAGAATAAAGTCCTGAGGGTGTCATTTGGCACTGTCGCCGGCTGCAGCGTGTCACTTGGCACTGTCGCCGGCTACCAGATGCAGCTTTCTCCATGCGGTGTATGAGCAGAGGAGAGCATTCTGTATTCCCCCTTTGTGGTCCCAACACTGTTGTTGCCTGGCATTTTATAGAGTTATGTGCTTTCAGGGAAATCTCAGCGCTCAGCTTGCTTTCCTTGATTGCTTCACTGAGCTGACACATGCGCAGGAGCTGAAGGGATACAGGAGGCAGTGTGGCCCGGTGTCTGACAGGCCACAGACTTCTACCGGTGGGGACCCCTGCTGTAAACGAAAGAAATCTAGACTTGACCCTGATGAGGGCGCTTTGGTCTGGACACATGATCTCCAGCTGCTGGCTTCAATGAAGAGGGGAGATCGTCAACAACAGCTGCAGAGCCTATGCAGTGACTTCAACCATAGACTTACTTTGGAGCATCTGTTGTTGGCTGTCCGTCTACACTGAAGCCGGCGCTGGGACCTGATCATGTGACCGGATTGGAGCGTCCTCAGAAGAGGTAGTCATGCAGATCTTTCCTTTCTCTGGGAAGGGTTGCAATTTATAGGATCCTAGTCCCAACCCACCTACCCAATACCGCCAGGAAGCCAACACTGCACACAACTAATCACAGGCAGTGAGACATTTCCTGGTCTGTGCAACTGCGGACCGGGAAATGTCTCGCTGCCTGTAATTAGCGGTGTGCAGTGTCGGCTTCCTGGTGGGATCGGGTAGGTGGGTTGCGACTAGGATCTCAAACACGCCTGAGACCATCTGTAGTCCCTATAGTGCATTTGGTGCAAATTTGTTCACTTTTAGGTCATTGCAGAGGACAATGATTTTTCATCTGGAGAAAGCAGTTCACCTGTCACATGCAGAAAGACTTCTGTACAGTAATTGCTGTGAATATCTGGACAAGACTTCCTCAGAAGCCATTTCTGACAAGCTATAGGTTGCTTAAAGTGGTTGTAAACCCTTACAAACCACTTTGACCTACAGGTAAGCCTAGATTAAGGCTTACCTGTAGGTCTAAGAAATATCTCCTAAACCTATATGGTTTAGGAGATATTTGCCCGAAAACAGGCACCGTAGACAGCGGCGCGCAGGCGCACTGAGCGCAGCATTCTCAATGACGGAGCTACCGCGCGTGTCGGCTCCCGTGCGCATGCGCAGGAGTGACGTCATCGCGGCTTCGCCGAATGACAGCGGCGGAGCTGCGAGACCCCACCAAGATGATGGATGCGCCGGACTACAGGGGACAGCAGTGACTCCGCTGGCTCCTGTGTCAGGTAAGTGACACATAATGGACTACTATGCGATGCATAGTAGTCCATTATGCTTTGCCTTTGCAGGGAATGAAAGAGGAAGTAAACTCATCAGGGTTTACTTCCTCTTTAAGAAAGAAAAATGTATGTAAATAACAGATTATAACTGGCCGTTCATAAATAATAACTCCGGATAGTGTTCTCACTGGCTCAGTGCTACCATTGTTTCCCGTCAGAGCTGTTGAGATCAGATCTCTGCCACAGGGAGTACATTGTTTCCATTATCTTGGCTAATTCATAGATTCGCCTTGTGGGAAGGAGCAGTAGAGCACTACCATTGTGTTACACAGCGAGTATGTACTAATGTGGTTCTAAAGCCTAAACATTTTTTACCTTTATGCATTCCTTGCATTAAGGTAAACATTGTTTAGGCATCAGCATGTCACCCCCCCCCCCCCCCCCCACTTACCTGAGCCCTCATTCGATCCAGCTCTGTGGACGTCTGCAGCTCTTCTCTGGCCCCACTTCCTGGTCACTCTGGCTTTTATTGGAGCCATTGGCTGTCAATCAAAGCCGGTGACGAGGTAACAGAAAGGGCAGCTCGGGAGTGCCCCCCTGCACGAGTGCCCCCATATAAAGCTTTACAAGGGGGGAGCCAGGAGGTTCGGGGCCACAGGTAAGTATACACCTGTTTAGTTGTTTAAAAAAACAAAGCTTTAAAACCACCAAAGTAAATATAGCTGTATGTGCTGTATATCAGTACAAATTATTCGGTCTATTTATAAAGTCGTGGATGTGAATTTCACTAAACATTCTCTGGTGGAGATTCAATTATTCTCATTTCAACACATGAGCATGGAAGATTCTCCAACAAAGAATGTTTGGTGAAAGTCTCATTCACTGCTCTATAAGTCGGCCTCTTTATTTGGTAGCAGGGTTTTTAAAAATCTTAACTTATTTATAGTCAAAGTATTGTTGTATGTCCTTCCTGTAAAGGAACAGCGGAGAGCGTCAGGAGCAGCTGGAGTGGCTCTGATCGCCAAGCGGACATAGTGCATTACGTCAGCGAGGAACGCGGCCTGGCTCTGCAGCTGTGCGGCTGGAGGAAGAAGGGTGCAGACTCGAACATTGGTCCTTTCCTGACATCCTTAGAACAGGAAGAAGAATGGGAGAGAGCAGCTGCTATTGCCTTGTTCAACCTGGATATCCGACGTGCCATACAGATACTGAATAAAGGGGCAACCTCAGGGAAGGGTAGGTGAAGCTACATCCCTCCTGCATTCATGTCCTGTAAGTAGCTGTTGGGACCAGTGACTGCTGTCCTTGTGTAAAGATTCCTTCAACTCCTGCACTGTACTGTCTCTTTGGATAGCCTATATTGCTCTGGGAGTCCTTAGTCATGTAATAACTCTTTTTATTGTTGAATTAAAAAAAAAAAGTTTAACCACTTCCTGACTGTAGGACATCCATGGAATGAAGGAAGTCTTGCAGCTACATGCATCATCCTAGTATCTTTATTTCAGCAGGCGATTCCCTTTTTTGTAAAAGCCATCCTAGCAGCTGATTAGCTGCTGGATGGCTTTTACAGGCAGCGGGAGGGGATGTCTTTGCCCCCCTCCACTCCCCTGTGATCGGAGATCATGGAATCCGATTTGGTGCTTCCGCCGGTTTATCACAGAGGTGGCTGGGGACCAGACGTAGGTTGCGCCCGCATATGTAAACGGTGTTTGCACCACACATGTGAGGTATCGCCATGAACATTATAGAGAGAGCAATAATTCTAGCACTAGACCTCCCCTGTAACTCTAAACTGGTAACCTGTAAAAATGTTGAAAGCTTTGCCTATGAATATCTTAAAGTTCCATTGGCGCCATTCCACAAGCGTTCGCAATTTTAAAGCATGACATGTTGGGTATTTATTTACTCGCCATAACATCTTTTATATTTTAACAAATTGGGTTGTAAATGGTTTTCATTTTTTTGCATTAAAATGAAAGTATTTTTTCCAAAAAAAAATTGCCTTTGTTTTATATATATATATATATATATATATATAAAAATGTTTGGACGCTCTAAGTTATTTTATAGCAAACAAAATATGATTTTTGATGTAGGAGAAAAATGCCAGAATAGGCCCCGTAAAGAAGTAGTTAAAAAGCTGTACAAAACGACCCAAAGTGTTTTCCTTTCTAATTGTGCCTGTCATTCATATGCAACATCAAAAGCCATTTAACATATACAACTATAGGAAAAACTTTTTTTGGATCGAGTAAGGAGTTATAACCCTTTTCAGAATCATTTTTTTTTTTTTTTCGGCATCTGTGTCCCATTGCAGAGATTTCTTTTCACTTCCTGTCCCATAGCCACACAGGGACCGAGAAGAAATCCCTGCAAAATACCGGAATCCCTTGGGGACCCCCAGATCACCCCAGATCACCAGAACTTGTTCGTATTGGAAGATTTCTCCTCTATTACTTTTCTGAGGACAACCCAAAAAGTGAGATTTTCTTTTAACTTTCACTTTCAATGATAATGGTAAACAGGACAAATAGAGAGGAGGCACAGACGAGGCAATAAAAACTGACAGGGGTTCTAATCCTTCTCCACGCTATCCAAAACTGAAAGAAAAAGTTTTGCCTTTTAGTTATACTTTTAAGAGGATGAGAGTTGTCGCAAATTGACAATTATCTGTTATTTATTTTGCAACGACCATAGTTTATAGGAAGGCACCAACTACTAATGCAATCTTTTAAATTGTATGGTACACCAATTGTGACCTTCATGTTGCACAAATAGGAATTTTTCCATTTCTGACACAAGTCGCATTTTACAATGTTTTATTTGTCACTCTAAAACTGCAGTCTGTGCAGTTTTAATATCACATCACTGATTGTTTGAGTCCACTTCTGTATGCTTATTCAATTTTGGGGTGGAAAATGCAATCCTCTGCATGCTGCAGAAAAGAATCCTTGCTCTCTGTGGAAGCAGTGGATTATCCGCAGAGGTCTGAGATGCCCCTTGCTGAGACAGAGCTGGAACTCTCCAATCTGAAGGTAGTGTGAGCTTTGCTGATTGGAGAGTTGTGATGTGGACTCAGCAGGGTCTATATCATGCTTGTGTTTGTGTACTATTTGTCTATTACCAGGACAACTTAACCTTACCTAGAGTGATTCTAAACCTTTAATTTTTTTTTTTTTGTTTGGCCACTTGCTGGGGAGGGGGGTGGGGGAGGGAGTACTCGTGTGTGCTTGCTCCCAAGCCCAGCTGCCTGCATCTATAGACGCAGACAGCAAGGCTTTGCCCCACCCCCTCTCCCTTGTCCTAGTATTTGATTGACAGCAGCAGGAGCCAATGACTCCCACTGCTATCAATCCACCCCGTGAGGAGGGCTCATGCACAGCACTGGCTCGAAGTCAGGCTCAGGTAACTATAAGGAAGGGGGCTGGGGGTATCCGGGACACGGTAGTTTTTTTTACCTTAATTCAATAAAACATTTACCTTTTTATTGTTGCAGGTGACCTGAACCTGAATGTGGTGGCGATGGCGTTGTCTGGCTACACGGATGAGAAGAATTCGCTGTGGCGTGAGATGTGCAGCTCTCTTCGGGTGCAGCTTAGGAACCCATACCTGGCGGTCATGTTTGCATTTCTCACCAGTGATCCCGGCTGCTATGACACCGTCCTGGTACGATGGAACATTGTGAAATGTCTATCAATGTCATGAGAGGAGAACATCAGACTTTTTTTTATATCATTTGGGGAAGGGTTAGAAGCTGTGTCGGATGTTTATGGCTCTCTATGTCCTCCTTGGGATAGTTTCCACCCTTCCTTCCCAGAAGATTTGACTGGGGGTGGGGGGGGGGGGGAATCTCAGCTTTGACAGCCGTTACATTTTGTATTTCTTGTCATTTTCTGTCCCTGGAAACAATGGTCACCAGGACAGATTGGGGTGAATGTTTCCAGCCAGGAAATACAGAAATAAAAACTTAAAACAAAGTTCCGCAAAAACATAGTCGGCAACTACAAATACTGCAGCTGCTGACTTTTAAAATATTGCCTGTCCAGGGCGCCAGCGATGTCCTCACCCGAAGCTGATATGTCCCTCGGCTCTTGGGTGGAGGCGCCGCTATCTTCGGTAAGGGAATCGGGAAGTGAAGCCTTGCGGCTTCACAGCCTGGTTCCCTACTGCGCATGCGCAAGTCGCGCTGCGCGATCCCACTGGTCCCTGCTGTCTTCTGGAACCTGTGTGTCTCCCAGAAGACAGCAGGGGGACGGAGGAAGTGCCGGATATGGCGTAGATATCCACAGATACTGCGGATATCTATGCCTGGAAGTGGGAGCAAATGCCTGGATTAGACAGGTATCTGCTCCCACCTCCCCCCTGAAAGGTGCCAAATGTGGCAACCGGAGAGGGGAAGGATTCCAAAAAGCAGAAGTTCCGCTTTTAAAGCTCAACTCCAGCCTTCCCTTCAATCTTGCACAGTTGAACAGGCTTCCTTCCTGGACTGAAATTTTCTTACTTATTT
The DNA here is from genome assembly GCF_037356315.1 of Lithobates pipiens. NCBI lineage: Eukaryota > Metazoa > Chordata > Amphibia > Anura > Ranidae > Lithobates > Lithobates pipiens. The sequence continues at coordinate 51,911,641 of NW_027507764.1, read as the reverse complement.
CAACACACACATTTTGAGCTTCTCACAGAGAAACTGCAGCAAGTCAGAGCCCTCATTTCCTGGCTGGAGGACATCCAGCATCACCTAGTGGGTCCTTTCCTCCCCAGCTGTCCCTGGCCCATTCCTTTCATTCATTGGATCTGAGTTCCTCAAAGCATTATATGTGTGCATTATTTTAACGTACCACGCACTATTCCTAACGCACATACTCCTGTAGAAATGGCTGTATATATAAGAGGGCGAAGAAGCGACCACTGGCTGGAACCATAAATAGAACCAGAGATTGTAACCAGTACACCCTAGATCTCCAGAATGGGTCCAAAGCTTTATTCAGTGATCACAAGGTTTTAGCAGATAGCAACGTTTCAGACCCTTGCAGGACCCCTCCATCAGGCATGTCACATGCATGATGAAGGGTTCTGCAAGGCTCCGAAACTTTGCCATTTGCTGTAATGTGATTGCTGAATAAAGCCCCTTTCACATGGGGCGGACACCAGCAGCGGATCCGCCTGCTCAGCAGGGAATCTCTCCACTGATTTCCACTGAGAAGACAGCTGACGGGTCTGGTCCGCTCCGCTGATGCAGTGCGGAAAACGACACAGCCCGTTGTTCTGTATGGTGCAGTCGGATGGAAACAGACTACATGTCAGCTTTCATCCAACTGTCATGTGAGCCACCGGATGGATGGGGTACGGATCCCCATTCGTCTGTTTTTAGTGGATCGGGTGCCGACAGATGACAACGGTCACGTCTGCTGACATCCGTTGCCCTATAGAGAAAAATGGAGGTTCCAATCGGATCCGCCTGAAAAACTTACAGGCGTACCCAATCAGAAGCGTCCGTGTGAAAGGGGCCTAAAGCTTTGGACTCATTCTGAAGATCCATGGTGGGCTGGTGATTTTCTTGCTCTCATTATTTAGGGTGGTCTGTATGCAAATGAAGCCTGAGAAGGAACACCTCCTCCAGACTGATCTCTGCCCATCAAAGCATTTTGATATTTTCATAATTCCTCTCAAAATACATGCCACTCCTTGCCACAGGGCTGAGAGCTCTAGAGATGATTACTGAAGCACAGGGCTGTGATGTTTTCAGGAACCTATGTCAATGTTTCTCAACTCCAGTCCTCAAGGCGCCCGAACAGGTCATGTTTTCAGGCTTTGCATTATTTTGCACAGGTGATTTGATCAGTTTCACTGCCTTAGTAATTACCACAGCAGTTTCATCTGAGGGAAATCCTGAAAACATGACCTGTTGGGGAGCCTTGAGGTCTGGACTTGAGAAACCCCTGACCTATGTACAGCACCCTACCAGCCCCTCCCACCAGCAATTATCTGCCTGCATTGCCTAGAGAAGCGCAGAGACCCAATAATGATGTCACTGAATGTAAAATAAAGTAGTTAATACGAAAAAAAAATAATAATAATAATTCACTGCCATGTTATGAGGGGGAAAAGGAGGAATCGGGGAAGGCAAAATATTTGCAGACCTCAGTGTTTTGGAGGTAAGGGTTTGCTTGGCATCATGTTAATTTGGATGTAACGTGGTCTAAAAGTTTGAGTTGGCCTTTAACCGAGGTTGTAATTAGCCTGGCTCTATCCAAAACTACATGAAAAGATTTTGGCTCTAGAGACTTTAAATGCTTTTAAATACAGGGAGTATAAGTACTCTGAGCCCTTGTACACACGGTCGGAGAATCCGTCGGAATGTGTCCTATCGGACCGTGTCGTCGGATAATCCGACTGTGTGTGGTATGCATCGGACTGATTCTGTCGGAATATCCGTCGGACCCAATTTTCCAACATGTTGGAAATATTTCCTGACCAACTGGTTCGATCGGACATACTCCGATCATGTGTAGAGAATTTTCATCGGACCAAGTGCCACGCATGCTCAGATCAAATTCCTACATCAAAGCTATTGGCTACTAGCCTGAACGTAGTCCCATCGTAACGAAATTACATCATCACGTTCTGAATGATCGGATTTTTCGACAACTTAGTCCGACCGCGTGTATGCAACAGTTTCGGACACAATCCGTCGGACTAAATCCGACGGGCAAAATCCGACGGATTTGGTTGCCAAAATCTCTGACCGTGTGTACGTGGGCTAAGGGTGTTGTCAGTTGGGTGACTCTGATGCACATGTTGGAGAGCCCTCTGCTTACCTTTGTGGACTTAATCCCTCTCTGGCACTGAACTTTGATGAATCTTGATCGGTGAAAGCAAGGGAATCCATAGACTCTTGTGGAAAGTCTTTGTGATCTTGACGCTGGTGGTTTGTTCCCTTTACCAAGATTACCTGTGTGACATGGCTCTAAGACCCCTTTCACACTGAGGCGCTTTACAGGCTCTATAGCGCTAAAAATGGCGCCTGCATATCGCCTCTCCTCTCACTCCATTGTGAAAGCTCAAGTGTTTTCACACTGGAGTGGTGCGCTGGCAGGACGCTCAAAAAAAATCCTGCAAGCCGCATCTTTGAGGCGTTGTAGGAGCAGTGTATGCAGCGGCGCTTTGCGGGCACTTTTAACCCTTTTCTGGCTGTTAGCGGGGGTTAAAAACACCCCGCTAGCTGCCGAAAAGCGGTGCAAAAACTACGGTAAAGTGCAGCTAAAAATAGCGCCACTTTACCATGACGCCGCTCGTCCCAGTGTGAAAGTGCTCTTAATTATTATTATTTTTTTTTTATTATTACCCAAAGTCTTCCCTCATGTATATCTGTCTCCTTTCAGTTCGAGTGCACCATGGCAGTCAGGGATCGCGTGGCCTTTGCTTGTTTGTTCCTAAATGACGCTCAGGTGAGTCCGTGTTTTTATTTTTATTAAAGTTTATTACTTTATAAGAAATGGAAATAAATGTTAAACACTCACCTGTCCCATGATCCAGCGATGGGGCCGCCTAAACCCTTGGCTCCTGCTCCGCTGTGTGAAAAATTTCACTTTTTTTTTTCTCTCTATATTAGTGCAGTACAGCGTTATCATATAACAGGCATGGCGGTAATCGGGGACACTGGTAACAGTATGTAAAAAAAAAAAACACACCATGACCAGAGCAATACAGTGTTACCATAGTAACTCTACTACTCTGGGGTACTGATCAGGGTTTTATTTTAACACATTATGATTGTTTATACCAGTGAATTTGTACTGAATGAAACAGAATCATTCAGTGTGTTTTGTTATTGTCTGTGATTTAGCCACAGCTAATCACATGGTATAGATGGGCTGTGATTGGCCCTGTCTGTAGCATGTGATCACTGTGAACACGCAGCTAGCAACACAATTGTACACATCAAATGGCATGAAAGGAAGCCATTCGTTGTTTTTACAATTGTCATGTGACCTGCTGTGATTGGTCACAGTGATTACATGGTACTAGCAGAGGGCCAGTCCAGTGATCAGTCATCGGCTGTGCCTGGCGGACACAGCCAGTGACAAATCACGCCACAACGCAGCCCTAGGAGGACGTCCTATGACTTCCACTTAATTAACGATTAATGAAAGTCTGCTTAAGCCTGTCGCATGACTACTCCATTCTCTGCACCAGTACACTGAGGGCGTATCATTTTGGTGCACTTTGTTTACAGAGGGCAGGACCATGACACCTTGCATTCATAATACGGTGTCATTCAACTACTGACTACATATTGTGGCCCAAAAGGGGTACTGCGGCAGAAAACTGATCCTGGCGAACAATTGTAACAATAAAAAATTATTTCCTAGGGTTGGGCTTAAAGTTTTGGTCAATAATCACTTAATTTTGTTATGTCAGGGTTCGGGCTAAAGACAAGTGAAAATATGATTAATGTTAAAATTCAAACGCAAACATACCCCTCAGTATCCGCTCTAAATCCTTTTATTTTTTTCGTAAATTGCAGTTAATGAAATACGTTGACAAGCTGACTCAGGATATGAAGGATGAGGGAAACCTGGAAGGAGTTGTACTGACTGGATTAACAAAGGACGGAGTGGATTTGATGGAAAGTTATGTTGATAGAACGGGTGATGCACAGACTGCCAGTTACTGTATGTTACAGGTGAGTCCCTGCAAGAATTGGCTGCTCCAGGTACACTTATCACTCCAAGTCTTAACTCTGCTAGGTATTTGGGATTATGGGTGGCATTGGATCGCAGTCCTTCTTCTTTATTTTTTTTTTTTTTTTTTTTTTTAAGTGAGCTGATGCTCAGAGCCCTCAGCCTACTGCAATAATGAGCTGTGAGCAAGCACGTCCAAGGCTCTGTTCACACTGGAGCATATTGGAATCGCAGGCAGCATCGTGTAAATCCACAATCGCAGCAAGATGCCATTGCGATGCCATTATCTCTTAATGGCACCCCAAATGTTGTGCAATTTGCCCCTATTGTCATTCAACAAAATGCATGAAAATTGCAGCAAAACACCAAGCGTGCTTTGGCACATTTTTGGAGCGGAAGGAGGTCCATTCAGAATGAATGGTGCCGCTTCAGAAACACATCACAAAACCATGCAAAAAAAAAAGCAATGTGGCAACAATACTTGGTGTCGCTCAGGTGTGAACGAGGCCTAAATATCTCTAGGGATTCCTTCCTCCACACAACAAAACCGCAGGATGTATTAAGATGATGATTTTAGGACTGCAAGCTTACAAGACTGATTCAGCTAGGTTTGTTGAAAAATCAAAAATAAATGTATATAGTGCATTTATAGAACAGTATAATTCCTACATTTAAAGCTAAACAAATAAAATAATACAAGAAAAAAAGGAAAAGATTTTTGCCTCAGACCGCAGCTTCTGACTGCATCCTGTAAGCACTGGTGATGGCTTTGGCACCTACAGAAAGTGACTGGGACCTGAGATTTCATGCTTGCCCCCCATCTAAGTGAACTTTTATTTTATACATTTTTTTTCATATTGGGGGTAGATGGTCACATTGCATTGCACAGGCCACCTTTTTAAAGAGGCTGTTGTTCATTATTTAGAAGAAGCAATACTTGCCATCACATCCTTTACATCATCATGGGGCTTGTAGCTGGAGCTTTAATTGTACTATTGTCTCTTACTTGGCACTGCAAAGGACTGTCGGTAATAACAAATAATGACATTCTCGGCTATACTTGTTAAAGTCCTCTCTCTCCTGAACAGATGTTGGACAAATCTGCATATAACATAATATATATTATTAAACATCAGCATGATGGGGGCTGTCTGGTCTAAGGCTTTCTTTACACAAAAGCACATTTGTCTTTATCTTGTTCAGGGTTCTCCTGAGGTGCTGAAAGACGAGAGAGTCCAGTACTGGATAGAAAGCTACAGGAACCTTCTAGACGCCTGGAGGTTTTGGCATAAGAGAGCGGAGTTTGACATCCATCGCAGCAAACTGGATCCCAGCTCCAAGCCTTTAGCACAGGTGAGGCATTCTGCAAAGGGGAAGATGTTCTAGTGGGACACTACAGCTGCTCAGACGTCATGGTATTACCCATTCAGATGCCCAGTGTAGCTTCTACATAAATCCCGAAAGAAAATACCAGTGTTATGTGATGAACATTACAAAAGAAGCATGCTGTGCCCCTCATTTATTCATTTCATGTATGGGTCTAGCTGTCAGCTCTCCATTCAAGATGGGCCTTATGCATTACAAGCTGCAAAAGTCCTCCTTCATCAGGAAAATCTTGCGTTGGAGTTTTTTTTTTATTGCTGACTGCTCTGTCTTATGACAATTCTGAACACTTGTGGGTTTTGCTAATCTGTCATTTCCTGTTCTCAAACGGGATGCTGAAAGGCTATGTAAACTAAAACTCTTGTTTTTTCACACTGCAGACAGTGATGATGTTTAGGCAGCAAAAAGTGCTTGTTGAGAGTATGCTTTAATTTTAACACACCTTAAAGCTCCTATCGCTTTAACATGCTTTTATGATGTGTTTTTGATGCGTCTGTGGTGTTTGTTTTTTTTTAACCTTTACCACTTCAGCCCTGGAAGGTTTCACCACCTTCATGACCAGAGCATTTTTTGAGATACGGCGTTGTTTTAACTGACACGGTCATGCGACACTGTACCCAAATAAAATTTGGCTTTTTTTTTTTTCCCCTTCTCACAAATAGAGCTTTATTTTGGTGGTATTTGATCACCTCTGTGATTTTTATTTTCTGAGCTATAAACAAAGGCAGGCCGACAATTTTGAAAAGAAAATCAAAAACAATGTTTTTTACTTTCTGCTATAAAACATACCCAATTAAAAAAATGTAAAAAATCGAATTTCTTCATCAACTTAGGCCAATATGTATTCTGCTACATATTTTAGGTAAAAAAAATCCTAGTAAGCGTATATTGATTGGCTTGTGCAAAAGTTTTTTTTTTTTGTTTTTTTTTTATTATAGCATCTAAAAACTATGGTATGGATTTATGGACTTTTTCAATTTTTCTTTTATATTTTTTACTAGTAATCAGCAAGCGGGGCTGCGACATTATGGCGGACAAATCTGACCCTAATGCCGCGTACACACGATCAGACTATTCGGCGGACAAACAGCCGGACTTTGCAGCTGAGGTCCGAACGAACGGACCTGCGCACACACACACGACCGGACTTTTCTGGCGGGCTAGGTCCGGCGGACAACCCAAACTTTTGAAATTAATGGACTTGCCCACACACAGAAAAAAGTCTGTTCATTTTGAACGTGGCTCCAGGTAGACAGGACTAGCGAAGGAAGTGAATGTCACCGCCTCCATCGGCGAGATTGACACCTCGCTAGCCCCGTCTCCTGGTATGGATTTAAAGGGGAAGCCCTGCGCCGAAAAAACAGAGTGGGGGTCCCCCCAAAGTCCATAGCAGACCCTTATCCGAGCACGCAACCCAACCGGTCAGGACCCCCACGCCGTTTTTTTGGCGTAGGGCTTGCCCTTTTAAATCCATACCAGGTGACTGGACTAGCGAGTTGTCAATCTTGCCGATGGAGGCGGCGACATTCACTTCCTTCTCTAGTTCTGTCTACCTGGAGCCACGTTCAAAATGAACAGACTTTTCTCCGTGTGGGCAAGTCCGTTCATTTCAAAAGTCCAGTGGACTAGCACACAGACGGGCAGAAAAGTCCGAAAAAGTCCGCTGGAGCCCACACACGCCGGATAGTATGATTGTGTCCGATTAGTGACACTTTTTGGGGACCAGTGACACCAATACAGTGATCAGTGCTAAAAAAAATGCTCGATTACTGTATAAATGACACTGGCAGAGAAGGGATTGACACTAGGGGGCCATTCAAATCTGACCTTTATGGAAGAGTACAATACAGTGATTAGTGCTAAAAAAAAAATGCACAAATGACACTGGCAGGAAAGGAGTTGACATTAGGGGTTAAATGTGTGCCTAGGGGGTGCTTACTAACTGTGTGGTTGATGGTTTCAGTGGGGGAAGAAAAATCTGTGTTCCTGCTTAGCAGGAAAACAAGATCTCCCTTTTGCTCACTGACAGAACAACGATCTGTCTTGTTCACATAGGCAGACCTCCTTTCCGCCTCTCTACAAACGATTGGCTCCTGCTGTGTCGAATCACAGCAGGAGCAGGTCGCTGGGGGGCGTGCACGCATGCCCCAGACCCGAAATAAGCGAGCAACGTAAAGGTACGTTATTTCGTGCAGCTGGGCCGCCCTGCCGCAGTATATGTGCGGCGGGTGGTCCGGAAGCAGTTAAAGAAGCAAATGCCCTGTGTGTTAACTTTCTGTTTTATATTAAAGGGGCTCAGTAGAATCCCTGTTCAGCAGATACCCAGCTTATTAGTACCCTTGTTCAGCAGATGCCCAGCTTTTTAGTACGCTCAATAGTTACCCCCCCCAGCTAGTTCTGCTGTTTCCCCGCTCAGTAGCTACCCCCAGCTCTGCTGATCCCCCCCCAGTTGTCTGATCCTCCCCTCTCCAGTCCCCACTCACATCCTGCTATATTACTCACATCCTGCTCACCACATGTGATATCTGCTAGTCTCTCCTGCTCCAGTCCCCCAGCTCTACTGATCCGCTGCCGATCAGTCACTCTCCAGTCCCGCTCACCTTCTGCTATAGCGTTCCCATGCTGCACACCAGCTTCAGACACTTCCAAAATATATACACGTGAACCCAGAAGTGACTGCTGACATCTTTCTGGTTTGCTTGTTGGTTTCCCAGTGCATCCTGGGATATCTTATACCTGCATTACCTCCAAAGAAAACGAAGCTGACGCTAAATTAAAGCCTCTCAAAAGCTGTATTTGTGGTAAGCAAGCTTTGTCATAGACTTCTATGGAGGCATTGGAGACTCTTTAAAGCACCAAGAAAGTGACATGGGGTATGATTTTAGAAGCGACGCAAACACAGAAGACTGTAAGCTTACCATTTTATTAAGGGCATTAGATTGCAATTCAGAGCGCTTTCAAAAAAGTGAATCCAATGCTATGTTTTTTGAAGCAAGTGTAAAGGAGCCCTAAACCTCATTGCACCCGTCAGTCTTTCATGCCCCATACCCCATTCAGCTTCTTATAAACTGAATTTGAACACCAGCCATAAACAGACTTGCCTCTGGCACGAGGCTGTTCATAAAAGTGGCGCGCAGGGAAGACATGACTCTGGCTTGAATATAAGGCCCCATTCACACTTGTGCAACCTGAAAGTCACGCCTTGAAGCAATCCTCGTGTAATCTTGAGGTTTATAGACCTCAAGTCGCATCAGTTGGACCAAAGTAGTGCAGGGACTACTTTTGACGTCACGCAGATATGAACGGTATTCATTGGAAATCATTGGGGTACGACTTGCTGTGCGAGTTTTCAGTCCCAAGTCGAACAAGTGTGAATGGGGCCTAAAACGCCAGATAGAAAAACATATGAACATTGAATTAAAAATGAACCCAAAATATCTATAGATTCCCACTAATCACCTTTTGTGTCTGTGTTTGATCTAACCTTCCAGGTATTTGTGAGCTGTAACTTCTGCGGGAAGTCCATCTCTTACAGCTGCTCCTCAGTCCCCCACCAGGGCCGAGGGCTCAGCCAGTATGGAGTCAGCGGGTCACCCACCAAATCCAAGTTCACCAGCTGCCCCGGGTGCCGCAAGCCTCTCCCCCGCTGTGCTTTGTGCCTTATAAACATGGGGAATCCAGTGTCCAGCAGCCCAGGTGAGCATCTGTCATTCTCTTCTACATCCAGCATTTCCTGTACTGATACTTGTCACTAAGAGATCCTGTACTGGGACATTCCTGTTATTGGCTGTAGTGCTGGTTTTAAGCTGACATTAGGCTTCAAAATGATGCCAGTTGACCCGCTCTCCTGAAAGTGGACCTGTGTATGAGCACCCAGCTGTCTGTGTGACCAACCAAGACTGTACACCAAACAGGAGCTGTACGATTTGGCTATTGCTATGAATAAATACGTATTTGTACGGAGAATACAGCTTCTGCTGTACACTACAATGAAGAGCTAGGTTTACATATTCTTTAATATAAGCAGTGTGAGGTCCTAAATTTGACTTGGTATCAGAAGCTTGTAGTACCTGTACAACAGAGCTCAGATTGGGAGAGGTAGAAGCGGCACAAGGAGCCAATCAGTTGTACTGCAAATCTCAGGCACTAACAGGGTCCATGCTGATAGGAGGAGAGAGCAGAATGGTAGAGATAAGCTCATCAGTCTGCTGTTTTTACTTTGCGCTGTCCAGTCACAGACTGGGGATTTGTCATGACCCATGGGCATTAACTGCAAAGAGATGAAGGTCTCCTTCCCTGCCAGACAGGGCTGTGCTGTGTATCTCACATAACGCGTGTGTGTGTATTCTTTTTATATTTGTGCATGTTAGCTGTTTCCCCGGAGATCAGCTCTACTTAACGGATGTGTTTTCTGTCTAGGAGTGTCAAAGTCTGATGAGAAGGTAGACCTCAGCAAGGAGAAGAAAGTTGCACAGTTCAATAATTGGTTCACCTGGTGTCACAACTGTCGGCATGGCGGCCACGCTGGCCACATGATGAGCTGGTTCAGGTGAGAATGTGGGATCTGGGCGGGCGAGGGTCCATGGCAGTTCAGTGATGGCGAACCTTGGCACCCCAGATGTTTTGGAACTACATTTCCCATGATGCTCTTGCACTCTGCAGTGTAGTTGAGCATCATGGGAAATATAGTTCCAAAACATCTGGGGTGCCAAGGTTCACCATCACTGACCCTAGATTCAGTGCAGAGCTAGATAGAATATATATACATAATATATATATATATATATATATATATATATATATATATATATATATATATATATATATATATCTCTCTCTCTCTCTCTCTCTCTCTCTCTCTCTCTCTCTCTCTCTCTCTCTCTCTCTCTCTCTCTCTCTCTCCTCTCTCCTCTCTCCTCTCTCCTCTCTCCTCTCTCCTCTCTCCTCTCTCCTCTCTCCTCTCTCCTCTCTCCTCTCTCCTCTCTCCTCTCTCTCTCTCTCTCTCTCTCTCTCTCTCTCTCTCTCCTCTCTCTCTCTCTCTCTCTCTCTCTCTCTCTCCTCTCTCTCTCTCTCTCCTCTCTCTCTCTCTCTCTCTCTCTCTCTCTCTCTCTCTCTCTCTCTCTCTCTCTCTCTCTCTCCTCTCTCTCTCTCTCTCTCTCTCTCTCTCTCTCTCTCTCTTCTCAATATGAGCAGAAAATTTAACAAAAATGTGCGACAAAACACACGAATGCACACAAAGATGCACAAATGGCACGTTTTCCATTGACTTTTATGGGAATAAAACATGCCGAAAAAACACTCAACTCTGCCTGACTCAAGCTACAAAAAAAAAAGCTCCAGAACTTTTTTGCGTTTCAGGCGACTTGGAGTGGAGATGTAAACCAACTCCATAGAGTGATTTATTTTATCTTCTCCAGCGTTTTGGAGCTTCGAGCTACAAAATGCTGAGGTGTGAATGAGCCTCAGAATAGTTTAACCAGGAAGGATTTACCCCTTTAATGACCAGGCCATTTTTTTTTTGCGATAAGGCACTGCGTCGCTTAAACTGACAATTGCAAGAAAACTTGTTTGCAGCTGACGTCCGAACGAGCGGACCTGCGCACACACATGACCGGACTATGGCGGGAGTCTGCTGGACTTTTGAAATGAATGGACTTGCCCACACACGGAAAAAAGTCCGTTCATTTTGAACATGGCTCCAGGTAGCCGGGACTAGTGAAGGAAGTCAATGTCACCGCCTCCATCGGCGAGATTGACGCCTCGCTAGGCCTGTCTCCTGGTATCGATTTAAAGGAGAAGCCCTGCGCCGAAAAAACAGAGTGGTGGTCCCCCCAATGTCCATAGCAGACCCTTATCCGAGCACACAACCCAACCGGTCAGGACCCCACGCCATTTTTTCGACGTAGGGCTTCCCCTTTTAAATCCATACCAGGTGACAGGACTAGCGAGGTGTCAATCTCGCCGATGGAGGTGGCGACATTCACTTCCTTCTCTAGTTCTGTTTACCTGGAGCCACGTTCAAAAATAATGGACTTTTCTCCGTGTGGGCAAGTCCGATCATTTCAAAAGTCCGGTGGACTAGCACACAGACTGGCAGAAAAGTCAGAAGTCTGCCGGAGCCCACACACGCCGGATAGTCCGATTGTGTCCGATTAGTGCCCCTTTTTGGGGACTAGTGACACCAATACAGTGATCAGTGCTAAAAAAAAATGCTCGATTACTGTATAAATGACACTGGCAGAGAAGGGATTGACACTAGGGGGCCATTCAAATCTGACCTTTATGGAAGAGTGGCAAGAAGAAAGCCATTGTTGAAAGAAAGCCATAAGAATTCCAGTTTGCAGTTTGTGAAAAGCCATGTGGAGGACACAGCAAACATGTGGAAGAAGGTGCTCTGGTCAGATGAGACCAAAATGTAAACTTTTTAGCCCAGGTTCACATATATGTGATGCAGAAACCACTACGATTCCATCGCCGGTCCCCGCATTGCATCTCTCCTGCAGGCAGTTCACACTGCCCTCTGCGAACCGCTTTGGGTGTCAATACAATGTTAATAACACCTCCAGATCAGTTCACAGATTGTAGTGCGAACTGTGAACTCGCACAGGAATCAGATTGCGTCGTGAACACCCATGCGATCCGATTCCAGCACGAGGGAAAAAAATATTTTCCTGCAAATCCAATGCGAGTTCAGCCATACAACTGTATGGCTGAACTCGTATTGCACAGACATCGCATGCAATCGGCAGTGCAGGTGTGCATCACATATGGTGGCTGTTCACACAGGCTCAGGCCTAAAAGCAAAACTCTGTGTGGCGGAAAACTAACACTGCTCATCACCCTGAACACACCATCTGTGAAACGTGGTGGCAGCATCATGTTGTGGAGATGCTTTTCTTCAGCAGGGACAGGGAAGCTGGTCAGGGTTGATGGGAAGATGGATGGAGCTTATTACAGGGCAATCTTAGAAGACAACCTGTTGGAGTCTGCAAAAGACTTGAGACTGAGGTGGAGGTTCACCTTCCAGCAGGACAACGACCCTAAACATACAGCCAGAGCTACAATGGAATGGTTTAGTGAAAGCATATTCATGTGTTAGAATGGCTTAGTGAAAGTCCAGACCTAAATCCAGTTCAGAATCTGTGGCAAGACTTGAAAATTTCTGTTCACACACGCTCTCCATCCAATCTGACAGAGCTTGAGCTATTTTGCAAAGAAGAATGGGCAAGAATGTCACTCTCTAGATGTGCAAAGCTGGTAGAGACATCCCCAAAAAGAGTTGCAGCAAAAGGTGGTTCTACTGACGCTGAAGTATTGACTCCGGGGGGCTGAATACAAATGCACACCACACTTTTCACATATTTATTCGTAAAAAATGTGTAAAACCATTTATCATTTTCCTTTCACTTCACAATCATGTGCCACTTTGTGTTGTTCTATCACACAGGGGTATGAATACTTTTTCAAGGCTCTCCATGTGTGTAAAAAAAATATATATAATGTTAAGCCCATATATATTTGGGCACAGGCACAATTTGAATACTTTTGGCTCTGTATGCCACCATATTAAAATGTAACAATCCAAAGGAATTTGAAGTGCAGACTTTCAGCTTTAATTCAGGGGGTTGAACATGAATATCAAGTACAGATTTTAGGAACTACAACCATTTTTATACACAGTCCCTCCATTTTCAGGGGCTCAAATGTAATTGGACAAAGGAATATAATCATAAATAAATGTGTTTATTTTTAATATTTTGTTGAGAATCCTTTACTGGCAATGACTGCCTGAAGTCTGGAACCCATGGACATTACTGAAGACTGGGTTTCCTCCTTTCTGATGCTGCTGTCTTCATTTGTTCTTTGTGGGTTTTTCTGCCTTTTAGTTTTGCATTCAGCAAGTGAAATGCTCAATTGGCTTGGGATTAGGTGATTGACTCAGCCATTATAGAATATTCCACTTCTTTTCCTTCAACACTTCAGGGTTGCTTTTGCAGTGTGTTTTGGATTATTGTCCATCTGTACTGTGAAGCGCCGTCCAATCAACCTTGCTGCATTTGGCTGAATCTCAATAGGAATAGTTAATAAGGGTTGCTGTTCTTAAAGTGTGTGTACCTTTAAATATGTCATCAAAGTAAGAGCGCTACCTTGTGCTAAAACGAATGCATTAATTACCAAAAAATAAATGCCAATACTTCCACGAACCATAAAAAAATATCACTGATATAAGTAAATGATAATCCATAAAACATGTACATGTATAAAGTTCATGAAACTTCAAAACTCTACAGTGCTGCTTCAAAAAGTTTTCAATATGTGCAAATTAAAGTGCCAAGTGCTAAGGAGATGATCTGTGTGATCCGTGCTCCCCTCTGTATGCCCCCTCACTCACCAGAAATCCAGAACTCCCATAACAGAAGTCACAAGCGCTCAGGAGGGTGGCTGGGTTCTGTGGTTCCAATGAGCTGTGTCCCTGGCTTCAGCATGTGTTGTTCAGGAGTCCAGGGCTTCCCACCAGAAATCATAGACTCTTTGAAGGACGGCTGAGCTCTGTAGTTCCAAGTGCTGTGTCTCCAACTGTACCATGCCTTGTTCTCGGCAAATCATCAGGGATAAATGGCAAAGAGAGTGATAAGGCGGGTGGTAATGCAATTTCCGTCCGGTGAGACGGAAGTCGATAGCTACTTCCGGTTCTGGCTTTTTAACGCTGTTTGCAATGTCCTGTGGATATTGTTCATTATTTAAACAAATCAAATTATGATATATCGCTCTCAGCTCGTGGAACCACAGAACCCGGCCACCCTGCTGAGCGCTTGTGACTTCTGTTATGTGAGCACGGGGGCATACAGAGGGGAGCACAGATCATCTCCTTAGCACTTGGCGCTTTATTTTGCACATATTGAAAACTTTTTGAAGCAGCACTGCAGAGTTTTGAAGTTGCACAAACTTTATACATGTACATTTTCCCCTCGCCATCTTTCAGGACAGCCACTATGAGAGAGCTTGGCTCCTCCCCTCCTTGGGAAACACTGCGCCAGTCCATACATTTCAGCTCCCCCCTGCCAGACCTCAGTTTTTTTTTTTTTTTTCTAAAAGCACCTCTGGCCAGCTGGGGAGACACCAGAACACATTAACAACATGTTTCCTAAGGTGGGGAGGGGCCGATTTCTCTCATTGGGGCTGTCCTGAAATACTACTGGAAAAGACATTACCGGTAAGTGTAACCTTAATATTTATGGATTATCATTTACTTATATTGGTTTTTTTTTTTAATGGTTAATGGCAGTATTGCCATTTATTTTGTGTTATTGATGTATTCGTTTTTGCACAAGGTAGTATTCTTGCTTTGATCACAAGTATATCTCTAAACACGGCAGAATTCATCCGGCTGCTTCTGTGACATCATCAATAAACACCAATGACCCGGTGCCACTGGAAGCCATGCATGCCCATGCCATCACACTGCAAGCTCCACCGTTATTTACAGATGACGTTGTGTGCTTTGGATCATAAGCCTTCCCCACACTTTTTTTTTTATTCCTGTCATTCTGGTAAAGATGAATCTTAGTTTCATCAATCATAGTTTCGTTCAAGGAATGCTTTTTCCAGAACCGGTCCGGCTTTTTTATAGATTTTTTATTTTTTTTGGGCAAAGTCTAATCTGGCTTTTCTATTCTTTAGGCTTATAGTGAGTGACTTACCATCACTAGCTCTCTCTGCTCACTGAGCTGTGAGAACTGAGTGATCGACAGTATTTGATCGCTCAGTTTTCAGTGTTGGAGCTGAAGGGGGACAGATGCAGCTAGGTAAGTATGATTCTACAAAAAAAAAAAAAAACACTGATTCCCGTACTTCTTTTAAAATGGCACTGCAAAGGGGTTACCATATGATATATTAATGTAATGGTGTTTTCTTGTGATTGGCAGGGATCACACAGAGTGCCCGGTGTCGGCGTGTTCCTGTAAGTGTATGCAGCTGGATACGACAGGGAATT
Organism: Lithobates pipiens; assembly: GCF_037356315.1. Lineage (NCBI taxonomy): Eukaryota > Metazoa > Chordata > Amphibia > Anura > Ranidae > Lithobates > Lithobates pipiens. Next base: position 51,896,234 of record NW_027507764.1, on the reverse strand, counting down.
TGGTACCTGCAGAGACTATGCAACCATAGTCACAGCCAGGACTTGTGTGTAGAACATCCCCTCCTCCTCCTCCCTTTTTCCAGCTGGATATATGGACCTTAATGACAGTCGGAGCACATCCATCAAGACTGATGTAACAGCGTCACTGTAGAGGTATATCTGTTACAAGGACAGCTGCAGAATTTGACCACAGTTGGTTTTGTCAAAGTTTTTTGTACTTTACTGTGTAAAATAAATGAGTATTAGACTTGCTTACAAAAAGTAATAAAGACCTGTGCCTAGATTTAATAATGAACAATGCAGTGAGATTTTTCTCTTGAGGTTTTTTGGGTCAGTCCCTATCCTGTTTTCACACCCCAGGTCTGTGGATTGCAACATCATATAAAAATATCACTCTGAAGAGGACCGGTGACACACAAAACTATGAATAATCTGATCTCAGATGCTCTTCCTACACTATTTCTGGGTGCAGTGAGGCTAAACCCATTAATCTCTTGTCACCCACGTGCCGCATATGTGTGGCGGCAAAGAGGGTGGGCTTTAACACACAAACGCCAGACATACACTATATTACCAGAAGTATTGGGACACCTGCCTTTACACCAGGGATATGCAATTAGCGGGCCTCCAGCTGTTGCAAAACGACAAGTCCCATTATGCCTCTGCCTCTGGGTGTCAGGCTTGTGGCTTTCGGAGTATTACTATGCCTCATGGGACTTGTAGTTCTGCAACAGCTGGAGGTCCGCTAATTGCATATCCTTGCTTTACACGCATATGAACTTTAATGGCATCCCAGTCTTAGTCCATTGGGTTCAATATTGCGTTGGCCCACCCTTTGCAGCTATAACAGCTTCAACTCTTCTGGGAAGGCCGTCCACAAGGTTTAGGAGTGTTTGACCATTCTTCCAGAAGCGCATTTGTGAGGTCAGGCACTGATGTTGGACAATAAGGCCTGGCTCGCTGTCTCCGCTCTAATTCATCCAGTGAAGGGAACTCTTAAGACTTCAGCATACCAAGACATTTTGGACAATTTCATGCTTCCAACTTTGTCCTGACCTCAGCCATTGTTGGGAGTGGGGGAGGAAATAGTGTCCCCATCCTTGGGAAGAATTGTTATCAGGGCAAGAATTTGGTGCCAGTAGGAAGAATAGGCCCCCTGCAGTTGTAGCCAGGAATTATGCCCCATTGTTAGTGTAGAAGGAATAGTACCTTGTGTCAGAGAAAATTGTGTCCCAATGGCCTTTGGGTGGCCTCTAAAATAAGGCTAGCTTGTTTGCAGTTGATATAGGAATGGTGGAAAAGAGAATTCTACATCTTTGAGACATGTTATGTGGGATGGATGTGCAGAGAGAAGTAACCTCTAGCAACAGCCAGCTGTAGGAGGGTTCCCATGTGTGATTAGATCTGGGATTTCTTCTTGATATCCTTACCAAGAGGTTAGCGCCTTCACAATGGTTTGGAGAAAGTGGTCATCAACCCTGTCCTCAGAGCCCACTAACAGGCCAGGGTTGTAAGATAACTGAAATACATCCCAGGTGATATCATTTTCTGCTCAGTGATTGCTGTATTCTAGTCTCCATCTCCCCAAGGTAATACATAAAACCTGGCCTGTTAGTGGGCCCTGAGGACAGGGTTGACGTCCACTGGTTTATATCTACTGAGAGAGCCCATAGGCAATGCTACCCATGTGTGTTCCACACGCTATCAGAGCTGCTTATTGATGCCAATTTTTTTACATCTAGCATGGATCCTTTCATAAGACTGACTTATTTAGCATCCAATCATCATTAGAATTTTATTTATCTTAACTCCCCCCCATGTTTTTGAGTACAGACAGTATTGGTTGCACTAGGATCAATGAGCATTAGGTTTATGTATTCATTGTTTCTTCCATTGCATGCATTGCCTAGCACTAGTTTGGTTAAACAAGAGTTATTACCAGCCTCACAATCTTCACTGAGGCCCTCTGACTGCCCTGAAACTAGAGTTGGGCCAAACACTCCCCAGTTCAGTTTGCACAAAAACTCTGAAACATCACAAAAGGCTTTAATGCATTGCAACTTAATGGCCATAACAAAAAAAAAAAAAGTACAGGGACCAGAGTACTGCCCTGGGGACATGTATTAATGCAAAAAAATAAAAATAAATATTATCTAAGAGCAGTGATTTTTTTGATGCTTGAAGTGAAATAACAATTCCTTTAAATAACCACTTGCCGACCGCCTCACGCCGATGTACGTCGGCAGAATGGCACAGGCAGGCATAATCACATACATGTACGTGATTTGCCTCCCGCGGGTCGGGGGCCCGATCGGGCCCCCGCCCGGTGCCTGCGGCGGTCGGTTTTCGTTCGGGAGCGATCCCGGACGAGGGGACGGCCATTCATTCATGGCCACCCCCTCGCGATCGCTCCCGACGAATGGAAATCCCCGGTGACATCACTTCCTCTCCTGTAATGTAAACACAGGAGAGGAAGTGATGTATTCTCTCCTCCGTGTCGGTATTTTTCGTTCCGACACGGAGGAGAGCGGATCAGTGAGTTGCACCAACACATCCCACACACAGTAGAACATGCCAGGCACACTCACACCCCCCCTTTACCCCCCGATCACCCCCCCAATTACCCCTGCCCCCCAGTCACAGTGACACCAATGTCATTTTTTTTTTTTTTTTTTTTTTTTTGCATTGGTGTCATTTGTGACTGTAATAACTGTTAGGGCAGTTAGGGTTAGCCCCCTTTAGTTCTAATGTACCCCCCTAACCCCCCCAATAAAGGTTTAACCCCGTGATCACCCCCCGTCGCCAGTGTCACTAAGGCTGGGTTCACATTGCAGCGGTTTATGAGAACGAATGTGATTCGCACCGCACTGCAGTGCAAATCACATCCGATCTCTGTGCGATTCGAGTTCAGCCATTCGCCGCACCCGCCGCACCCGCCGCAAATTCGCACGGGACCCTTTTTTTGGCCCGCAGCAGAATCGGATCGCATGGGTGTTCACACCATGCGATCCGAGTTTGCAGATCGCACTGCGATATGCGAACTGATCTGGGGGTGTCAGTAACATTTCACTGACACTCCCAGCAGTTCGCATAGGGCAGTGTGAACTGCCGCCGGGAGGCATGCGATGCGGGAACCCGCCGCGGATTCGCGGCGTTTCCGCATCGCTCCAGTGTGAACCCAGCCTAATAAGCGATCATTTTTCTGATCGCCGTATTAGTGTCACAGGTGACGCTAGTTAGGCAGGTAGGTATTTAGGTTCGCCGCAGCTTTTTATAGCGCTAGGGACCCCCATATACTACCGCATAAAGCCCCCTGATTGCCCCCTAGTTAACCCTTTCACCAGTGATCACCATATAACTGTTACAGGTGACGCTGGTTGGTTAGTTATTTTTTTATAGTTTCAGGGCACCCGCCATTTATTACCTAATAAAGGTTTAACCCCCTGATCACCCGGCAGGTGTCATTTGTGACTAATAACTGTTAGGGCAGTTAGGGTTAGCCCCCTTTAGTTCTAAGGTACCCCCCTAACCCCCCCAATAAAGGTTTAACCCCGTGATCACCCCCCGTCGCCAGTGTCACTAAGGCTGGGTTCACATTGCAGCGGTTTATGAGAACGGATGTGATTCGCACCGCACTGCAGTGCAAATCACATCCGATCTCTGTGCGATTCGAGTTCAGCTATACAGATAGTATGGCTGAATTCGTGTCGCACCCGCCGCAAACTCGCACGGGACCCTTTTTTTGGTCCGCAGCAGAATCGGATCGCATGGGTGTTCACACCATGCGATCCAAGTTTGCAGATCGCACTGCGATATGCGAACTGATCTGGGGGTGTCATTAACATTTCACTGACACTCCCAGCAGTTCGCATAGGGCAGTGTGAACTGCCGCCGGGAGGCATGCGATGCGGGAACCCGCCGCGCATTCGTGGCGTTCCCGCATCGCTCCAGTGTGAACCCAGCCTAATAAGCGATCGTTTTTCTGATCGCTGTATTAGTGTCACAGGTGACGCTAGTTAGGCAGGTAGGTATTTAGGTTCGCCGCAGCTTTTTATAGCGCCAGGGACCCCCATATACTACCGCATAAAGCCCCCTGATTGCCCCCTAGTTAACCCTTTCACCAGTGATCACCATATAACTGTTACAGGTGACGCTGGTTGGTTAGTTATTTTTTTATAGTTTCAGGGCACCCGCCATTTATTACCTAGTCTCACTAGTGTACCCCTAAATTTAGGGGTGTCTACTTTCTAAAATGGGGTCATTTGGGGGGGGGGGGTTGTGCCATCTTGGCATTTTATGGCCTTCAAAACTGTAACGCCCTTAGAAAGCCTGAAGGCGGTGCTTGGTTTTTGGGGCCCCGTACGCGGCTAGGCTCCCAAAAAGTCCCACATATGTGGTATCCCCGTACTCAGGAGAAGCAGCAGAATTTATTTTGGGGTGTCATTTCACATATGCCCATGGCATGCGTGAGCAATATATCATTTAGTGACAACTTTGTGAAAAAAAAAAAAAGTTTGTAATTTTCCCGCAACTTGTGGCAAAATATAAAATATTCCATGGACTCAACATGCCTCTCAGCAAATAGCTTGGGGTGTCTACTTTCTAAAATGGGGTCATTTGTGGGGGTTTTGTGCCATCTTGGCATTTTATGGCCTTCAAAACTGTAATAGGTAGTGAGGCGTGAAATCAAAAATTTACGCCCTTAGAAAGCCTGAAGGCGGTGCTTGGTTTTCGGGGCCCTGTACGCGGCTAGGCTCCCAAAAAGTCCCACATATGTGGTATCCCCGTACTCAGGAGAAGCAGCAGAATTTATTTTGGGGTGTCATTTCACATACGCCCATAGCATGTGTGAGCAATATATCATTTAGTGACAACTTTGTGTAAAAAAAAAAAAAAAATTTTTTTTTTGTCATTATTCAATCGCTTGAGGCAAAAAAATAAAATATTCAATGGGCTCAACATGCCTCTTATCAATTTCCTTAGGGGGTCTACTTTCCAAAATGGGGTCATTTGGGGGGGTTTTGTACTGCCCTGTCATTTTAGCACCTCAAGAAATGAGATAGGCAGTCGTAAACTAAAAGCTGCGTAAATTCCAGAAAACGTACCTTAGTTTGTAGATGTGACAACTTTTGCGCAAACCAATAAATATACAATTATTGACTTTTTTTTTACCAAAGACATGTGGCTGAATACATTTTGGCCTAAATGTATGACTAAAATTGAGTTTATTGGATTTTTCTAATAACAAAAAGTAGAAAATATCATTTTTTTTCAAAATTTGCGGTCTTTTTACGTTTATATCGCAAAAAATAAAAATCGCAGAGGCAATCAAATACCATCAAAAGAAAGCTCTATTTGTGGGAAGAAAAGGACGCAAATTTTGTTTGGGTACAACATTGCATGACCGCGCAATTACCAGTTAAAGCAGCGCAGTGCCAAATTGTAAAAAGACCTCTGGTCATTTACCAGCAAAATGGTCCGGTCTGAAAGTGGATATAGTGCCTGGGAAGTCCCCTTAGTGTGCCTGTAAAGTGGCACATCTCTACTGTATTAAAGAACCTGCTGCATCAAAACTGACAAAAAAAAAAAAGCGCACCCCATGTTGTGGGCACGTGGCCTAGTATTGTTGGGAGGGAAAGTGCTTGCTTGTAGACACACCCCACCCCCCACCCCCCCCCTTGCCTGCATGGATTGGCAACCAACGCAGGTGTTTTCTCACTCCCCCATTGCCAGCAATGTTTGTTTCTCCTCCTCCACCCTTCATTTAGCTGTCAGGGTGGAAGCCCAATTACAGCTGATGACTTCCCAGCCGCTCCTTTAACCTGCTATTTATTGCACCCTCATTGGTTAAAGTTTTGCCCAATCAGGGTTTAGAATGCACTATGCATTGTGGGCAACTGCAGCCGTTTATCAAACTGGCAATGTTCAGGCTAAACTACTTAGCTCAAACTGTTTACACAACTTTTACCCAGGAGTCTTCAGGAAGAGTTCTCAGCTAAGAACACTGCCCTGCATGCCGGATTGAGATAAGGGCAGATGAATTCCATGAAGTAAAGTGCTACAGGAATCAATTGCTCTTACTCATGAATACCAGGATTGCTTATTTTTTTATTTATTTTTAAGTGATTTCTCAACAAAATAAAGCATGGAGACAGATGAGTGAATTTGCTTTGAATATTAAAATTGAATTAAAGTGTTTTTGGTGCGCAGATGCAGTGAAGATCCACTTTAATGTATACAGCACACTTCTCTGGTATTTCAGATAAACAAAACACAGCCACACCAGGAACATTTTATTTTTTTATTAAAAAAAAAAACTATCCAACAAATTCAGTAACAGTAGCAAGGCTTGTTGCATTTCATTTTCAAATGTCATGGAGAAAAGAATGCCACATTTATACCAAAAAAAAAATAAAAAATCTGCCGAGATAAATCCTAACATTTGTGGATATTCTCAGCACGCTCCCCTTGTGATTGTGGACAATTTGTAAATATTACAAATCTCATATTTGAGGGGCCATCAATCCATCTACATTGCTGGACTAGAAACAAGATCGGTGACATTATCCAGTAGATTCGAGGATCTGGCGATTCAATGCACTATTGTAATGTTGTTCTGGATAGCAGACAACCTGGTTTGGCCAGTTAGGTGGTTGCAGAGTTGCAGCATCTGAGACAGGAAATAGAATTGTTTTGTTCAAATATTGAAAGTTATTCTGCCCCTTTGAGTCCAAATGGATAATATTGTGGAAATTCATGAATTATCTTCAATGCTTCATCATAAAGCCCCAGATCTGAAAGAGAAATGCAGACAAGATTATCCAATGTTACATTTCAAAAGTAGTCAAGCAGATCCAGAGACCGTCTTATCCAAGAAAACTAGAGTTAATTACCTGGTATCTCCATTTCATTAAGCTTCCTGGACAGCATGGACTCATGTGCTGTCTTGGAAGATGAAATGGGAAGATACGCAGTTTATAGACACCTCAACCATTAAACCTGTAGGAATGCACATATGATATTGTCAATTAAAAGTAACAGTGCTGTATTACAAAAAAAAAAAAAACAGTACACACTCCCGGAACAGTTCTTGTCACTTTACCAAAAGCTCCCAATCACTCCTTGCGATTGGGAGTTTTTGGCCCAAGTGACCACTGCAATCATATCTTAAGCTGCGTCCTGGCATCATAAACCTCTTAAAGGGCCAGGAGGTGCAGCACTTGCCAATACCTTTTTTGTACAGTGCAGTTTGAATACATACATTTAGTATGGGCTCAAAACGCACAGCACAAAAAAAGTTATCGGTTTTAGTATCTAAACATTAGTACAAGTACTCGTGCAAATGCTTAGTATTGTCACAACCCTTGCCTCAGTGCCTAAAACCTGTCAGAGGTATCCAAGCAGCCACTAAAATGTGCACATTAAAAGTTTACACCATAGAAAGAGACAGTCCAGGGGCTTTTCTGCATGCACGGTTTTAGGTGCAGTCTAGTGCAGTTTCCCACCCTTTTTCTTAACCTTAAGGACATGCGTGTTCCAGTGTGTTTTTATGCATTTTGCAGTGGTCCTGTGCAAAACCAACACTTAGGCTTGTAGAAATACCATCACCGGTAAGTCTAAGGTTCCTTCCCCCTTCAGAACACCTTGGAGATAACTGAGAACTTACTTCAGGATGGGACCACTGCTTCCTTCCTGCCAAAGGACTGCTCTGAGGCTGACAGTAGATCCAACCTTTGTAGTGCCTTATGAAGGTTGAAAAGTTGGACGTGGCAGCTTAGCATATCTGCTCTGGTGATGCCCCGACCCTCTCTGCCCGCAAAGCAGCCACTGCCTGCGTAGAGAGGCAATATACCCTCCAGAGGATCTAACCCCAAGGCCAAGTACACTTCTTTAATAGCCTGTTTTATCCACCTTCCTAGAGTACTTTTGGAAGCTTTATCCCCTTTGTGACTTCCTTCCATTAGGACAAAAAGAGAAGATGACTTTGTTACTTCCATATACTGCGAGGCACATTCTGGAAGTCCAGAGTATGGAAAGGCTTCTTCTCCTGGCCCAGAAAGTAGGGAGTACGATCGCCTGTGTGCAGTGAAAAACTGAAGACCCCTTTAGGTAGGAAGGCTGGATCTGTCCTCCACACTATCCTGTCTGGGAGACATCTCATAAAAGGACGGCTTGATAGATAATGCCTGTATTTCACCAATCCTACGTGCAGAGGTCACTGCAACCAGGAGAATTGTTTTAAGGGTTAGGAATTGCAAAGATGTCTCCAACGGTTCAAAAGGTGAATTAGCAAGTCCCTGAAGAACCAAAGATAAAACCCACGTGGGAAAATAAGAGACCTAGACACCAGGTGGTTAGATTGAGGTGATGTGGATGGAGGAGAATCTGACCCAGAAGGTCCCCCCGATTGGTAATCTCTAGGGAGGTTTTGCGGAGCTTCAATAGGGTTGAGAATCAGGGTCTCTTTGGCAAATGAGGAGCAACTAGGATCAGATCTGTGGACTCTGTTGTGGACTGCATGTGGTGTGAACTGGCCCTTAAGCAGTAACTTATAAGCATGTTTACACCATGGGGGAGAATAAAAAAAAAAAAAAAAGAAGATTTTAGATATAAAAACACACACACACACACACACTATTTTTTACTGTTTAGTTATTCATTCAAGTGTTCAAAAACGAAACCTATCATTTATGAAAACCTGGCATGTCTATGGCCTGTCACGTTTACATCCCATGAGCAGGAATGTCCATTCACAAACTGAAATGTTGGTATACAGCTCACAATTCAGAGGGTGAAATAGTCTGGGGCTTCATATCTTCACAAAATTCTAAAACATGGAACAAAAATGTAGAGAGATAGAAATGCAGTCATCCACTTACCAAAAGAGCCAACATCTTCCCGGAATGGGACATAGGAAACACCCATTATTGTTGCCTTCGGGCTAACTTTTCCAACAACTTCTATAACTCCAGATAATTCTTCATCCAGCTTTGTTAAGAAAAAAAAATTAAAAAATCCAGACTTAAATAGCATGAATAAAATATTAGTATTATATTATTATGCTGCAAATTTCCTCCATTATTGTTCCAATTTCTTCTTGTTGGAGGCTGCCATTTTACTGAAGCTCAGAGCTCCCCCCCCCCCCCCCCCCCGAGCAGCAGTAAATCTTTAGGCTGTCAGCAGATCGCCCTCTACAAATAGTACCAAAAAAGACCTGATGACATGACACCAAGTGATCGCTCCATCATTTGACGGAGCGATCACATTGTACACGGCCAACGGGTGCACCAAGATGGCCGCCGCTCCGGAGCTAGGCCGAAGCCGCGGACTTTCCTAAGGCAGAGGAGCACTCCACAGATCGTGGCGTGTGCCAATCCGAACAGGGTGACTCGTTTGGATCACGGATCGGTGACTATCCCCGTTGCACTCCTACTGTCAATCATAGGCTACGTGATTGAGCTCCCTCCCCATCATCTTTTTTTCTCTCGGTGTCAGGAAAACCTGTCAGATGCGACTCATGCAGAGGAAAGAGGCATGAGATAGAAATGACCCTTGGTGCTCTGGACTGAGATAAGTACACACTGTAGGGGGGGATGTGCTTTGTTCAGGTCTGAGGTTTACAACTAGGGCTGCAACTAACGATTATTTTCATAATCGATTAGTTGGCCGATTGTTTCGATTAACCTTAAAAAATATATCTAAAAAAAAAAAAAAAAAAAAAAAAAAAAAAAAAGAAGTGTGGCGTATAATTTAGTCAAGTTTTAAAAAAAGGCAATTTATTCTTAAATATCTCTATGCAGTGGTAAATATAAATAATCAACTATATGGTTGGGGAGCAAAATATCTAATCCACTCTGAGAATAACAGACAGAAGAGATATACTGTATCTACTATTAGAGGAGATATACTAAGAGGGTGAATCTGGTAAATATCAGACTCAGATCAATTTTCTAATCGTTAGTGGGGTCAAATCGACATTCATTTTCAACCAGTGATGAGAAAATTTGGAAATGGAAAACTTCTTGGTCAAAGGAATTTTCAGACAGTGGATGTGGTTTTCATTCAGAAATTACATTAAATTTTAAAAACAGAATGTTAAAAACAAGTGAAAAATTCAAACATTCTTTCATTCAGCGAATGTACAAAGATTTTTTTGTCTGAAAACTCATCCGTGTGACCAGCATCAGGCTCGGTACACACCTATGCAGTTTGCTTTTGATCTTTTTGCTGTTTGTTTTGATTTTTGCACACGTGATTTTGCTGCAATTTGCATTATAGCATTTTTTTTTTTTTTTGGCCAATTTATTGTTGAGCAGAATAAAAAAAAAAAAACACAAATTGCTGCAAAAACGCATTACCTGCTTCTCTATTGAAGTATATTGAACCAAAAAAAGCACTGTTTTGCGTGAACGTGTCCCATAGGAAATCATGTAAATGAACTGTAGTGTGTTTCTGCAAAAAACATATAGATGTGAACCAGATCTAAGATATTTAGTAACATAATGGGGTAAAATAAAAAATTATATATTTAATATAATGAGCCCTTTTATAGTACACAAAAAAGCAGATAATCACTACTGTAATGGGTTCATTTTTTTACTGTAGAGCTGTGAAAGTAAATATTTACAGCAGCGATTATTTGCTCTTTTTGTACTATAAAGGGCTAATTTTTGTTTTTTTTAACCCCATTATGTTACTGGCCGAATAATCGATTATGAAAATAGTAATCGATTAATTTCATAATCGATTTGTTGACCATTAATCGATTAGTTGTTTCAGCCCCATTTACAACCACTATAACTGATCATTCTCAGACTGCGATGAGTGGAGGAGTCAGAGGACGTTATGTAGAAGCAGTGAAGGCCAATCCAGGGATACTAGATGACAAGATGACGGCGTTCCCCATAACACCGGCTACTTACTGGTTCTGATAACTCCACCGTTGTGCTCTTGCCGGCCCCATCAGAGAGGACAAAGGACGACCCTGAAGGGTGGACCTGTGGGGGAGGAAACAAAGAATTATTCACCTTTCCTGCAGTGGATCGTCTGCCAATTGTTTTTTACTTTTACACTTGCAGGGTGGGCTGTCAGGAAGCCACAACAGGAACCGGACTTTTCTTTTAGACCCCTTTCACACAGAGGTTTGCAGGCACTATAGTGTAAAAAAAAGAAAAATATAGTGCCTGCAAACCGCCCTCAAGCAGCTGCACCATTGTCTCCAGTGTGAAAGCCCCGAGCGGTGCACTGGCCGGGCATCAGGAAAACTCCTGCCGGTGTTCTGGCAGATAGTGTCCTGCCATCATATAGTGCGCATGCGCAGTACAGGGCAGAAGAAGCTTCGGAAATTTTCCAAAGACGAACGGCGCCTGCGCCGTGAGTGGAGGTGGTAGCCCCACCATTCAAGCGGACATAGGGTTGGGAAAATTAGAGGGCCGCCTCGCTCAGCTCTTTTATATTCCTACTCTATGTCCACTTGGATGGTGGGGACAGAACCTGGACTCATGGCGTACGCGCCGTTCATCCTCGGCTATTTTCGGAATCTGTGCAAGCGCAGTACACAGCGGACACTATCCGATGGGGGACCTTATATGATAGGACACCGGCAGCTCCTTGGCAGCAGTGAAGTAGCCGGGGGTTCCCCGCGCCTCCACATTGAAATCAATGGGGCAGTGCGGCTATACCGCCGGCAAAACACTGCTATTGCAGCGCACTGGGCAGTTTTAACCCTTTTCTCAGCCGCTAGCGGGGGGGGGTAAAAGTGCCCCACTAGCGGCCAAAATGTGCCGCAAATCCGACAGAAAAACTCGGCTAAAAATAGTGGCGTGAAGGGGGGGGGGTCTTAGGATTAATCACTTACCATATAACATCATGAAGGACCGGCAGCCTTTGTCAGGTTGGGTCTGGGGGAACACAGGGGGGAGGGACCAACCACAGAGACACTTTACCTAAACAGGGGGGGGGGGGGGGCCCGGTGGAAGGAGGGGCCCCAGCTACAGTCAGGAGGGGGTCCCAGTGGCAGGAGGGGGAGGGGCCCCAGTTAGTCAGGAAGGGGGGCCCCGTACAATAAAATGAGCACACTGTTGTCACCAGCACAGTGATAACCTGACAAACTCCCCGCCATTCCCTGTGTCTCCAATACAGATCACCTTCCCTCCCCAACAGGAAGTGAGGAAATCTCCCCACTGGGGGTAACCCCAGGAAACCCTGACAGTGACCTGTACGTCTATTTATTTTGCTCCATGAGGAGGGACTGACCTTCTCCACACGGCCCACGAAGCACACGGGCTGTCCTATGTACCGGGCCAGCATGCTGGTGTTGATCCGGGCTCTGCCCACCTCATGGATGTCCCCCATCACTTTCCACAGCCTCGCACACCGCCTGACAGACTCTGGCGGGAACACGAAGCCTCTACTAGTGAGCCCGCCTTCATCTCCGCTACGGCCAATCAGCAACCCCCTTAGCGCTTTGACTCACATTCTTGGACCAATCACACACAACTACGCAACCTGCCAATCGGCGAGCATGTGCTGTAAGAGCAGCGCCGTACGTACGTCGCCGCGAGCCAATCAGCGTGCGCACGCAGGCACAGTCAGGAAGCCGCAGGTTCCATCTTTGTACCTGCCAAACAGAACTTTGCCTTTCAGAAACAAACCAAAAAAAACACACAAAAGTGATAGCGGTATTATTAGGACAAACGTATGAAGGCAGAAGGCTACTTATAAAAAAAAAAAAAAGAAACTGACTTAAAGTAGGAACCATAGAGATGCGGAACGAGCGGTACGTTCCTAAGGGAAGAATTTCGACAATGGACATTCTGGGCGGGGCAAATGGGTCATGTGAGTGACAGTGCAGGGGGCGGGCCTATAGTCTTGGCAGTACATAGCGGAGAGAGGAGCTGATTTACCTGTCTGGGAGGTAAGGAGAAGAATTCGGGAAGGGATTTTATAATAACCTTATAGGAGTGAGAATTGATGGGATAAACCCCGCCCCTCTCCACTAATGAGGGGAGGAGTTACCTCCATGTGTTGTGCTCCTCACTCAGTGGTCACAGCCATGGCAACACAACACCCCTCCCCCACACCGGTCTGTATATGTGGGAGCACCCCCCCCCCCCACACCGGTCTGTATATGTGGGAGCACCCCCCCCCCACACCGGTCTGTATATGTGGGAGCACCCCCCCCCCCCCCACACCGGTCTGTATATGTGGGAGCACCCCCCCCCCCCACACCGGTCTGTATATGTGGGGGCACCCCATCCCCCACACACCGGTCTGTATATGTGGGGGCACCCCTCCCCCGCACACTGGTCTGTATATGTAGGGGCACCCCCCCTCCCCCGCATACCGGTCTGTATATGTGGGGGCACCCCCCTCCCCCACACACAGGTCTGTATATGTGGGGGCACCCCCCTCCCCCGCATACCGGTCTGTATATGTGGGGGCACCCCCCTCCCCCGCATACCGGTCTGTATATGTGGGGGCACCCCCTCCCCCACACACAGGTCTGTATATGTGGGGGCACCCCCTCCCCCACACACAGGTCTGTATATGTGGGGGCACCCCCCTCCCCCACACACAGGTCTGTATATGTGGGGGCACCCCCTCCCCCACACACAGGTCTGTATATGTGGGGGCACCCCTCCCCTACACACAGGTCTGTGAATGTGGGGGAGCCTCTTAAACCCTGTTGCTGCCAGGCCCATTTTTTGCGGCGGGGTTTTTTGTTTACATCTATAAAAAGATCATTCTAGGCCTGAAGATCACTTAACACTTTTTATGTCGCATGATATTTGCGCAACAGTTCTGGAAGAACGAAACCTTTCAGTAAAGAAAAAAAAAATACGCTAAAGTGAATTTTCGACCACACAAACACGATATATATTACCCCAATTTTCTGGTATATTATAAAAGACGAATGTTGGGCCGAGTAAATGGATACCCCACGTGTCAGGCCTTAGAACTATGTGAGAAACTGCGACAAGCTGCAGTCCCCTGCATTGTCCATAGGTGACGCTATAAGAGCCCCCGCAGGCCATCAGTTTAGAGTGAGCGGGTATAGAAGGGTGTAGAATTTATTGTTCTCATTCTGCCGTCCGCGGTGATATGTGACGTGTTGTGCAGTCAATGTCCTGGTGCACAGGCACTCCCGATGTGTGCAATTATATTCACACATCAGTGTACGTGGGAGTGGGCGGCCTCAAAACCTTTTTGGCCGATATTTTAAGTGATTGAATGTAACCTTTTTTTTTTTTTTTTTTTTACGCTTTTTTTATGTTTTTTTTTTTTTGTACTTAACATTTTTTTTTTACATCACTTAAGAGACCTAAAGTCCCATATATGATGCACTTTTTGGTGACAGGCTCTCTATAAATGAGGCAACAGGGGTCTAAAAGACCCTCAATGTCTCACTCGTCCTCTAATCAAGCTAATGGAACGCAGATTACATTCCATTAGCTTCTTCCCCAGCTGTACTGGCTGGGAAAAGGGACCCAATAATGACATTTTACACATCACTTAGGGGGGTCAGTAACAGGAAGGAGAGATCAGCCAATAGTTGTTCGTTGGTCTCCCCCCGCCCCTCCCCTCCCCTCCGCCATGCTCATCCTAGGTCAGCCAATGGGTCTGCAGAGCCCAGGAATCATGGGGGGGGGGGCACACATGGGGGGAAGGCGTCCTTAACTGGGATGTGGGGAAGTGATCAGCCACCTGACCGCTTCCATCTGACAGTCGTTTGCAAAAAAATTAAAAAATCCACCCAATGTAGATTTTATGTTGCTGGCAGCGAAAGGGTTAAACTTTGGACAGTTGATGACAGCTCTCCCTATCCCCAATCTTATACCCCCCCCCCCCCTGTTTCCTTAGTGACCTTATAAACAGTCGTAGAGGGAAGGAGTTATTCGCAGAGCTTTGTACACTAAAGCCTCCTACACACGGTCAGACTTTCCGATGGGAATTCTGTGATGTCAGGCTGTTGGTGGAAAATCCGACCGTGTGTACGCTCCATCAGACAATTGTCGGATTTTCTGCGGACAAATGTTGGATGGCAGGTTTTCAACTTTTCCTCAGACAAATGTCTGTTGTCGGATTTTCTGATCGTGTGTACACAAGTCCGCCGGACAAAAGTCCAAAGTACAAACACGCATGCTCGGACGCAAGGACGAGCCGGAAGCAGTCGGTCTTGTAAACTAGCGCTCGTAATGGAGAATTAACATTTGTGACGTGGAAAATTATGAAATCTGGAAATGCAGCGCACAATTCTCTTCTTCTTTAATGGGATAATAATGAAGCTGCTTTGCTGGTGATACTGATGGAGTTATTGCAAATTCATTTTCAAGGGCTTTTTTTCTAGTGATATAAAGAATAATATTATTATGCTTTTTTTTTTTCTTTTTTTTTTTTTTTTTTTTTTATTAGGGCAAGTTACCACAACACCATAAACCCAGAGTTTTTAAGATCAAAGATACAACTATGTTGGTGTCCCTTGTCAATTTTACATTGTATTTTTTTGCCTACTCCCAAACTGTCATTTGTAGTAAAACACATAGCCAAGTATTCTACACAATGTTTTTATTGTGCATTAAAAAAAGAAACAAATAAAATTACATATGCCATCTGCCAATAGAAAATAACCAAAAAGTGCATTCTATGCATCCAAAAATATAGAAAATATAACAAATCAAATCATTATTCAACCAAACAAATAATGTCAAAGCAATAACTCCAAGGCCAATAATAACGTGTTATCTCCTCCAATTCCGCAACATGGCTGGTTGACGAACGGCCGTTCAGAAACTAACTGAAAAGTGCAGAATGAAAAGTGTGAATCAACACTCACCAAACTTCTACTAACATGAAATTAGCAGAAGGAGCCCAAAGGTTGGCACTAAAGAGTTGAAAAAACACGTAGTACATCACTACGTTCGTATTTGTTTGCCAACAATTGTGTGGCCGTGTGTATGCAAGACAAGTTTGAGCCAATGCCCTTCGGGAAAAATTCTACCCGATCGTGTGTACGAGGCTTAAGTTTGCATTGGGACCCCTGAACTTGCATGAATAAACAACAAAGGGGGGTATCGCTGCCTGAGAGCCTGCGCTCCAAGGACTGGGCGGTGTACAAGAGACTAGTGGTTTCCATGGCAACTACTACTCCTTTTAGGTACAATGTGGGAGCGGTTTTCCTGCAACACTTTACAGCAAACACTGACATCGGTCCCCGTCATCAGAGGGACGAATATGATGTCCCTCAGCCTGGAGAAGGGTGGGAGATGGCAAACGGTCATTAGGATTTAATACATTCCCAATATTACTGCTGAGGGCCTGCCGACTCTATGCTGGTTACTTCCCATTCTCACAGTGTGCACCCAGGGGTGTCATTACAGTGCAACTAAAGGCATTTTTTTTTAAATAGAGTGGAAAGGGATTATAACCCCTGTCAGTTTTTATTGCTGCCTCTGTCCCTGTTAGGGAGAGTCACCCTCTTGATTTGTCATGTTACCATCAATTTACCATCAATTTGTCATTAAAGGGGACCTTCAGTAATTTTTTTTTCAACTTTCCATCTATTAAATCTTTTGCCCTTGTTTTTTTAAAGCAGAGTTCCCCCCCAAAAGTGGAACTTCCGCTCATTTGCTTCCCCCCCTCCACAATTGGCACCTTTCGTGGGGGAGGGCGAAAGGATACCTTTCTTTGACACGTATCCTGTTCCCACTTCCGGGAGCCACAGCCACGGTTATTGACATCACCGCTTAGCTCTCGCCTCTTTCCCCTGTCGCTGGGTCAGTAGGAGAGAGGAGCAGAACCTCGTGCATGCGCAGTAGGGTTCCAAGCGTGACGCAATGGCGGTGGCAGGCACCCGACAGCTGATGGAAACATCAGCTGCAGTGCCGACATCGCTGGACTCCAGGACAGGTAAGTGTCCGATTATTAGAAGGATTTAATTTTTGCAGCGATGGGCGGAACTCCGCTTTAACTTTGGATCGTAAATTTCTTTCTTTTTTTTCCAGTAAATGCCTTATACAGCCCACTTCCTGTTGTCTGGTCATTAGCCTAGGATAAGTTACACCTTTTGTACCTACAGGAAAACCTATAATAAGGTTTATCTGTAGGTACTGCGAATATCTCCTAAACGTGCACCATTTCGGAGATATTCAGAGTGCATGCAGCCGATGACATCACCGCGGCATGCGCTCTGAAGGTCTGGCGGTCGGAGTGCGCACTCATAACTTCCTTCAAACTAACCTGATCTCCCTCCTCTGGGCCACATGTCCTACCATTCATAGCACCATGCTTGCCCCATACGAGCTGCTTTCAATCACTTCCACATTAGAGGAGGAGCAGAGGCGTGTCGTAGGGCCGGTCCACATGTGTGCGGTGTGTTTTTTGGCACGTCGCATTTTTATACACGTTTTGCATACGCTTTTAATCGCTCTACCATTGAACTATATTATAACACATGTTTTAATTAAACTGTATCAAAGTTGCAGCATGCAGGACTTTGATGCTCATTCATCAAAACACCCATTCTAATAGAGTTTAATGGTAGAGCGCTTAAAATTACAACTCGCCCAAAACTAACCGCACACATATGTGAAACGGCCCTTGGTGAGAATGCTGCCGGTACCTTAGTGGCTCTCACTTTGTGTTCCATCTGCCTGTCAGACTTTTGAAAACTTATTTTACTGACCTGGAAGAGAAATAACAGCCTCTCTTTCCTTTCCACTGTAGATAAGAGGCCAATATAACATCCCAGAGATGTTCAACTTCTTCAGGAAAGGTCAAGACGTCAAGAAAAGCCCGACACAGGACAAAGAGTCCGATGGGTTTGTCTTCCTGGGTAAGTAGATCCTGGATGGATGCATTGTGTTGCCTTTATGGCTCTTTGCACATCACACGTCCCTACACATGTACGATCCAACCGGATGATCTATTAATACTGCCTACATGTATTCAGTGCCTATATCTGTCATGCTGATCCACTGCTTCAAAGCTTTCCAAGGCACTGCCCCTGAGAAAGTATATCGATCTCAAGTTTTGGCTTCAGTGGTTACATGCTGATTTTGAGCTAGAGACTTAGAAAGGGACAAAACCAGAGATAGCCAGGCAAAGTAGTATTTTCAGAAGGACCCCATCAGTGGGAGGAATAGTGACCCATTGCTGGTATCAGTTGCCCCATGATTGGTGTCAGTGGGAGGAATAGTGGGGTTGATTTACTAAAACTGGAGAGTGCAAAATCTGATGCAGCTCTGCACAGTAGCCAATCGGCTTCTAACTTCAGCTTGTTCAATTAAGTTAGTAAATCAACTCCAGCATCCTATCTTTGGTATCAGTGGGATGAATAGTGCCCCGTTGTTGGTATCATTGAGAGGAAAAGTGCTCCATTGTTGGTATCATTGAGAGGAAAAGTGCTCCATTGTTGGTATCATTGAGAGGAATAGTGCCCCATTGTTGGTATCATTGAGAGGAATAGTGCCCCAATTGTTGGTATCATTGAGAGGAATAGTGCCCCATTGTTGGTGTCATTGAAAGGAATAGTGCCCCATTGTTGGTGTCAGTGAGAGGAATACTGCTCCATTGTTGGTATCAGTGAGAGGAATAGTGCTTACTTGTTGGTGTCAGTGAGAGGCACAGCGCTCCATTGTTGGTGTCAGTGAGAGGCACAGCGCTCCATTGTTGGTATCAGTGAGAGGAATAGTGCCCCATTGTTGGTGTCGGTGGAAGGAATAGTGCTCCATGGCTGTTGTCAGTGAGAGGATTAGTGCTTTGTCATTTGTATTAGTAGCAGAAGTTGTACCCCATTGTTTTTTGTTTTGTTTTTAAAGATGGTGTTTATTGAATTTCTAAATTTTACAAAACACAAGTATCATAACAATAAACTCTCACAACCTTTTACACAGTATGTTTCCTGTGCAATTTGCATGTACAGTACAGTATATCCATTACAAAGTGCTGCCTGGTTATACAATATCCAGCCAAAGCTATCTGAAAGGAGTATACATAATAAGACATGGTCACAGGAGCCCAGCTGGGTTACATAGTACTGGTAAGTTGGTCCAAGGCCCCCAAATTTTCTCAAAGCTTTTTGCAGATCTCCTAGTAATGTATTTAAGTTGGTTCATTGGGAGAGCAGAATTAATTAACTGTCTCCACTCCGAGGTTGGTGGAAAAGATCTCTTCCAGGTGATTAAAATACTCTTGTTGGTGTAAAAGTAAAGTATACATAGTAGTTTTTTTGGTATGAGAGCTAAACAGTAAGGTCCTCCACCAGCCCCATCAGACAGACCTAAGGGCACTGAACACTTGCTGACCGTAGGCCAACATATGACATCATAGACTTTGAGTGGATATATTTGGATGATGGTTGCAGCAGCAGACATCATTCAAAAATCTAAATTTTCAGCAGGCGATTCACTGCAATGTAAAGTCATCATAGCAGCTGGTTAGCTGCTTGATTGCTTCTACAGGCGGCGGGAGGGGACCCCTCCTCCCGCCGCCCTGTGGTGCTTCTCCGGTCTCTCTCGTGTGAACGGGGAAGCGGAGAATGAAACTGGCAGTGGTGGCAGCGGTTTACCATACAGCTGTCCAAATGGTCCCCGGACATCTCTATAACAATCAGAGGCCATTTTTGTTTTTGCTGGAAAGCCTGAGATCGATTTTTTTTTTTTGATCTTAGCCTTTCCAGTCTAGAGGAGAGATGTGTGGCCTTCTGGACCCCAGATCTCTCTGTAAAAGGACCTGCCGTGCCCTATTCCTATTCAAGAGATGTTTACATTTCTTGTAATAAGAATAAAAGTGATCAAAAAATAAGAAATTTAAGGGAAAATGTAAAACTAAAATAAAAAATAAATTTTTTTAAGAGCCCCCGTCTCCTCATGCTAGCATGCACAATTGAACACCTAGATGGTCGCACCCGCATATGTAAAAGGAGTTCAAAACCGCACATGGTATCGCCTTAGAGGAAATTTTAGGTGTCATGTACCTTTCCTCAAAATCCTCCCAATCCTCTTGAGAGAGCTGGGGATCACTTCATGGCATATTAGGTGGTCAGCTCTCCGATGGTCTGTGCAGTCGGCTGATCCCCGGTTGCTGCACATTTCATTACACTTTGGCTGGCCATACATCAGGCCATTTTCTTTCCTTTAACCTTGGGTTGAAGGAAAGAAAATTGCTTGATTCCTAACATGACACCAAAGCCAGCCATAGACTGATTGAAATTTGGCTTGTTTAGTGGGAACCGGGCAATTTTTTTTTTCGATCCATCTATGGGCAGGCTGCTTGTACTGAAGTCTATCAATTGATTTCAGCACAACCAGCCTGTCAGGTTTTTTCATACAGTTACTGCTGCCAGCGGCATTAATGGTACAACCGGCAGCATTAATCGTATTCTGACGGCAGGGAAACCTCCTGCTGCCAGAATACAATAGCGCAGCGGGAATTCCAACCAGCCTGCCCATAGATGGATCAGAATTGTGTTGGTTCAATTTCGATTGATTTTGTATTATGTTAAGAGAATGTATAAAAGATATGGGATTTTAAAGGGGCAAATCATACAAAACAACAAAATATAAAAGAAATATATATACAAATTTTATTAAAAGCAATACATGCAGTATACTCATGGCTATGGATGTAGGCAAGGCATCCTATAAATCGCAATGGTTTACTGTAATCACGTTCTGGTTTTCTACATGTTTTGCCATATGGCTTCTTCAGGAAACAACATGAAGGTTCTTTTAATATTGAGACATGTATTTCAACAACTTTAGTTGTGAAGAAGACATGGCGAAACATGTAGAAAACCAGAACACGATTACAGTAAACCATTGTTATTTATAGGATGCCTTGCATACATCCTGCTGAACTCAGAAGGTTTTTTTACCTTCATGCATAGAATACATGAAGGTTAAAAAAACCTTGTGCCTTTTCAACTACTTTAACATTGAGGATAGAGATCAGATTCTTTGCATACTGTTTTTTGGCCAGTAGAGGGCAGCCTTGCAACTATTCTCAGTAAAGAATAAATGCAAACTCTTCAAGGTTCAGGTATCATGTACAAGTACGAGACATTCCAGAGCTTTAGAGAGGCTTTATGGCCTGGAGCTGGGTCGGAGCTCAGGAGGCAGTCCAAGGTTAGAAGTGGGTAACTGCATCTGGGCTGGAGTTGAATTCGGAGTTTAGCTGCATCTCTGGAGGCTCCTTTGAATGACTGACATAAAATGACATGGGTCTGTATGCTGCACATTTTCTACTTGCAAAGTGCAAACCAAGGAGAGTCCTTCATTAAAAATTCCCTAGAGGCTCAAGTAAAGCAGTACCTTATTGCTGCTTCTTTCTTTGATCGGTGACAGATATAACCGTAGTGTACACATTCCGAGTGCAGAAAAGATGGATTCTCTTATGTCCGATCATGTCATTAAATGACTAGACTTTTGCTGATGTGGTAAGCAGAGGAGGAAGCCCAGACCAGCATTTTCTCCAGGAGGGTAAGTACTTTATTTATTGGCATATAACACTCACCTTTTCACCATGAAAATCGGGTGCAAATAGCGTGTGCGTTTTATACACCAATACCTACATTTTAGCTGACTCGGACGGGACAAGGAGGGGGCGGGACGAGCGCCGTCAGATCACATACAGTGAGAATCTCCTGTTTACTTGGCGGCCTCTGTAATAAGAAGTCCCGTCTTCTGGGCCGCCATTGGACCACTGTTTTGGAGATTCTAACTGTATGTAATCTGTCGGTGCTCATCCCGCCCCCTCCCTGACCCTTTTAGGCTGAAGATGGGCATCGATCAGGCTGCATTGAAGGCAGTGGTGAGGCTGCTGCATTGAAGGAAATGGTGAGGCTGCATTGATGGCAGTGGTGAGGCTGCTGCATTGATGGCAGTGGTGAGGCTGCTGCATTGAAGGAAATGGTGAGGCTGCATTGATGGCAGTGGTGAGGCTGCTGCATTGATGGCAGTGGTGAGGCTGCTGCATTGAAGGAAATGGTGAGGCTGCATTGATGGCAGTGGTGAGGCTGCTGCATTGATGGCAGTGGTGAGGCTGCTGCATTGATGGCAGTGGTGAGGCTGCTGCATTGATGTGGGCTGATGAGGCTGCATTGATGGCACTTGTGATGCTGCAGATGGGCATTGATCAGGCTGCATTGATGGCAGTGGTGAGGCTGCTGCATTGATGGCAGTGGTGAGGCTGCTGCATTGATGGCAGTGGTGAGGCTGCTGCATTGATGGCAGTGGTGAGGCTGCTGCATTGATGTGTGCTGATGAGGCTGCATTGATGGCACTTGTGATGCTGCAGATGGGCATTGATCAGGCTGCATTGATGGCAATGGTGAGGCTGCAGATGGGCAATGACCCTTATTTTGCTTCAAAGTTTGTTTGTACGTTTTTTTTTTCCCTGAAACTTCCCTCTTAAAATGAATGTGCATTTTCATACGCTGACAAATACGTTATTTCACAGCAAGACCGTTCATATATCTGTGTAGTTTTTGGTCCATAAAGCTCCATAGAACCTCCTCTCCAGGGGGGAAGTTTTTTATTCTCCCCCAGGAAATGATTGTCCAACACATGAGCGAGATGAAGCGCATGACTTCGTATACTTCATCTAGTACTTGTGCAGTATGACATCACTGTGAAAGCTTGCAGTTTATGTTATGTCACCAAAAGTATTGGGACACCTGCCTTTACACACACATGAAATTTAATGGCATCCCAGTCTTAGTCCGTAGGGTTCAATATTGAGTTGGCCAATCCTTTGCAGCTATAACGGCTTCAACTCTTCTTGGAAGTCTGTCCATGAGGTTGAGGAGTGTGTCTATGGGAGTGTTTGACCGTTCTTCCAGAATTGTATTTGTGAGGTCAAGCACTGATGTTGGATGAGAAGGTTCGCACTCTCCGCTCTTATTCATCCCAAAGGTGTTTTATCAAGGTGAAGTCAGGACTCTGTGCAGGCCAGTCAAGTTTCTCTACCCCAAACTCGTTCATCCATGTCTTTTTGGATGAAACAGGTAAGTTCTGCAGTGGCATGCAGTCATGTTGGAATAGGAAGGGGCCATCCCCAAACTGTTCCCACAAAGTTGGGAGCATGAAATTGTCCAAAATATCTTGGTATGCTGACGCTTTAACAGTTCCCTTCACTGGAACTAAGGGGCCAAACCCAACCAATGAAAAACAACCCCCACACCATAATCCCCCCTCCACCAAATGATTTGGACCAGAGCACCAAGCAAGGTCTATAAAGACATGAATAAGCGAGTTTGGGGTGGAGGAACTTGACTGACCTGCACAGAGTCCTGACCTTAATCCAACAGAACACCTTTGGGATGACTTAGAGTGGAGACTGTGAGCCAGGCCTTCTCATCCAACATCAGTGCCTGACCTCACAAATGCGCTTCTGGAAGAATGATCAAACATTCCCATAGACACCCTCCTAAACCTTGTGGGACAGCCTTTCGTAGAAGAGTTGAAGCTGTTATAGCTGCAAAGGGTGGGCCAACTCAATATTGAACCCCACGGACTAAGACTGGGATGGCATTATTTTGTGTGTGTAAAGGCAGATGTCCCAATACTTTTGGTAATATCGTGTAGGTAAATTTCCTCTGAATGGGGACATTGCCTTCCCAGGGAGCATCAGTACAGCCAGGGCTATAGTATCCCTGCCTTCAGGAAAACGAGGACATGCAAGACATAAAAGGTAAGTCAAGTGAAAAAACAAAAAAAAAAAGACTGCAATGGGCACATGAGCATCATAATTGGACCAGGGAGTAATGTAAGAAGGTGGACGGGTCTCATGAATCACGCTTTCTTGTACATCACGTGGATGGCCGGATGTATGTGCGTCACTTACCTGGGAAGAGGTGGCACCAGGATGCAGTATGGGAAGAAGGCAACCCGGCGGAGGCATCCTGATGTTCTGAACGATGTTCTGCTGGGAATCTTTGGGTCCTGCTGCTCATGTGGATGGTACCACCTACCCAAACATTGCTGAAGTACCGCCCTTTATGGAAACTTCCTTTATTCCCGGATGGCAGTGGCCCCTTTTAGCAGGATAATGCCCCCTGCCCTACTGCAAAAATGGTTGAAGAATGAATGAAGAAAGAACACAACGAGTTTGAGGTGTCGACTCAAAATTCTCCATCTCTCAATCTATGGAGCATCTGTGGGATGTGCTGGAAGTCCGATCCATGGAGGCCCAACGCCACAACTTACAGGACTTACATAGTTAGGTTGAAAAAAAGACACAAGTCCATCTAGTTCAACCAGAAAAAAAAACACATAACCATACACTCCCATATACATAATCCTATACCTACAGTTGATCCAGAGGAAGGCGAAAAACCCCAGCAAATCGTGATCCAGTTTGCTACGGCAGGGAAAAAAAATTCCTTCCTGACCCCCCGAAAGATAATCAGATATTCCCCAGATCAACTTTACCTATAAATGTCAGTACTCAGTTATATTATGTACATTTAGGAAATAATCCAGGTCTTTTTTAAAGCAATCTAGTGAGCTTGATTTAAAGGATCTGCTACTGCCTTGGTGCCAGATAATACAACATCATTTCAGAGGTCTAGTGGCATCCATGTCTCGTCAGGTCAGGGCTGTTTTGGCATTAAGAGGGGGCAAAAAGGTAAACCTAATCAACGTTAGGAGGGTCATCATAATGTTATGGCTGATCAGTGTATGTGATCACCCTGATCACCCTAAGGCTCCTTTCACACGGGTGGACCGTTCAGCCTGGTTCACCTGTCAGTTTTTTAGGCCGACCTGAAAGGACACTCCATACAGTTCTATGGAGCGACGGTTGTTAGCGGTGACATGTCCGCTGACATCCGATTCGTTGAATCCAGACGGATGGAAACCCTATTTTCCATCCGACGATCGGATTGGATCACTGTGCAGGGACGGACCTGTCAGAGCCCCGTTCTCCTCTATGGGGAGATCGGATGAAAGCGGACCGCTTGTCCACTGAGAGGAGAGCAGGGCTCTGACAGGTCCATCCCTGCACAGTGAGTGGAGACGGACCTGTCATCTGCCGGCTCAGCGGGGATCAACGGATCCATCCCCACTAAGCAAGCAGAGTCCGTATAGCCCCGTCTGAAAGGGGCCTTAAGCAAACCTGTGATTTACAGAAGTGGGGAATTCGCCTCCTCAGCAGCATATACTCCCTCAAAAGTGATACTAAAGTCTTGTGTTTTTTTTTCTATTATACTTAAAGCGGGGTTCCACCCTAAAGTGGAACTTCCACTCATCGGAATCCTCCCCCCCCCTCCGGTGTCACAATTGGCACCTTTCAGGGGGGAGGGGGGTGCAGATACCTGTCTAAAACAGGTATTTGCACCCACTTCTGGGCATAGACTCCCACGGGAGTCTATGCTTCTTCCTGTCCCGGCGCGCTGTCTGTTGGGACACACACAGGTCCCAGAGACAGCGCGGATCATTCCTATTGCGCTGCGCGACTCGCGCATGCACAGTAGGGAACCGGGAAGTGAATCCACAACACTTCACTTCCTGATTCCCTCACCGAGAATGGCGGCCGCAGCAGCCGAGAGCTGAGCGATCGATCGGCCTCGGCTCCCGACATCACTGGACCCTGGGACAGGTGAGTGTCCATTTATTAAGTCAGCAGCTGTAGTTTTTGTAGCTGCTGGCTTTTAATATTTTTTTTTACAGTGAAATCCCTTTTTAACTGCTCTGTGTAATGGTTTTGCACAGGGAAGCCCATCTCCTCTTTTTTTTCGGGTCCCTGGCTGGAGCTCCTGGCCCCTCCCTCCTGTTGAGTGCCCCCCTCAGCAAACAGCTTTCTATGGGGGCCCACGAGCCGAGCTGCAGCTCTGTGTGGCCGTTTAGACATGGAGCCGTGGTTCAGCCTACCCACTCCCTCTCCTGATTTACTAACTGAGTTTGATTGGCAGCAGCAGAAGCCAGTGACGCTGCTGCTGTGTCTTAGCCACTCAGGAAGGGAGATTTCCAGATGGCGAAGGCACTCATGGACATCGCTGGATAGAGATGAGGCTCAAGTAAGTATTAGGGGCGGCTGCACACAGAATGCTTTTTATCTTAATGCATAAAATGCATTAAGATAAAAAAATAAAAACTTCTGCCTTTACAACCTCTTTACCTCCCCTACCATTACATTCAGCTGGAAGTGAACACAATATACAGTACATCCAGGTATGGGGGAGTATGTGACACCCTCCTCTTACTTCTCCTATGACCGCTCTGATGCTTGGCCCGCTGTTGTCATATTAGGACAGGGGCAGATTCTTCAAACTTGTTTAACCACTTGACATCCACGCTATAGCCGAATGACGGCCACAGTGCAGATCTGAATTCCCGGGAGGCACGCTCCCTGTAGGGCGTGCGCGCTGTGATCACCGAGTCACTGAGACTCGGGTGATCACCGATCCGAGTAAGGGGCCGATCCCGACCCCCTTGCCATGTGATCAGCTGTCACATGCCAATCACATGCCAATGACAGCTGATCACATGATCAAAACAAAAGTTCGTTGATGGCTTTTTTTTTCTCCTCACACTGACAGTGGAGGAGAAAAGAAAAGCCGATCACCAGCTCATCTTAAAGTGACATCGGTCCCCAAAGAGGAAGAGGCAATTATGCCTCATTTATGCCATCTGACAGTACCCACAGTGCCCACAAGTTCCACCTATCAATGCCCACAAGTGCCACCTATCAATGCCCACCAGTGGTGCCAGTCAGTGATGCCCATCACTGCCACCTATCGGTGCCCATCAGTGCTGCCTTGTCGGCGTACATCAATGATGGACAAAAATTACCCATTTCAAAAATTTATAAACATAAAAAAGAAAAAAAATATATATATTTTTTTTAACAAAAATAACCCAAATGGTGATCAGATACCACTAAAAGAAAGCTCTATTTGTGGGGGAAAAAAATTAATTTGGGTACAGTGTTGTATGCCCGCGCAATTGTCATCCAAAGTGCATCAGCGCTGAAAGCTGAAAATTGGTCTGGATAGGAGGGGGGTTTAAGTGCCCAGTAAGCAAGTGGTTAAAGCAGAACTCAGGGAAAATAGTTTTTTACTCCATGCAGTGTGGCTGTGCCTGCATAGCAAGGGTTAACTTTGTTTTGTCTAGAGATGAACACGGAGCCTATACTCGCCAATACTTCAATCCTCCGGAAAACAGCGATCCCCCACTTCCAGCCATGGACTGTTCCTGCCGTCCTCATGCCCAGAGCCAGTCGGGATGATGTTGGCATCAGTCCACTGCACTAGACCCGGGGGGCGGGGGCGGAAAGAGCGGCAGGGATCGGTTTTGCACTGGAAGGATCGGTGGTTTAGGTGAGTATATCTCGGCAATCCTCTGCATGGGGGAAAACACATTTCTGCTTTAAACTTTAACTAGTGTGGCCCTGAGTCTGCAAAGTGCTTTTATTGCTCACCTCCATCTGCTGAATGGAGCTGCGAGGGAGCAAATAAATGGTAAGTATGTGCTGTTGGGGTTTTTTTTTTTTTAATACATGTAGTATATGAAAGCTGTTTGGCAGGTCAAAGGATTTGTAATTCTGTGTATCTTTTCCTGAAATTTACACAGCTCAGCCACACTGCACCACCCAGTTCAGTTGCGAGAAGGGACCTGATCTTTTTCTGCTGCAGTTTCACTTTCACACACAAGTCACCTTCCCCAAATCCTCCCTGTGACTGGGCAGTGAAAGAAGAAGCAGCACACTAATGAGCTTGTCTCTGTCACTCTGCTCTCTCCTCTTGCCGTGATACAAAAAGTGCCACACTATTAAAAGCAGGATACATTACAATGACATAGATGCAAATAAGTACAAATAAATATTGTGCAAGTACATAAATAATAAAAGATAGTCCAAAGACTCCAAAACGTAAAGGTGAGAGTCCTCAAACAATAGATGTGACATCAAATAGTCCCAAGATGATCACAAAGGGGACACTCTTTATCCTGCACAGATTATAGGGTACTTTAAAGCACCATGAGTGCTCCATCACCTTATGTACAATATAACTCTTACCAGAGCTTGTAGACTCTTTAACCGCTTGCTGACCGTATACTGTATATATACAGCGCTAAGGTGGCTCTCCTGCGCCTGATCACTTACCTAGTACCTGTGCTTCTGGATCTGGGGCGCGAGAGCCACCGCCGGCCCGCTAACGATGTGATTAGACACAGCAGGAGCTGATTGGCGGGTACAGTGGACTCAATGTCCCCTGGCACCCATCAATGCCTCTGTACGCTGACAGAACGGCGATATGCCTAATGTAAACAAGGCAGATCGCCGTTCTGTCCCTACAGAAGACATGGATCCTGTCTCTTTGCTAAGCAGGGGCACCGATCCATGCCTTCTCCTAGTGCGAACCCCTTTGCCACAGTAGTAAAACACTGGCCAGGCACACAGTTAACCCTTTGATCACCCCTGATGTTAATCGCTTCCCTGAGCCAGTGTCATTAGTGCAGTGACAGTGCATATTTTTTAGCACTGATCACTGTATTGGTGTCACTGGTTCCCAAAAAGTGTTGGTTAGTGTCCTGACTGTCTGACGCACTCCCACTATAAATAGCTGGTCGCCACCATTACTAGTAAAAAAAATAAAAAGTAAATAAAAATAGCCCATAAAATAAGAAAAAGACAATTGGCGCAATCTAAAAAAAATGTGAATAATTAAAGAATTATTAATAAAGTAGCTGCTGTCGCTTAAAGAGGGAGTCCACCTACAAAAAAAAAATATTAAAAGCCACCAGCTATAAATACTACAGCTGCTGACTTTTAATAAATGGACACTCGCCTGTCCCGGAGTCCAGCGATGTCGGCAGCCGAGGCCGATCGATCGCTCGGCTCTCAGTTGCTGCCGCCACCATTCTCGGTGAGGGAATCAGGAAGTGAAGCGTTGCGGCTTCACTTCCCAGTTCCCTACTGCGCATGCGCGAGTCGTGCAGCGCAATGGGAATGGTCCGCGCTGTCTCTGGGACCCGTGTGTGTCCCAGCAGACAGCGCGCCAGGACAGGAAGAAGCATAGACTCCCATGGGAAGTGGAAGTGGGAAGTCTTAGACAGGTATCTGTACCCCCCTCCCCCCTGAAAGGTGCCAACTGTGACACCGGAGGGGTTGGAGGGTTCCGATGAGCAAAAGTTCCACTTTAGGGTGGAACCCCGCTTTAAAGTGATTTCAGTCCACCTGCAAAAAAATGTATACCAAAAAACAGTGCTGCGCTACTAAGTGACTCAAAACATTTATAGCATGAATGCAATAATATTATTATAATGACTGTAAAAAAAAAAATGTATATCAAAATTTTGCGTAAATAAATAGTGACTGAAGGCAGGTGAAAAGCTCCTTGATTGGGTTCCAAGAACCCCGATTGTCTTTCCCGTTAGATTTTATATGCAAGGAAAAAGCAACATCTAGTGCTTTCAAATAATATAAAAAGTAGTAGATAGACTCACAAATAAGGCACAATTCGCTTGTGCAAACTGCAAGACATTGAAACGTCCAAATCTTGAAATGGCCTGTGCTATGATGTCAGTACGCAAACTGTGCTCTCTAGACGCGTGTCGCCAGGGTGTTGACTTCTTCAGTAAGGGGTCTGCTTACTGAAGAAGTCAACGCCCTGACGACACGCGTCTAGGGGGTGGAGTTTGAGTACTGACATTATACCATGGCCATGTTGCTTTTTTCTTGGATTTAAAGTCTAACGGGCAAGATGATCAGGGTTCTTGGAACCCAATTAATGAGCTTTTCACCAAAGGAGGTCTTTTGTATCCAGAGCATGCCAGGTGTCTTCATTACCCCCAGAGGGGACAATTGCTGATTTTACTCTTTTATGAGGTGAGCAGCTTGTGAGACCGGTGGTGGAGAGTACTTAATATTGTCTTCACTTGGGGTAAATCGATTTACCACTGGATTCCCTTCAATCAGTCACCATTTATTTGCACAAACTTTTGATATACGTTTTTTTGTATCTTTTCACAGTCATTATAATAATATTATTGCATTCATATTATACATGTTTTGAGTCACTTTCTAAATTGTCAGTCTTTTTGTTTTATAGCACAGAAAACAATAAACACAAAGGTGATCAAACCACCAAAAGAAAGCTATGTTTGTAGGAAATAAAGGACACATATTTTATTGTGTTGCATGACCGCGCAATTGTCAGTTAAAGTAATGCAGTGCCGTATCTCAAAAAAATGGTCTGGTCATGAAGGGAGTAAACCTTCCAGAGATGAAGTGGTAAAGAGTCAACTGTGCATAAATGGTAATATGGTCCCCCTAGGAATGCAATGCCTCCTCTGGGTGATCCACTCCTAAGGCATCTCATCGGTGGATATAAGGTGCTCAACAGCACCACAAGAAAAGAACCAAAAAAGCCACATAGTGTAAAACTGTATATAAAGATTTATTGAAAAGTAAGTACTAACCACTTACAATATAAAATATCACAAGCGCTTGTCTGTAAAAATCGGCAAGCCACTTCCTGGTTCCGAGGTGCGTGGTAACGTCATGAGTGATAGCTCCGCCCTGTGCGTTTTGTCATAGCTGACATCATCAGGGGCACGAAGGCTCTCCTCTTATCACCTCCTTGCACAGTAACAGTGCTTAGTGACTCTTTTTGCTGCTTCTCCCTCCCTCTTTCTGAGCTTTTCTGTGTACAGTAGGCTACAACAGGCTGATACTGAATCAAATCTAGGTATTTGCACTGCTTGCATTAAAAAAATGCATTTAATAATGCATTATTGATTACAGAATTGTGCCTTTTGTCTCAGCCTATGTGTACTGCAAGCCTGATTTCAGCCTTCAGGTGGCATATGGAAGCTCTGTACGAAATCAGATTTCTAGTCATTTGCGAAACTGAAAAATGATTTCATGACCCATAAATGAGTCAGCTAAAGGGTGCTTTCATTTTGTTGGTTCCCTCCTCACATACATATGCTTTATATCAAGGAAAGCATATTGTTATTATTCAAATAAAAATAAGGAATGCCTTTCTTTTTTTTCTTTATACGATTAATATAATCGAGCTGCTTTGTTTCTCAGAACTGTGGCTGCCAATTTTATAGAGAAGTCTGGTGTTTTCTGCTTATCCGTACAGATGTCATAGAACTGAGCCGAGTCCTATCTCCTAATGTTCATAGGAAGTGATAGCATCATTGTTATTATAATGTGTATTCTTTTCTAACAGAAACACAACCAAGATACAGTGGAACCTTGGTTTACAAGTAACGCGGTTAACAAGTGCTTTGAAAGACTAGCAACTTTCAAATCTGACTCGGTTTGTGAGTGTTGTCTCGCGAAGCGAACAGAATTCAAGCTAATGGGCGGTGCAGTACCGCATTTGGCCAGAGGTGCAGGGCCCCAGGGACACTTGGAATGAATCAGAATGACTCGGAAATACTCCGTTCCCGAGTGTTTCTGAGGCTTTCTGTGCTATCCCTGAGTATTTCTGAGGCTCTCTGGCGCCCTCCTCCACCCCTGGCCACATGCGGTATTGCATGTAATAGAAGTCGACGTGGAACAAATTATCTTAGTTTCCATTGACTTCTATGGGGAAACTCGCTTTGATATGTAAGTGCTTTGGATTACAAGCATTCTCCTGGAACGGATTATGCTCGTAATCCAAGGTTCCACTGTATATGGTGGTACTATGTAGCACAATGTATGTAGGTATGTACAAACCCAGTTCCAAAAAAGTTGGGATGCTGTGTAAAATCTACATAATGCAATGATGTATAAATCTCATAACTCTAATTTTGTTCACAATAGAAAAGACATCAAAAATGTAACCACTTTTAGCAAATCGCCGTCATTGTACGTCGGTACTTTGACGTTAAATACCGTTGTTTTGCCAGCAGATAGCTGCCATAACTCTGGTAATTCCAACAACGGCAAGCGGCTGGCTTTCAGATAAAAGTGGTCTCTGCGGCGGATTCGATCACTTTTATCATGGGTGGGAGAGGCCCCCCTCTATCAATGATATTACGTGGCTATCAAGGAAATTGCCTGGATGGAGCCAAGCTGAAGACTCGCACTGTCTACATTCTGGGCGGTGCACCCACATGGATGTCAAGTTGGGAGTAGTGGCTGTGTCCATGTAACCATTGCTTTCCAACTGACAAATGCATGGGGATGCATGGAACACCTGTGCAACCCCATGCGGGTACACAAGGCCCTCACACGGGCAAAACCTGTGCAGTTGTTGGGTAACCCTGGTGCCTGCCAGCTTGAGTCTATAGGTTCAGTGGATACATTATGGGTGGTGCAGGTGCCTGGGAACCTCTTCCATTCAGAACATGAGAATACCTAACAAATACATAATAAATATCCGATTTTGGTCAGATGGGCAGCCGAGTGTATGAGATAAATGTCAGGGTAGAAAATTAAAGCTAATCTGCGGGTATTTCATATCCTCTGAATCAGATTAAACTCAACCTTTTCATGACTGACTGGCGCATACCTAAAAAATATTTCCAAACTGATTTATATGTTTATTAATGTGTATAATAAAAATGTTACTTGTGATAGTGATAAATGAAAGACTGATGAAAAACAGCCTTTCCTTCCCTTCAGATTGTATTCTTCTTCCAAAATTCTTGGAATACCATGTGTTTATAATGAATATTTTTTGGAGACATTGTAAAATGTACAGTGGCGTGATTTACTAAGCTGAAACATGTGAAATACTTCAAATAATTAGAGATATTAAAGTAGTATTTCATTGTTTATTTCATCAAGGAAGTGAACTGAAATGACTACCAGAGCTGGCAACCCTGATACAGGAAACATTGTCCACCACTTAAAGTGGGGTGCCCCCTAAAAAAAAAAAAAAATTAAAAGTAAACAGCTACAAATACTGCAGCTGCTGACTTTTAATAATCGGACACTTACCTGTCCCAGGGTCCAGCGATGCGGGGGAACGAAGCCCCGCCCTCGTTCCCCGATCCGCTCGCGGCGCCGTCATTCTTACTGTGGACGCCGTGATAAGCCGCACAGTCATCTGGGACACGTGACAGGTCCCAGATGACTGTGCGGCGCGAGGGGAAGTGATGTCACCAGCCCGGGCAAGGAAGAAAGCAGACTACGAGGGACCCCCTAGCAACAGGTATTTAGAGGTGAGTAAAACATTTTTTTTTTCCAATTTTTTTTCTTTTTTTTAAGAATTTGAAACAATTTTTTATTTTTTGGTGGCAAAACCACTTTAATGCATTTGGTGAGCCACCATTGAATAACAGGAAGAAGATTTTCAGAATGAATATCGTTGAATGGTGTAGCACAGCCTTTCTCCTTCATACTACAATGAACCCTTGAAATAGAGTTTAGGTCTCAGGGAACCCTTGCTAAGATTAGTGCATTGGGAGGGGGCTTTGGAAAAATGCCCTCTACATTGGTAGTTAGTGGCAAGAATGCCCCCTTACAGCAGTGGCTGGAATGCCACCCTTACAGTTGGATAAAAAGATCCTTGGAGTCATGCCACTGGCTATGCCAAGTGGGGGTTGGACTTGGAACTGTGCAGGCATCATTGGCTAAAGGGTCGATTTGCCACAACTCAAGTAACCCCAAGCAACTTCTTGAGCATGTGTGTCAAACACTAGGCCTGCTGGCCGAATCCGGACCTCCAGATCGTTTCATGTGGCCCTCGCACCTCTGCTGCAGCTGTGGCACCCCCCATAGTCTTCAGCAAAGAAGAGGACAGCCGTGGAGAGGCTTGTCTCTGCCCCTTCACCATGTCTTAACAGTTGGCAGCAGAGAGGACGACAGATCTTCCTACCTGCGGCAGACCGATGTCTTCATCTTAACTTGGGCAGAGTCACTGAACTAAAGTTCAAATACAGCCTTTTGAAAAATGTATGGTTGCTGTATGTTGTGACATGTCAGGGATTTATTTAGGCAGACTTGTAAGGTTACTTGAAGTGTTACTAAACCCACAGCAGTAAAATCAGTCTGTATTTGCAGTAAATAATGCTTGTTATACTCACTATGGAACCTAAGGGGTTAATTCTCTGCATTGTGTAAAAAGGCTGTTTGATCCAGTCTTCTCTGATTCTCCCCTTCTTCCACACTCCCCAGTACATCTTCTGATATAAAAGAGCCTTGGGGGCACTCTGCACATGCTCAGTTTGGTTTGTATTGCTAGAGAGTTTTTTTTTTTTTTTTTTTTCTTGAGAGGGTGCATGTGATCAGCACAGGTCCAATCAGCACTGTCCAGGCAGAGGGTCAGGGGTCCTGCAGCCTCATAGGACAGTTAGAGGAGAATTAAAACTCCTTCCTACAAGCTTTAACCAGACACTGATAGAAGTCACAAGACTGCTATATACTGCTGATGATTAAAGGTGTTTAGCAGTTTATATTTACTTAAATAATTGCATTTCCATGTTCTGTGTACTACGGGAGATCAGATATAGTGAATGCAGGGCCCTGGGTTTAAGAACACTTTAAAAGGTCCACTTTAATAATTAAGTTGTAGTCTGTGGCTCCTGAATTGTGCATGAACTTGTTCATCCCTGAATTATATTAGCATTTTATAGAATAATAAAATGTGACTTTGGGCCACGATTTCCTTTCTTGCTATAGCTGCGATTTTACAGGGAGCCTAAAGAGTGTTGGGGCCGTAAAGGTAAGTTTGTTAATATTAGACGGGGCAGCCAATGTTTAATGTTCTTTAGTTAATGTAAATCAGAGCTTATCTAACATAAGGAGAGTATGTATCTATATGTAAAATAAGTGCTGTATTCATTCCTGGTGCAGGATGGTAAGCTGCGCTGATAGCCGCACAGCTATCTCAGTGATATGAGAGTAACCTTACACTAATTCTCTGCACTCCCTACAGGACAGACTCCGACGGAGAGGCAGAGCGGCCTCGCGCCATATCCCGCGTCAGATCTCCCCTACAGTCTGCCCTACCAGGTAATGTAGAACCCGCCTGCCGGGGAGCTCAACCAGTGCTTTTTGCCTTTTGGTCTCCTGCCAACTTCCTGTAGCCTTTTAGAATTAAAAGCTTTGGAATCCAAGAAAGGTCAATGAATAATGGAAGTGTGTGTTTCAAGAGGTGCCTCGTCGCCGCCAGGCCTTCCCAAGCATGTCAGATTCAAGAAATTCTTAAGTCTGTTTTTTGCTCCTGCACTGTGGAGAGGTAGACAAGGGTGTAAGATAAGAAGGAAAAACGGGTAAATATGCATTTGAAATGCACATCCATAAATTGTTTTACTTGCCAAACAATGTAAATTTGTGTATAGCCGGCCTTGCGATTTACACACCTGCTTAGACAGACAGGTAATGCATTTGTTTCTTGATTAAAGTGATTGTAAAGTCTGAAGGTTTTTGTATTTTAATGCATTCTAGGGGGTCTCCAAACTGTGGCCCGGGGGCCAGATGCGGCCCTTTGCTTGCTTTTATGCAGCCCTTGGGGGAATGTTTCATCCACTGATACTAACAATGAGACATAATTCTCCCCCCCCCCCCCCCACTCATACCAAGGAAGGGACATAGTTTCTCCCAATTACACCAAGATGGGGCACTATCCCCCCCCCTCCATGATACCAACAATGGGGCACATTTTCTCCCAATGACACCAATAATGGGGCCCAAAGTTACCAATGCCGAGGCAAAATTCCCCCAATGAGACCACCAATGGAGAACATTTTCTTCCAGTGACACCAATGATAGGGGACAAGACCTCCAAGTTATTCCAACAGTGGGGCATAATTCCTCCCACTGACACAAATGATGGGGCACAATTTCCCCCATTGACACCAACAATGGGGAACAATTTCTTCCAATGACACCACTAATGGGAGCCAATGACACCAATGATAGGGGGACAATTCCTCCAAGTGATTCCAACAATGGGACACAATTCCTCCCACTGACAATAATGATGGGGCACAATTACTCCCACTGAGACAAACAACCTTTTCTACTCCCAATGGCCACAGTCCGCCCCCCCCCCCCCCTAAAATCTGGAGGACAGTAAACCAGCCCTTTGTTTAGAAAGTTTGGAGACCCCTGCATTAAGATAAAAAAAAACCTTCTGTGTGCAGCAGCCGCCCCTCAGGCCCCCTAATACTTGAGCCAATCTCGATCCAGCGATGTTGCAAGAGAGACTCGGCTGCCTGGGACTCTCCCTCCTCATGGGCTGAGACAGCAGTGAAGCACCATTGGCTCCGGCTGCCATAATTCAAAGTCAGTGAGCCAGAGAGGAGAGAGGGGGGGGCAGGGCCTGTCCATGGCTCTGTGTTTGAATGGACACAGGGACCTGCGACTTGGGTGCCCCCTAGTAAGTTGCTTGCTGTGGGGTCACTCAACGGGAGGGAGGAGCCAGGAGCACTGAAAAGAGGCCAGAGAAGAGGAGGATCTGGGCTCCTCTGTGCAAAACCACTGCATAGAGCAGGTATTTATAACATGTTTGTTTGTTTTTTTTCCAATCACTTTAAAGGATAATGAAAGGTAGTTGTTTGTTAAAATAATTTTTTTTTTATACTTATCTCCTCTGTGCAGTTGCAGAGAGTGACCCCGATCCTCCTCTTCTGGGGTCCCTCAGCAGAGCTCCTGGCTCCTCTTCTCGAGTGCCCCGTTAGAGAGGCGCTCTCCCTCGGGGCACTCATGCGGGCACGTCCCTGTGTCCTGCTGACACAGACAGGGCTAGCCTCCCGCATCATTGGATTTGATTGACAGCATTATAGACCTCACATCTCTCCAGAAAGAGGGCCTGTCATGCACTATTCATATTACAATGACATTCCTTGAAAT
The DNA here is from genome assembly GCF_037356315.1 of Lithobates pipiens. Lineage (NCBI taxonomy): Eukaryota > Metazoa > Chordata > Amphibia > Anura > Ranidae > Lithobates > Lithobates pipiens. The sequence goes on along the minus strand of NW_027507764.1, from coordinate 51,859,490 downwards.
AGCAATAAAAGTGATCATACTGTTTTCATACATTTTTTTATTTTATTTTTTTAGGAAAAATGTAAAAATTAAAAATAAACAATAAAACTATAGTTAAAGCACCCCCGCATGCTCGCATGAAGAAGCAAACGCATACGTAGGTCACATCCACATATGTAAATTGAATTCAACCCACACATGTGAGGTATAACTGTGAACTTTAGAATGTTTGTAACTCTAAACATGTAACCAGTAAAAAAAAATTTAAGTGTCGTCTATGGAGATTTTTAAGTACTGATGTTTGTCAACATTCCATGAGTGTATGTAATTTTAAAGCGTGACATGTTAGGTTTCTATTTACTGGGCGTAACATCATCTGTCACATTATACACAAAAATCTGGGCTAACTTTACTGTTTTTTTTTTTATTTTATTTTTTATTTTTTTATTTTAGAAAAGGTGTTATTTTTTCCACAAAAAATACGCATTTAAAAATATATATATATATATATTTTTTTTTTTTTTTACATGCGTTGCCGTTCCATGTGCCCCTTGCCCCAAAGGCCATTTTATAGGTGGGGGCAGTGGCCATTTGTTTGTACTTTTTAACTGCTTGCTGTCTGGGCTTACCTTGCAGGGACTTTACACTGGGGTCTCATTTTCAGGTTTGTCCCAATAGAAACAAATATTCGACTCTGGGTAGACGGCAGGGTAGCAAAGCACCAAATTGGAATCCCCTTTATTTTTATTTATTTTATTTTGAGCACAGTGATTCATATTGGTTGGATATTTATGTGTGTTTGTATTGGTAGATGGACTGTTATACAGTATCCGTGATTTTATCTATAGCTGTTGAATTTATCATTTAAACAGACAGCACAACACAGTTTTTGCTGATATCTGTAGTGTAAAAGTGATACAGGTGGCTTTACAACCACCCCATCACTTTTTTTAGTGCTGTGAATGGACATCCTGCCGCCACCAGCGGTGTTTGCCGGACTCTCCTGTTCCTCTGGGGAGTCCAGGACCACGGTAAGTGGCCAGGGTGGCTTCACATGGAAGATGGAGGAACATCCATTCCCTGATTTCCTCTATGAAAAATGAACTACGAAATGACAATGATTTTGTCACTTCCGATTTCAGAGCTGTCATTCCCTGGCTGTTAAAGCTAGGAAAGTAGCTAAGCAAACACAACTTGTGCTTGGTTAGCTGTTTTGAAGGGCAGGGGAGACATTAGGGTTCTAATAGACCCCTGATGTCTCCATTAAGAGGACCTGTCATTGCCCAAAGCTATCGCAAGGGGGCTTATGTGGTAATGTGATATTTGTTGCATTTTCAGATGCCGCCAGCTACCCCCCCACAGCTGAACAGAGGTGATCCCGCAGCCAGCAAGTTGACCAATCAGCTCTCAGAGGGGAATCCAGCGATGGCGGACCTACTCAACGATATCCCTTTCATCCTCGCCCCTCATGTTCTAGAAGTGCATAATATCTGCCAGGAACTTCCAGAGCCTGTGCCTATCTACAATCTGGACGAGAGCTTTTCCCGATTCCACTACGATTTCACCTTGGAGAACTCAGTGCTGTGCGGACTATGAGTACATTTTTGTGTCCTGTCTTACATTTCTCACTAGGCACTTTATTCATGAATATGTACAGATACAGCCTTTACGCTTCCCATCATTGTACATACAAATCCCATTTTCTACCAACAAAGCAATATTTATATTAGTATATTACAGTGTGTCTCCATTCACCCACTACAATACAGACTAACCATTTACTAGAGACATCAATAGAAATCCAGCCTGAACATTCACTAGAGAGCAGTGACCTTACTGAGTATACAGCATATCCATTCACTAGTGTCCAGTGACATCACTGAGAATACAGCTTATAATTTCAGTAAAGACTAATGAGGACACTAAAAATGCAGCCTATCCATTCACTAGAGACCAGTGACCTTACTGAGAATACAGCCACAATTTCATTAACCACTTCAGCTCCGAAAGATTTTACCCCCTTTCTGACCAGAGCACTTTTTACAATTTGGCACTGCATTGCTTTAATGGACAATTGCGTGGTCATGCAATACTGCACCCTTTTTTCCACAAATAGAGCTTTCTTTTGGTGGTATTTGATCACCTCTGCGGTTTTTATTTTTTGCGCTATAAAGAGAAAAAGAGCAACAATTTTGCAGAAAAAAATATATTTTTTACTTTTTGCTATAATAAATATCCCCCAAATTTTAAAAAACAAACAAATTTCTTCATCATTTTAGGCCGATTATATATATTCTTCTACATATTTTTGGTAAAAAAAATTAGCAATAAGCGTATATTGATTGGTTTGGCTCAAAAGTTATAGCGTCTACAAAATAGGGATAGATTTATGGCTTTTTTTTTTTTTTTTTTTTTATTTTTTTACTAGTAATGCGATTTCATTTTTTTAGCGGTACTGCGACATTGCGGTGGACAGATCTGACACTTGACACATTTTTTAGACCATTGACATTCATATATCGATCAGTGTTATAAAAATGCACTGATTACTGTGTAAATGTCACTGGCAGGGAAGGGATTAACACTAGGTTAAATGTATGTTCCCTCAGTGTGTTCTAACTGTATGGGGATGTGACTTACTAGTGGAGGAGACCTATCGTTGTTCCTACTTAGTAGAAACAAACGATAGGTCTCCTCTGCTCTGACATCACAGGGATTATGTGTGTTTACACACACAAATCCCATGCTGGCGCTCATGCACGTGATCCCACGTGGCTGGCGACGATCAGGCCCGGCATCCACGTGCATCTGGTCCCCGCCACTCAGCGGTGGTGTGTGTGCGTGCTCTCTGGCGGCCACTAAGGGAAAGGACATACCCATACGGAATTGCGCCCAGGTGAGCCATTGTGCCGCAGTATATCTGTATATAGTATATGAGCCGGTCGGGAATTGGTTAAAGACTAATGAGGGCACTAACAATGCAGCCTATCCATTCCCTATAGACCAGCGACATCACTGAGAATGCAGCCTTTCCATTCACTACAGACCAGTGACATCACTGAGAATGCAGCCTATCCATTCTCTACAGATCAGTGACATCATGGAGAATGCAGCCTATCCATTCACTAGAGTCCAGTGACATCACTGAGAATGCAGCCTATCCATTCACTATAGACCAGTGACATCACTGAGAATGCAGCCTATCCATTCACTAGAGTCCAGTGACATCACTGAGAATGTAGCCTATCAATTCAGTATAGAACAGTGACGCCAATGGAAATACACTATGTGAGCAGACTGCAGTTCCTCTTAACTGAAAGACCTGAACCAGGTAGGTAGGGTGAGGGAGTGTAGTCTTCAGACAATGACTCTCAGATGAGCAGAGCCACTGGGTTGTAATTTTCAGGTTTGTCCCAATGCAAACAAAAATTCTGGTAAAGGCACAATCGGCTCTGGGGAGAAGGCAGGGTAGTAAAGCACTAAACAGAATGTGGGGACAGAACCAAGGCCTGGATACAGAACCAAATGTGTAACCACCTAGTATAGTCCTGGAGCAGGGACAGCCAAGGTAGAGGTCATATCAAAGGGCAGAAGGTGGACTAATGAGGAATGAAGACCAGGATGACCAGTATTATTGGTGTCATCGGCCTATCCTGCAGTATGTTCCAAAAGGCAGCTCTTGCCCAATAAGTAACAGCAAGTGTGCACAGATTTTGAACACTTTATACCCTCTGATATAGAGTCATGTGTATTAAAACTTAAATGAAAGCAGTATTAGATCTGAAAACAAAACTGTATTATATTGCAGTTTACCAAATGCAGCGTCTGCATTAGTTGTCTTTTTTTCCCCTTTATTTTCACCTGGTGACCCGGCTAGTAACAGGTTTCCTGTCTTAGGGTGTCTCTTCTCTGGATAGAGGAGCAACTTAGACACCTTTTGGACAGCAGCAAAACGAATGCAGCCACCACATCTATGAACTGGTAAGCTAAAATATAATAAATGTCTGTCTTTGGTTTTTGCTGTTATGCTTTAACCACTTGCTTACTGGGCACCTAAACCCCCCTCCTGCCCAGACCAATTTTCAGCTTTTAGCGCTGCCACTCTTTGAACGACAATTGTGCAGCCATACAACACTGTACCCAAATTATAATTTTATCATTTTTTTCCCCAAATAGAGCTTTCTTTTGGAGGTAATTGATCACCTCTGGGTTTTTTAATTTTTGGTTAAAAAAAATTAGACAAATTAAAAAACAAAAATACAAAACCATCTTATATTTTGCAAACAGGTAATTTTTCTCCTTCGTTGATGTACGCTGATGAGGCTACACTGATGGGCACTGATAAGGCGGCACTGGTGGGCACTGATAGGTGGCAGTGATGGGCACTGATCGCAACTGGTAGGTGACACTGATAGGCAGCACCGTGAGGTGGCACTGATTGGCACCACTGGTGGGCACTAATAGGTGGCACTTGTGCGCACTGATTTGTGGCACTGCTTGTTGGCATTGGCAGGCAGTACTGGTGGGCACAGAGCCTCTTCCTCTTTGGGACTGATGTCCCTGCAAACAGAAGCCGGCGATCGGCTTTTTTGCGTGAAAAGAAAAAAAAAAAGAAAAATGACCAAGCCTCTGTTTACATCATGCGATCAGCTGTCACTTGGCTGACAGCAGATCACGTGGTAAGGGGCCTCATTCACTCGTGTGATCACAGCCCGCGCCCCCTTCAGGGGTGTGTGGCCAGCTTTGAAAGGGGAGGCCGTCCAGATCCGCACTGTAGCCGGCATTTGGCTATAGCGCAGATCTGAACAGGTTAAAGGACAAGTTCAGGAAAATGTAAAAATCTCCCTAGCCTTTCAACAAATTTAAATGTGGTTGATTCCAAGTCCAGGGTGATCTGACACAGATCAGCCCCTGCTGCAGCTTTAGTCTTACAATGTTACAGTCTTTATCACTGGGGGATAGGGGACCGAGAAAATGCTTCCTCCTGCCTGCAGCAGACTGATGATGTCAACACAGCCTAGACAGAGTCACTAGGCGTGAGTTTTTTTTTTTTTTAAATTTGGAGAATCATACTGAAAATACATAAGAAAACCATACGGTTGCTGTATATTGTGACATGTCAGGAAATTATTTATGTAAAACTGTTACTGAAAGGTCCTGTAAGAAATGAGCATAACTGAGTTTTGAAGGTTTTTTGTTTGGATTTTTTTGCTTTAATCCAGTTTCTTGTACTAATAGATTTCTAGTTTTATAATAATACATATGAAGGAAATGCCACATTTTTATTTTCACGAGGTAAGCAATATTTTTCGACTGTTTTCATTATTATGCAAAGACAGGTCTCCATTCTCTACATGCCTGTCCAGGGTCATGTAATGATGTAGCATTCTGCTATACCTTCACTGTAACCAAGTGTAATCTGTAATTTATTGTTCCACCTTGTATATAATGTTCTCTGCAAATAATAAATGACTTTTAACAGCGGGAAAGTGGAGACTTTCATATATTACAATTCCTGTTTTCATAATAAACCAACATCTTCACTTCATGCATTATACAGAGAGAAACTTTCCAATAAGAACTGTCATTGTGGCCTTCTGAAAATGGCTGTCTGTGGCTTTAAAGCTTTGTGAGTCACTGACACAGAGCCGCAGAAGTCACAGTCAAGGCATTGAAGTGAAGTGACAAGTCAGCTTAAAGCATATCTAAAGCTAAAACAAAAATGTAGGCTGTAGTGGCTGCATTCGTTTTTTTAAAAGGTTAAAGAATATGTAAACGATGTGTAGGGCTTCATGTACACCCGACGTTTGAAACCTCTTCTGAACGCTGGAACTTGACAGCTAGTAACCGCCGGTAACAACTGCCATTTTGACACTTTTAAATGCCGCATTTACGTTTGCGTTTAGAAGCGTTTTTACAGATAACCTCAGTAGACCCTCCCAAATTCAAGAAAAATCTCTTTCCCCATCTGTCTCTCCCCTCTTTCTTTCCTCTTCTCTCTCTCCCCCTTGCTCACCCCCCCCTCTTTCTTTCTCCCCCCTCTCGCTCTCCCCTCTTTCTTTCTCCCCCCCTCTCGCTCTCCCCCTCTTTCTTTCTCCCCCCCTCTCTCTCTCCCCCTCTCGCTCTCCCCCTCTTTCTTTCTCCCCCTTTCTTTCTCCCCCTCTCTCCCCCCTCTTTCTTTCTCCCCCCTTTCTCTCTCCCCCTCTTTCTTTCTCCCCCTCTCTCTCTCTCTCTCTCTCCCTCTCTTTCTTTCTCCCCCCTCTTTCTTTCTTTCTCCTCTCTCTCTCTCTCTCTCTCTCTCTCTCTCTCTCTCTCTCTCTCTCTCTCTCTCTCCCCCCCTTTCTTTCTTTCTCCCCCCCTCTCTGTCTCTCTCCCCCTCTTTCTTTCTTTCTCCCCCCTCTCTGTCTCTCTCCCCCTCTTTCTTTCTTTCTCCCCCCTCTTTCTTTCTTTCTCCCCCCTCTCTGTCTCTCTCCCCCTCTTTCTTTCTTTCTTCCCCCCCCCTCTCTCTCTCCCCCTCTTTCTTTCTTTCTCCCCCCCTCTTTCTTTCTTTCTCCCCCCTCTCTCTCTCTCTCTCCCCCTCTTTCTTTCTTTCTCCCCTCTCTCTCTCTCTCTCTCCCCCCTCTTTTTCTTTCTCCCCCCTCTCTCTCTCCCCCTCTTTCTTTCTCCCCCTCTCTCTCTCTCTCCCCCTCTCTCCCTCTCTCTCTCTCTGTTTGGTGTCGAGGAACTTGCAAGGGCTGGACGAAGCCCTGGTCTTAACTCTACTGAACTTCTTTGGGATGAATTGGAGCGCCTAATGGGAGCCGGGTCTTCACATCCACTACCCGACCTCAAAAATTCTGTTTTGACCAAATGCACACAGGTTTCCATAGACACCCTACAAAATCTTATGAAAAGCCTTCACAGAAAAGTGGAGGCTGTTATGGTCACAAATGGGGCACAACTCCATATTATGCCCATGGTTTCAGAATGAGATATCCAACAAGCTAATTTAGGTGTGATGATCAGCTGTACACATGCTATTAGACATATAGAGTACAATTACAAACCTTATAAAAAGACCAAGTATATAGTACAGTAGTGCACATTATTGTTAATATTATCTACAGCAGGCTCTAGAACAAGCCATGCAGCCAGCAAAGTATGAATTTGTCTCCTATATGCTTTTCTCAGGTCAGTTACTCTCTAGAATATAGCGATGACACAGTTTGCAACTTTTAATAGCTAGCCAGCAGTTGGTGCTACCATGTTTCTACCCTGGCTCCAGCCATTTTTTTTTCGATAGAGTAAAAAAAGAGTTAAAGCAGAACTTCCTTCCCCCTTCCTCTGCCATATTTGGAATTTTTGTTGAGGGGAGTGGGTACCTAATTTTGGCAGGTAGCCATTCCCACTTGGAGCGAACATAAGGCCCTGCTCACAACCTTATGGGACATGCCACAGGCCACTTAAGGCTTCTTGGAGTGCAGACAAGGACAGACATCGTCCCAGCTCTAGACATCAAATGGAAAAGGGAAAAGCCCTGGAAGTCACACACCTCTGTAAACCCTGTATTAAGGTGTATGACAGCCCAGGCTCAACCAGGCCACACTCCCAACTTGTTTCACTCCGCTCACGGAGCTTAGTCCTAGGGATCATTGGCAGAGTGAAACGTGTTGGGTATGGCCTAGTTGGAGTCCAGGCTGAGGCTGTCAAACACCTTTCTTACGGGGGTTTTGCAGTGATTTGCAACTTCCAGGTCTTTTCACTTTTCCATCAGGTGACATCACATGTCCATTTACACCTGCCACTCCATAAAGGAGGTTCCAATCAGGTCTGCCTGTCCATTTTCCAGGAATGTCCGTGTAAAACGGGTCTAAGGCATAGCTCCCAATTGTCCCTGATTTTATGGACTATCTCTGATTTGGAACAAAGTCCTCTGTCCTTCTTTCCTCCTCATATGTCCATCATTTTGGTCTGATCTATATAATTGTATATAAAATGCATTTTTTATCTTTCAAAAAGTGTTTTCCAGTGCTAAACCTTTCACCCAATTTCTAAATTGCTGCATTTGTAAATTTCAAAAGCCAATAGAAAGGAAAAGAAGGGATAATGAAAAATAACTTATGCTTAAGGGTTAGTGGAAAAATGCCTCTTACATACTGGTAGCAAGTGGGAAGAATGCCCCCTTTGAGTGGTGGTCAGAAAGCTACCTTAAAAGCTGCTAAAAGATCAGTGGTGTCATGCAGATGGCCATGCCAAGTGATACTGTCCTCAGAACCATTCAGACTCCATCAAACTGGAGGTCAAGCAGCTACAGCTCAAGGAACCTCTGGAGGAACCTAGTTGAGTATAACTGCCTTAAGCCTTCCCTATGCTATCCAAAGCTAAATAAAATGTTTTGGCCGCAGTTGGGCTTTTTAAAAAAAAGTCAGTAGGTATATTGTTGGTTTAAGTATATATTTTGCATAGCTTTTCCCATTGAGCGTTACGCTTTACTATGCAACATCTGTCCTCCTACCACATGACCTATAAAAACCCTATAGAGATATTTACCGTTATACACTTCATTGACTTTGTCATACACCTGTGCCCCAGCTCTGTGCAGATCAGCTAGGGAATGGTTTCATCTTCTGCTATTTTCTCTATTTGTGGTTTCCATAGAACACAATAAAAAAAGGCCGGTTATTGGGTGACAGGAATCTATATTCCTGCAGATGTGAGAAGTGTTTAGAGTAGAGTAAAGGAAATTGTCCTGTAACAGTTGAGCTATGTGTGTTGATTCTGAGGAAGTATTATTAACATCTGTTCAGAGAACGTCTTTACAGTGATCTTTAAAGTGAAACTTTAGTTTTTTGTAAGAAATAAATTCCACCCCGACCAACAAAAATACACTATATGTGGACACCTGACCATCACACCTACCTAGATTATATGGCCAAATATGTGAAGGCCCCTCCAAGTGAACAGGTTCCAATGTTCCCAGTAGGGGTACTGCTACTGCTACAGCAAAAAAAAAGACATTGTAGATAATTGTTCTCTTCCAACCATCTGGTAACCATTTGTTGAAGGCCCTGTTCCACCATGACTGTACCCCTGTGTACAATAGGGTTGCCACAACTTTCTATGGAGTATTACTACGACACAACTGGCCCCAAACACATAAAAACCCTTAAACTAGACTCCACTACGGTCAATCTAGCAAGCCTCCACTCCTACAGCATGTATCTGGAATATATATGTGAATTACGGCAGCCATTCCTTCTCTGCCCTTTTATTTCCTATATTTCTAATGAGAATATTTTTGCTTGTTTGTCCTTTTAATGCTCTACCATCTAAACAGGACACGTGCAACGTCATCCAGAGACTGGGCCAACCAGTTCAAGCTTCCTTTTCCATTTCTCCATCTCTCCCCACCTTTTCCCCACACCCAAGTATTAACAGGGTTTATTGTTCAACTCTCCCGTTAATTCGATAATGTAAAGACATAGAAGGGGAATATACCCCCCCTCTACATGCTTTCTTCTATTTTGTTAAATATTCATGTCTTTCAAGGACTCTGTAATATATTGTATAATGTTAAAAATCCAATAAAAATTGATTTAAAAATAAATAAATAGGGTTACCACTTCATCCCTTTAAAACTGAACATATTAATTACACAGGTTCTGTGGCTGATTAAAGTGGTTGTAAACCCTTACAACACACTTTGACCTACAGGTAAGCCTAGATTAAGGCTTACCTGTAGGTCCAAGAAATATCTCCTAAACCTACATGGTTTAGGAGATATTTGGCAAAATACAGGCACCGCTGTCTACGGCGCGCAGGCGCACTCAGCGCGATCTGCCGCGAGTGTCGGCTCCCGTGTGCATGCGCGGGAGTGACGTCATCGCGGCTTCATCGAATTACAGCGGCAGAGCAGCGAGACCCACAGAGAAGATGGATGCACCTACAGGGGACAGCGGTGACTTCGTTGGCTCCTGTGTCAGGTAAGTGACAAATAATGGGCTACTATGAAATGCATAGTAGTCCATTATGCTTTACCTTTGCAGGGAATGAAAGAGGAAGTAAACCCATCAGGGTTTACTTCCTCTTTAAGGTGGTAATTAAACTCACTTGGTGCCTTATCTGCATTAAATTTGCCTCAGAACCCGTGTAATTCATATGTGTTTGGGTTTAAAGGGATGAGGTGGCAACCCCAGTGCACAAAGCTCCATAAAGTCATCATGATGAGTTTGATGTGGAAGACATCAAGTGTCCTTCATCGACCCCTGACCGCAACCCTACTGAACACCCGTGGGATGAATCGATAAGCAGATTACAAGCCAAGTCTCTTGGTTCAACATTAGCAGGGCTTTTTTTTTCTCAGAAAAGAGGAGCAGCAACTATGTCTTTCCACCGACTCGCCAGGAAAGCTGGACTTTTGTTTTAAGCTTTGATAACCACTGCTTTACAATTTGTACACCTTTATTGGGTTCCTCTATGAACTATACTCATCAAACATCACACTGGACAATGGTAATTTCTTTGCACATCCAATTTAAACTGAGGTTTCTATAAAGCCATCAATACCTACACTAAGGACTACATCAGAGCTTCCCATGCTTGATTCTTTGCAAATCACCAAATTGTTTTGTCCCCATCGGTTCGCAATTCACATATTATTGGGGATTAGAGTTCCCACCTCATCTCTTTAAACCCGAACACATATTAATTACACAGGTTCTGTGGCTGATTAAGGTGGCAATTAAACTCACTTGGTTCCTTATCTGCATTAAATTAGGCTGCTTTCACACTGGGGCGGTGCGGGCGTCGGCGGTAAAGCGCCGCTATTTTTAGCTGCGCTTTACCGTAGTTTTAGCGGTGGTCTGCGGGCGCTACTGGGTGGTTTTTACCCCCGCTAGCGGCCGAAAAAGGGTTAAACCCGCCCGCAAAGCGCCGCTGCAGCGGCGCTTTGCCGGCGGTATTGCCGCGCTGTCCCATTGATTTCAATGGGTAGGAGCGGTTTAGGAGCGGTGAATACACCGCTCCTTCACCGCTCCAAAGATGCGGCTAGCAGGACTTTTTTCACTGTCCTGCCAGCGCACCGCCCCAGTGTGAAAGCCCTCCAGCTTTCACACTGGAGTGAAAGGGGCCGTTTTTTTCAGGCGCTACACAGGCGCTATTTTTAGCGCTGTAACGCCTGAATACCGCCCCAGTGTGAAAGCAGCCTTAGCCTCAGAACCTGTGTAATTTATATGTGTTCGGGTTTAAACGGGTGAGGTGGCAACCTTAGTGGGGATAAGTACTTATATATATTTGTGGTCACTGGCGGTATACATTACAATAAGAGTGAAGGGGATATCTGTGCTTTTTAGCATTAATAAGAGTGTGTGGTACCATTGTTATAGATTTTGTATTTTCCTATATATTTGTTTGATACCAGCAAACCTTTTTTCTAGTGAGTCCAGGGAGTTGAAGTAACTTTTTAAAATTTTCTGACGTTTATTCAAAAGGCGGTTGAGCAAAATCAGGTTTTATGTTTTTTTTTGCATTATGTTTCTTTGCCAATATCTCCCACTCTCTTTATATACTATATAATTCACTAACTTATGAATTTCTCTCTTTTTTTTTTTATGATCAAGGGCAGTATCTTGAGCGTGTTTTGTACAAACAATACATTATGCTGTATCAGTTTTATTTTTCTTAAAAGAGAATCAGTCAAGAATTTCAATATTCAGTCTTAAGGTTCAGAATTTTTTGTTAACAAACATGTCATACCTGCTCTGTGCAATGGTTTTGCAAAGAGCAGCCTCGATCCTCCTCTTCTCGACACCCCCCCCCCCCCACCAGCGCTCCTGGCTCCTTCCCCCTGCTGAGTGCCTGGGGGCACTGGTGTGAATGCTCGCTTCCGAGCTGCCTCTTTGTGTCTATGGCTTTTTACTTTAACATGTTAAATCATAAATGAGATTTCAGTGACTGAGCTTGCTTATAGGTCAATATACAGTGTGTGTGCGTATGTATGTATAATATATATATATATATATATATATATATATATATATATATATATATATATATATATACACACACTTTTTTTTTATAATTACATTTATAATATAAAAAAAAAAAAAATATATATATATATATATATATATATATTAATTTTTTTATTTTTATTTTTTATCAATATATCCTGTTCCAATTCATGTTTATATTGAGTTTTTACAAGACACAGTAATCTGTATGACAGTTCAGATTACAATGTCATCTCTTATTATATCAATGAGTATAATACGCAACAGAAACATACCCAAATCCCAGCGTGGCCTCTGGCGATATGTATAGCTTCGCCATACCATCTGCTTATGTTTTTGTGTTTTTTGGATAGTGTGTAAGGTGACGGCCTCAGTCCGCATTATGTGATACTACAGACTGCAATATATCATTGCCCATGGAACATAGCTAGCATTGGGAGAAATGTATAGGCCATCATTGTTGACCTGCTTCTGAAAATGCTAGTTTTCTGGCTGACATATCAACATCATTGCCAGGCCAGGAAGAACAGGAAATGAAATCTTTCCAATAGAGACAAAAAAACAACAACATGTTTTTGGCTTGAGTTAACCACTTCAATACCGGTGCTTTCACCCCCATCCTGCTCAGGTAGATTTTCAGCTTTGAGCACTGTCACAATTTGAATGACAATTGCATGGTCATGCAACACTGTACCCAAATTACATTTTTATCAATATTATTTCACACAAATAGAGCTTTCTTTTGGTGGTATTTAATTACCGCTGTGTTTTTATTTTTTGCTAAATAAATGAAAAAAATGTTTTTCTTAGTTTCTGTTATAAAATTTTGCAAATACCATATGTAATTTTTCTTCTTCACTGATGTGCGCTGATGAAGCTGCACTGATGGACCCTGAAAGGTAGCACTGATGGCCACTGATAAGGAGGCACTGAAGGACCTTGGTAGCTAGCACTGATGGCCACTGATAAGGAGGTACTGAAGGACTTTGGTAGCTAGCACTGATGGCCACTGATGAGGAGGTACTGAAGGACCTTGGTAGCTAGCACTGATGGCCACTGATAAGGAGGTACTGAAGGACCTTGGTAGCTAGCACTGATGGCCACTGATAAGGAGGTACTGAAGGACCTTGGTAGCTAGCACTGATGGCCACTGATAAGGAGGCACTGAAGGACCTTGGTAGCTAGCACTGATGGCCACTGATAAGGAGGTACTGAAGGACCTTGGTAGCTAGCACTGATGGCCACTGATGAGGCTGCATTGATGGGCACTGATGAGGAGGCACTGATGGGCAGAACTGTTGGATGGCTGCTTATCGGCAATCCTTTCCTCACACAGACACAGCAATCGGCAAGTCTGTTTATCTGAAGGACACAGCGATCACAGAGCCTGATGCACTTCCCAGGCAGCACATGGGAGGCACGTTCTGGGAGGACGTCCATGGATGCCCTCCCAGAATGAGAAAGCCGTGCTGTAGCCATCTTTCTGCTTAAGCTCAGTATGAAAGTGGTTACGTTTTTAGTACGATGCACGCCTGTTTTGCTGGTGTAGCCCTATTTTGGATGGGGGGGGGGGGGGTATGAGAACTGGCCCTCCCCAAACAGAATATTGCACTAAACCTGCAGATAAATAAGAGAACCAGAACCTTCACTAAGTGGAAGAGTGGGTTTGATAATAAAGTTGGCAATTTAGTAATTTAGTAATTTAATCAATGTAATTGGGAGCAGAAGAACTAATACAACCAGCATATAACATTAACCCTAAGTATATAGATGTACACCAGCGTAGAAATAATACAAGCTATAGATAAGATAAGAAGAGATTGATAACAGTACACACTTCCGGTGTACGAAGAGGTATAATCAGCAAAAGGGCCCGATGTGAGTCCTGGTGTCATTGTGCACATACACCCAGGTATATGTAGGTATTGATAGCGATAACTCCAGATAAATGTTGCAGCTGAAGTGAAAAAGACGGTTCACAATCCGGGTTATCCTACGGGCATAATTCACACTATTGCAGTGCAGGGAAAAAAGTACAGCAAGCTGCATTTTTCTGCACTACAAATGCACAGAGATGCATGGAAATGCACCACAATGCAGTGCAGTGCATTTAAAAGCCCAAAGAAGACGGAAGTGACATCAAAAGACATGCAAGCTTAAGAAAATTGCACCACAAACGTATGCAAATGCACGTTAAAAATGCATGTCAAATGCACGTCACTGTGTGTGCAAAAACGCTCACTAAAATGTAGTTTCTGGTGTAAAAGGACCTTAAAGCAGAGCTCCACCCAAAAGGGGAAGTTCCACTTTAAGGAGTCGTCCCCCACTCCTCTTGAAAAATAAGCGGGGGGCCGCGGGTACCAGATGTACCTGTTCCCACTTCCACTCAAACCGCCTGGGTGATTGGAAGTGGAGGTTCTCTGCCCCCCCCCCGCCAGTCATCTTGGGCATGTGACAGGTCCCAGAAGACCGCATCCACCATTCATGATTCCCAGTGGGCACCCGGCTGTGAAGATTCCACAGTGAGTATACCAAGCATGCTTCACTGCATATACAGACTGATTTTACTGTTGTGGGTTTAGTAACACTTTAAGGCTTTAGAACCACTTTACGTGTCACTGAGGGAGTGCAATGGTCCAGGTCCCCCCCGGCCGGCGATTATATTGACTTTACACAAGTGTTTTTTTTCATCCCTTTGCATTCCATGGAATGGACACCTATTCCGAATGCCAAAGCAGCCTCTCATCTTATCGCCTGAAATAGCTGGAACATTAGTCATGACAGTTTGCCGGTTCTGCACAGACAGATGGTATTGCACCAGCATGAAGACTGTAAACATTAGCTGTTGCCGATTCGCTCTGACGTATGCAGCGTGTACAAACAGGCCGCTCGTAGGGGAAACGATGAAACGCGTTCAGAACAATGCTGGGGCCATAGAGGACGAGCCATAGGAGGTCGCTGCTTATACATGGCCGTGCCATACCTCCCAACTACTCCTCGCCTGGCCTCAACCCTCTCCCCTTCACATTTATTGCTCTTTATACTAATCCTGCCACTGAGCTGTGCAATTCACAATGAGCAAATGATGAATCAAAACCAACGTTGGCCGGGTCATAATGAAGCATGGATGTAGGTTTCTAATACGTATATGCAAATTTTGACTTTTTATGTTACGTAAGTCAAGCTCAGCATTGGACCTATGTTTCTCTCATGAGCCTCACTGTTAAAGTTGTAAGTCTTCACATATAACCCGTGAAATGAGATGCACAAAGATGAAACAAATCCTCCTACACAAGTTGTATCTGTCTATCTGCAGTCTTCTCTTCTCTACATCCGTTCAAAGTCCACAGTTTATACAGCTTGTCTGAGCTGTCAGAAAAAAGGGGGTGGAGAACCGAAGTTACACACTGCAGAGCTCAGTGAGGAGAGCTCTGAGAGCTGATTGGAGGGAAGAGACACGCCCCCTTCACACAGTACACAGGAACAGAACTGAGGCAGTCAATCAGCTGCGGATCCTTCCAGTCACCTTTTTTTTTCTCTTGGTGTCAGGAAATACTGATAGCAGAGGAACGAGGCAGCAGACAGAAACGACACTTTGAGGGCCAGTTCACACCACATGCAGTCCAGTGCATTTTTTATTTTTTTGCCATCAAAAACGCATGGAAAGTAGATTATATGGTTTCCAATGGCATAGTTTACACCAGGGCATTCCAGTTCCAGGAAAAAAAGCAGAACTTGCTGCATTTTTCCTGTACTGGACTGTACTGGAATGTGGTAAAACATATAAAAAATGCATCGGACTGCACTGAAATGCATGAAAAACGCACCAGACCCCAGTACAGTAAAAAAAAAAAAAAAAAGAAGAAAAAAAAGTATCTGGAATGCATCCGGAAATGCAGAAAAAATTTACTTTAACTGAACTGTGTTCTTATCACATAATGCCAGGCAGCTTTCAGACCTCAAATTACCTCTGTACTGAAAATGAATGCAGCCACCAGTTTAAGGATTGGTAAGCTGTAATATACAACACACACACGTCAAAAGTATTGGGATGTCTGGCTAGACAAACTCCTAAACCTTGTGGACGGCCTTCCCAGAAGAGTTGAAGCTGTTATAAGACGGGCCAACTCAACATTGAACCCTATGGGCTAAGACTGGGATGCCATTAAATTTCATGTGATTGTAAATCCCAATAATTTTGGTAATATAGTGTGTGTATATATATATATTTTTTATTATTATTATATATATATATATATATATATATATATATATATATATATCTATATCTAACTGCTTAAACATCAGGGTGATATATATATATATATATATATATATATATATATATACACACAAAAGTGAGTACACCCCTCACATTTTTGTAAATCTTTTCTTCTATCTTTTCATGTGACAACACTGAAGAAATGACACTTTGCTACAATGTAAAGTAGTGAGTGTACAGCTTATATAACAGTGTACATTTGCTGTCCCCTCAAAATAGCTCAACACACAGCCATTAATATCTAAACCTCTGGCAACAAAAGTGAGTACACCCCTAAGTGAAAATGTCCAAATTGGGCCCAATTAGCCATTTTCCCTCCCCAGTGTCGTGTCTCGTTAGTGTTACAAGGTCTCAGGTGTGAATGGGGAGCAGATATGTTACATTTGGTGTTATCGGTCTCACTCTCCCATACTGGTCACTGGAAGTTCAACATGGCACCTCATGGCAAAAAAACTCTCTGAGGATCTGAAAAAAAGAATTGTTGCTCTACATAAAGATGACCTAGGCTAGAAGAAGATTGACAAGACCCTGAAACTGAGCTACAGTATGGTGGCCAAGACCATACAGCGGTATAACAGGACAGGTTCCACTCAGAACAGGCCTCGCCATGGTCAACCAAAGAAGTTGAGTGCACGTGCTCAGCGTCCTATCCAAAGGTTGTCTTTGGGAAATAGACATACGAGTGCTGCCAGCATTGCTGCAGAGGTTGAAGGGGTGGGGGGGTCAGCCTGTCAGTGCTCAGACCATACGCCGCACACTGCATCAAATTGGTCTGCATGGCTGTCGTCCCAGAAGGAAGCCTTTTTGTAAAGATGATGCACAAGAAAGCCCGCAAACAGTTTGCTGAAGACAAGAAGACGAAGGACATGGATTACTGGAACCACTTCCTGTGGTCTGATTAGACCAAGATAAATGTATTTGATTCAGATGGTGTAAAGCGTGTGTGGTGGCAACCAGGTGAGGAGTAAAAAGACAAGTGTGTCTTGCCTACAGTCAAGCATGGTGGTGGGAGTGTCATGGTCTGGGGCTGCATGAGTGCTGCCGCCACTGGGGAGCTACAGTTCATTGAGGGAACCATGAATGCCAACATGTACTGTGATATACTGGAGCAGAGCATGATCCCCTCCCTTCAGAGACTGGGCGGCAGGGAAGTATTCCAACATGATAATGACCCCGAACACACCTTCAAGATGACCACTGCCTTGCTAAAGAAGCTGAGGGTAAAGGTAAAACCCTATTGAGCATCTGTGGGGCATCCTCAAATGGAAGGTGGAGGAGTACAAGGTCTCTAACATCCACCAGCTCTGTGATGTCATCATGGAGGAGGGGAAGAGGACTCCAGTGGCAACCTGTGAAGCTCTGGTGAACTCCATGCCCAAGAGGGTTAAGGCAGTGCTGGAATATAATGGTGGCCACACAAAATATGGACACTTTGGGCCCAATTTGGTCAGGGGTGTGCTCACTTTTGTTGCCAGTGATTTAGACATTAATGGCTGTGTGTCCAACTGGACAGCTGTCTGGGTGGCAGTGTGTTGTATTGCCCTGGGTTGCTAGGCCAGAGACCTGAAGCCCATCCCAGGGACATCTGCTTCCTAGGCTGTCTGACGGCCTATCCAGAAGCAAGAGAGCAGAGTAGGGTTGGGATTGAGGCTTACAGTCCAACCAGAAGTAACGGTTCTGCCGGCCGGAGAACCTGTCATGGTTGGAGGTAGAGGGGAAGCTGACGCCACTAAGGGACCATCCACCTTATTACCAGGGACCACATTGAGTAGCTGAAACCAGTACCAGAGCAGTGTTCTCACCAACCGGGGATGGTGAAGAATTGTAAAACTGCAGCAGGTAGCAAGCCAGTGGAGGTGATGCTTGCAGAGCATTATTGTGTGCCAAGACAGGGACCAAGCAGCCCAGCTGGTTGACGATTGAGGATTATGTGTGAGTGCCAAGCTAGGGACCCAGCAGGGAAGCGGGGGCGACGCTTGAGGAAGATACTGAGTGAAAAGAGTCAAGTTCTACAATACGAGATTGTAGAACAAGTGAAGGAGTTCATTGCAACCTTTTGTTAGAAACTGTTCTAAAGCCCCATACACACTTTTTCTGCTGATTTTTGTCTTCAGATTTACCAAAACCATGTAGTACAAGGGCCTGTCTGATTGCATACAAATTGAAACTCCTAAGGTTTGACCTCACATTATATGGTTTTGGTAAATCTGAAGGAAAAAATCAGCATAAAATTTGATAGTGTGTATGGGTCTTTAGACTGTTGCCATAGGAGACAGCGGTCCTACTCATGTAGATGTGGTGTCTAGCTGGATGCCTTTCCCTGCATGGCTGTCTGTCTATAAAAGTCTCGAAGTCTGCCAATTAACATGTCATCTACTTAACCACTTGCCGCCCGCCCTATAGCAAATGGACGGCGGCAAAGTGGTTTCATAATCCTGACCGGACGTCATATGACGGAGACTCTTTACCACGTGATCAGCCGTGTCCAATCACGGCTGATCACAGTGTAAATAGGAAAAGCCGGTGATCGGCTTTTCCTCACTCGCGTCTGTCAGACGCGAGTAGAGGAGAGCCGATCGGCTGCTCCTCTGACGGGGGGGTCTGTGCTGATCGATTATCAGCACAGCCCCCCAGAGGATGCCCACACTGGACCACCAGGGATGCCACCAGACCACCAGGGATGCCAAGGACAAGGTATGCCACCCTAGACCACCAGGGATTCTAGTCAGTGCCACAATGGATGCCAATCAGTGCCCATAATGGATGCCAATCAGTGCCCACAATGGGCATCACTGATTGGCATGCATTATTGATTGGCACTGATTGGCATCCATTAGTGCAATATATTATAATACAATGCCGCCTATCAGTTCCCATCTGTGCCGCCTATCAGTGCCTACCCATGCCCACCTGTGCCGCCTACCCATGCCCACCTGTGCCGCCTACCTATGCCCACATGTGCCACCTACCCATGCCCACCTGTGCCGCCTACCCATGCCCACCTGTGCCACCTAACCCATGCCCACCTGTGCCACTTATCCATGCCCATCCATGCCAATCCGTGCCAATTTGTGCCACCTATCAGTGCTCATCCGTGTCGCCCATCAGTGCCACCCATCAGTGCCGCCTATCAGTGCCACATATCGGTGTCCATCAATGCCACCTCATCAGTGCCACTTCATTGGTGCCACCTCATCGGTGCCCATCAGTGCCGCCTTATCATTGCCCATCAGTGTAACCCCATCAGTGCCCATCAGTGAAGGAGAAAACTTACTTATTTGCAAAGTTTTGAAACTGAAACAAAAAAAAAAACATTTTTTTTTTCAAAATTTTCGGTATTTTTTTATTTGTTTAGCAAAAAATAAAAACCGTAGAGGTGATCAAATACCACCAAAAGAAAGCTCTATTTGTGGGAAAAAAATGATACAAATTTCATTTGGGTACAGTGTAGCATGACCGCGCAATTGTCATTCAAAGTGCGACAGCGCTGAAAGCTCAAAATTGGTCTGGGCGGGAAGGTGTTTAAGTGCCCGGTATTGAAGTGGTTAAGGGTGTCCTGGCCCCAACCCTCTCTCCCACAGTTCTGTTCAAGAGACAATAAATCTGTTTGCATTCAAGAAGTGTCTGGCGCCCATCAATCTACCTTGCATTACACCCACCGTGCTTTGTAACCCACTCTACACAGAAGGATGTCAGCTGTCCCTAACTCTGGAGGTCACCATTAGGCCTCTGGGGGCCCGGGACCTCGCTACATATATATATACATATACATACATGCAGTCATTTAGAAAATAAGGTTCACCCCATGGAAATTGTTAAAGTGGAACTACACTGCATCTGAGCACCACAACCCAAAAACACCATTTAATTCATTTCTGATATTCCAAGTGTAGCACTAACCCCCAAAGGAGCTGCTGGTTTGATTGGGCTTACCGTTACCTTCTTCACCTCGATTTGCGTCTAGGGTTTCCCGTGGTAGATGGACCAGTAACTTTAGAGACTGATGACATCTGCTTAACCACTTCCCGACCAGCGCACGACGATGTACGTCGACAGAATGGCACGGGCAGGCATATTGGCGTACAGGTACGTCCAATATTCGATGACGCCCTGCCATCGGGAGCGCGCCGCCGGCGGCGCGCTCCTGCGCTGGTCTGGACCCCCGTGAGTCCAGTTGCGGGACCCGCGGACTCGATCGCCGCGGGCATCCCCGCGATCGTCTCACGGAGCGGCCGAATGGAGGAAATGCTGTGTAAACAACATTTTTCCATTCTGCCTAGCAACTAGTGACGCTGATCTCTGCTCCATGTGATTGGAACAGAGATCAGTGTACACTAAATGAAAGCCCAACCCCCCCACAGTTAGTAACACACCCCTAGGAACACTTAACCCCTACACTGCCACCCACTGGTTAACCCTTTCACTGCCAGTGTCATTTACACAGGAATCACTGCATTTATATAGCAGTGATTACTGTATAAATGACAATGGTCCCAAAAATGTGTCAAAATGTCCGATGAGTCCCCCGCAATGTCGCAGTCACAATAAAAATCGCAGATCGCCGCCATTACTAGTAAAAAAAATAATAATAAAAAATTATTAATAAAAATGCTATAAAACTATCCCTATTTTGTAAACGCTATAACTTTTGCGCAAACCAATCAATAATCGCTTATTGCGATTTTTTTTACCAAAAATATGTAGAAGAATACGTATCGGCCTAAATTGAGGGAAAAAAATGTTTTTTTATATATTTTTGGGGGATATTTATTATAACAAAAAGTAAAAAATAATGCGTTTTTTCCTAAATTGTCGCTCTATTTTTGTTTATAGCGCAAAAAATAAAAACCGCAGGGGTGATCAAATACCACCAAAAGAAAGCTCTATTTGTGGGAAAAAAAGGACGTCAATTTTGTTTGGGAGCCACGTCGCACGACCGTGCAATTGTCAGTTAAAGCGACGCAGTGCCGAATCGCAAAAAGTGGTCTGGTCTTTGACCAGCAAATTGGTCCGGTCTGAAAGTGGTTAAAGGGATTTTTAGTTGCAAAAACGTAGTTAGCGAACAGTCTCTTAATATAGGATCAGAGGGTTAGGAGGACACGTTCAGGTACTCTTAGTGTCAAAGTCAATAATAAAGAACTTGCTTACTTCAACTAAATCCAGAGAATAGCCATTCACAGCTGGATGTTCACTCAAGTTGGATAGTCCCTCTCTCACAAGGCCTAGCAGCCAACAAGGTGCTTAAATTAGCAATAAGTCTCTGCCACAGACTTTGTTGTAGAACACGTAGGAAACTAGGACTTGTAGAACATTCATGTGGTACCAGTATCTTTCAGCCAGTTTGGCGATACCCACAAAACTGGATTCACTTAGGTACTTCAGCCCTACCAGGCTCTTGCTAAGAAGCCAAACCGTGCGTGGCCTTCCTCTGAAGAGTCCTCCCCTGATAGCTATGAAGTCGCTGGGCCTCTCCATGACCAGAGATGGCACCAGACCACCTCTGAATCCTTTCCTTAGTTTCCCTGCCTCAGGCTAGCCAGCCCCGAGACATAAAGTCGGGTGGATCCGCACCCCAGGCCATACCCTTCCTGGGGGCTGGTCAGGAGAACCAGGACCATGGAGTCAGAACATAATTCTGTACCGGAACCCCGAACCACATCAAATCCTTATCTTAAGTACCCTCTCCCAGAAAGCACAGCAAGAGTGACCCTCCCACTGGGCTGGCTCAGAGAGAAAGTAACCTTAAAGCACCCAACCAGACTGTGTTTCCATGCCTGCCAGAAGAGACAGTGCCCCCTATGGCCAGGCTGAACACCCTATAGTCCAGTCAGACTGATGCTTAATTTGGAACAATTATACCCAAACCAAACTGCAGTTTAGGTGTAACTTTAAATTTCAAATCATATAGCGCGTGCTCTTCAGGAGCCGGCGCTACACAAGCAAACTCCCCCATCCCTCCATACTTTATTTTGTTGAGAAATCACTTTGAGATACACTTGCCGTGTTTGCTCTCTGCAGGAGGAGCTTAGTTCTCATGAATGGCCTTTGTCTCCAACATAGAGCTTTTGATTAGTGATCTGGATCCACCTGATCTCTTACCATCATAGGAAAAGAGGAAATTTTACTCTGACATCCGAACATTAGCCATTATAGGTTTCTTCGTTCTTATCTAGCTATATCTGGTTGTTTGATGAGCATTTTCCTCTAAAGATGCCATTCCATTTGTTTTGGCCACCTATTGATGCAGGGTCCAATTAAGGGGTAATACCCCCTCTGTGACATACTAATACTTTGCTGGAACTGTCCCTTTGGGGTCTTGATAGTCCTTCGGAGTGGGTCTTGCATTTGAGTGTTACTGTACATAAGGTTTACCATAAGCTCCTGAAGAAGCCAATATGATGGCAAAACATGTAGAGCCGCAAATCCTTTGTACCACAATTGTATGATTTTCATATGTTGTTTTTAACATTTTTAATGTTTATGCAATAAAACTTTTTGAGAATTTTGATTATGTGTTAAGTAGAATAATTTCTGCACTTTAAAATTCTCATTTCCATATATTCTTTTGTCTAAATTACTATTGTGGAGGTGGTGCATTTCAATAAGAGTCCATATCCTTGGATGAAAATGTACTGTTTTTTTTAAATGCACCCCCCTAGCATTTCTGTCCATATTTCTGTCCATAGCCATCTTGAGTAAGGGCAGGTGATTCATGTAGCATTCACTTCCTGGTATCCATATGCAAGCATGCAGATAGGAGGGTGTGCTTAGCTGTGAAAGCCCATCCTCCTCTTCAGACTCCTGGGATGTATGACATCATTTGCCTAGGCCAGAAACCAGGAAGCAATTGAAGAAATGTAAAATAAAATGTATAAAATAAGTAAATATTATATGCCTTCCTATCGATTTACTAATGCTTAAAAGTATAAATATAAAATATACATATTCATAACTATGACCAGTGATACCGGCGACATCTACTGGCAACAGTGAGAAATCACAAGCCACAAGCTCAAGGAAAAACCAGGTGAAAAACTATACAATCAGTCTGAGCTAACTACAGTCCAGCCAAAAACTTAATTGACATTAAAGCTCCTGTTTAGGACAAGGGGGCATCATTTGGTTCAGGTCATCATCAGGGCCGTCTTTAAGGCAGGGCAAAAGGATCAGCTGCCCCGGGCCCTGTCATTGTTGTGGGGCCCAAAGCAGCTGCCTCATACTTGCCAACTATCTCGAGTTAAATTCCCTTGTCTTTTGAAGTTTTAGTCCTGTGTTGTGTCCCGATATCTCAGTGTGAAGTGCTGGTACTAATGCTGCCCAGCTCTGCCCTATTGTTGTGTACAGATGACTCACCTGCAGACTGGACCCTGGACAAAAATCTTCTTGGGCCCCTCCCCCATGCAATTTCACTCTCCACCTGCTCTGAGACATAAAATAAATAGCAGCTAGACTTAAAATCAGTTTACTGAGTATGAGATCCGGCAGCAATTGTGATTTGCTGCCAGCGGTTACAGAATATCATTACTGCTTACTGACTGGTTGCTAGAGGTTACAGCACACATTACGGCTCACTGATTAGTTGTTAGAGGTTACAGAAAATGATTTCTGCTTGTTAATTGGTTGCTAGAGATTACTGTACAGTAATACTGCTCACTGGTTGGTTGCTAGAGGTTACAGCATATAGTCTCCTCACTGCAGGGGGGCATGATATACATATGAATGGCACCTTTATTTACATATCAATGCCATCGGCGACAGCTACTTACTTATGAATGCCGCTGCTATTTACATATGAATGCCGGTTATTTACATGTAAACACAGGGTCTGCAAGTGAGTCATCTGTACACAACAATAGGGCAGAGCTGGGCAGCATTAGTAGCAGCACTTCACACTGAGATATCAGGACACAGCACTAAAACCTCAAGGGACGAGGGAATTTAAACTGGGATAGTTGGCAAGTATGAGGCAGCTGCTTTGGGCCCCACAACAATGACAGGGCCCAGGGCAGCTGCCCTTTTTGCCCTGCCTTAAAGACGGCCCTGCTTATAAAGAAATGTGTTTACATATGATATATTTTAATATTGATATATGTCCTTTTTGATGTATTTATAGAAATGTAAGAACCCCCTGAAGAAGACCATAACCTTTAAGGTCGAAATGCATTGGGGCATTTTATAAACATCGGATAGTATAATATATCACATGGTATGATCCACTGTTGGCTTCCCCTTCTTAGATCCAAACCTTCTCGCATTGTGTTCACCAGAACTCATATTTTAACTTTTGTATCACATTGATGTCCAATTGTCTCTTGATGAATTAAATGAATATATTTATAAAAAAATAAATAAAAAATCTGCCTCCTATTTGCTGCTAAAAAGCCCCATGGGGAATTCTCCACTTTGGTTCAAACGTTTGTATCGGGGTATGCAGCCTTATCAGACTCCCATACATGTGTCATTCATTGCTATAGAATATAACACTATAACCATTTTCCGAAATTCTAATTTTTAATAGAATAAATTTGAAAGTGAATAGAATAGAAAATAATAGAAAATAATTGAAAAGAATAGAATAGAAAATAAAAGATCAGAATAGAAAAAAAAAAAAAAAACAATAGAATAGAATGGAATAGAAAGAATATAACTATCTTCCAAAATCCGTATTTCGAATTTTTAATAGAATTTGATTCTAATTTGAAAAAAATTCTGAAAATGAATTAAACAAATTTAACTAAACAATTTATGTAAAGATCGAATTGAAACAAAACCCATTTTTCTGCACGTCTAGCTGTATTGGGCCCAGGCAGTGCTGCCGTCTTCTACTTTTCTTTTCTCCCTCCAGCTGCACTGCAGGAGGCTCAGTTTTAGTATCTGTGTTCCCTGCTATCTGGGACCCCTGTGTGCCCCTTTCCCCACAGTGCTGCCGGTTTCACTCTTCCCCCGTCGGCAGCTGCCGAGGGAACATGGGGGGGGGGGGGGTTATTTCAGGATTGTGAGTGGGGGGTGGCTCACCATCCTGAACGAAACACTCCATGCTGAATGAACACAGTGAGCGATCAGCACCAATCACTCGCTGAGGGGGTGCAGATATTGCTTCTGCGCCACTATTCACTTGAATGGGTCTTGTTATCATTTCTTCCATGGCTGCAAATCATAGCATTACGATCGTTGCATTTTAGCAAAAATATAATTTGATATTTTTGGAGGAGGGGGACCCTGTAAGGTTGGCTGTATGGGCCCCATGATTATCGATCTATCAGCAGCCCTGAGCACAGAGACCCAGTGATGACATCAATACAGTATGTAATGAAAACGGAAAGGTCTTATTAAAAAATGTAATTAGCATGTCAATGAGGGGGGAATGGAGAAACCACAGAAGACAAAGTACATGCAGATTGAACAGCTTTAACCACCTCCTGCCTACCGTATAGACAAATGACAGGGGAGGGGGTGTGGTGGCTGTCATTCTGTGACAACGTCATATGACATCACTCAAGTGTCACCGCACTTGTGTGTGGCGATAGGCAGCGCGCTGTGTCCCTGGGATAGGGTGCAGCCTCCATCTTGGTAAAGAGCCGATGACAAGGCTCTTTACCCATGTGATCCAATCACAGCTGATCGCATGTAAACAAGGAAATGCTGATCAGCAGCATTTCCTCACAGGGGAGACCTGTACAGATAATCAGGGCACTAATTATCAGTGCAGCCCCAACAGTGCCCAGCAGTGAGGTCAGTCAGTGCTGCCTATCAGTGCTACCTATAGGTACGGCCTACCATTGCCAATAAGTGATGCCTATCAGTGCTGCCTATCCATGTCCATCAGTGCTGCATATTATTGCCTCCTCATCTGCCCTTCAGTGCCGCTTGTCGGTGCTGCCAATCAGTGACCATCAGTGCTGCCTATGAGTGCCTCCTCATCAGTGCCCTTCAGTTCTGTATCATCAGTGTCCATCAGTGCAGCCTATCAGTGCCCATCAGTGTCATCTCATCAGCGCCGCCTCATGAGTGTCCATCAGTGGAGCCTATCAGTGCCCATCAGTGCCGCTCCATCAGTGTCGCCTCATGAGTGTCCATCAGTGCCCATCAGTGCCGTCTCATCAGCGCCGCCTCATGAGTATCCATCAGTGCAGCCTATCAGTGCAGCTTATCAGTGTCCATCTGTGCAGCCTATCAGTGCTACCTCATCAGTGCCCATGAGTGCAGCTTATCAGTGTCCATCAGTTCAGCCTATCAGTACTGCTTTATCAGTGCCCATCAGTGCAGCTTATCAGTGTCCATCCGTGCAGCCTATCAGTGCCGCTTTATCAGTGTCCATCAGTTCAGCCTATCAGTGCCGCCTCATCAGTGCAGCTTATCAGTGTCCATCCGTGCAGCCTATCAGTGCTACCTCATCAGTGCCCATGAGTGCAGCTTATCAGTGTCCATCAGTTCAGCCTATCAGTGTCCATCCGTGCAGCCTATCAGTGCTGCTTCATCAGTGCCCATCGGTTCACCCTATCAGTGTCCATCAGTTCAGCCTATCAGTGTCCATCAGTTCAGCCTATTAGTGCCGCCTTATCAGTGAAGCCTATCAGTGTCCAACCGTGCAGCCTATCAGTGCAGCTTATCAGTGTCCATCAGTTCAGCCTATCAGTGTCCATCAGTGCAGCCTATCAGTGCTGCTTCATCAGTGCCCATCAGTGCAGCTTATCAGTGTCCATCAGTTCAGCCTATCAGTGCGGCCTCATCAATGCAGCTTATCAGTGTCCATCAGTGCAGCCTATCAGTGCCGCCTCATCAGTGTTCAACAGTTCAGCCTATCAGTGTCCATCAGTTCAGCCTATTAGTGCCGCCTCATCAGTGCAGCCTATCAGTGTCCATCCATGCAGCCTCATCAGCGCACATCAGTGAAGGACAAAAATTACGTATTTTCAATGTTTTCTAGCTAAGAAAAATGTTTTTTTACCATTTTCGGTAATTTTTAGATTTATATATTTTTATATTTCTTTAGCAAAAAATAAAAACCCCAGTAGTGATTAAATACCACTAAATGAAAGCTCTATTTGTGTGGGAAAAATGGGTACATTTGGGTAAACTGTAGCATGACTGTGCAATTGTCATTCAAAGTGTGACAGCGCCAGGGCCATCTTTAATATTGATTGGACCCTGGGCAAAACTTTTCTTGGCCCCCCCCATGCAGTTTTGCTCTCCACCTGCTCTGAGACATACAATAAATAGCAGCTAGACTCAAAATCAGTTTACTGAATCAGATCAGGCAGCTATTGCGATTGGTTGCCAGAGGTTACAGTGTATCATTACCGCTCACTGACTGGTTGCTAGAGGTTACAGCGCACATTGCAGCTCACTGATTAGTTGCTAGAGGTTACAGCACATGATTTCTGCTTGTTGAGATTACTGTACAGTAATACTGCTCACTGATTTGTTGCTATAGGTTACAGCACATCATCTCCTCACTCCAGGGGCCATGCTATACATATGGATGCCACCTTTATTTCCATATCTCTGCAGCTATTTACATATGAATGCTGCTGCTATTTACATATGAATGCTGCTGCTATTTACATGTAAATGCAGGGTCTGCAGGTGAGTCATCTGTACACAACAATAGGGCAGAGCTGGGCAGCATTAATAGCAGCACTTCACACTGAGATATCAGGACACAGCAAGAGACAAGGAAATTTAAACTGGGATAGTTGGCAAGTATGACACAGATGCTTTGGGCCCCAGAACAATGACAGGGCCCAGGGCAGCTGCCCCTTTTGCCCTGCCTTAAAAACGGCCTTGGACAGCGCTGAAAGCTGAAAATTGGCCCGGGCGCCCAAAAAACTAAACAAAACAATTTCCTTCAATCCACATTTATAGATCAGACCCAGGAGAGGGGCAGTTACCTAAAAAAATAAAGTGGGATTTGGGGTCCATTAGACTGACAACACCCCACTCTCCCACCCCCACCCAAACTGGGAAGCGTTGCAAGCCGTGCATAGAATATAATGTGAATTTTATGTTGAATTATTTATTTTTATCACGGCGGTATTTTACAGGCTGTTGTGCTGCTTTTTCCAGCTCTGACATGGTTTGTGCATTTACTATAAAAAGAAAACATGCTTCTGCTCTGTGCTTGTTTTACACTTGAGAAGGCAGCTGTTCTCATGGGATAATGCTTTGTTAATGGTGCAGTGAGCTCCATCCATTTTAATTAAAAGTTAATCTGTCACCGGGAACTGTACACGCCGAAGCCTTCTCACAGGCTTTAAAACGACCCCCCCCCCCCCCCCAAATAAAAATAGACACCAAAGGGGGAGGGGATCTCGAGGCTGTAAACACGAATCTCCGAAAAAAAAGCTGAGAACTGTTTGGGCCGACGTGTCATAAACAAGAGTCTAGTTACCAACATTTCAAGATGACTTCCCAAAATAAACATTGCCATTAAATCTCAGCCAAGCTGTCTCAGAGGACCCCCACAATGGCGCTGTCCCCAAAATATTAATGGGGTATTAAACCTAAAAGCAAACTTTTATTATATTGCAGCTTACCAGTTCTTAGATGTGATGGCTGCTAGGGATGAGCTCGGTGTTCGACTCGAACTTCGGGCGTTCGTCTGTTCGGCGAATTCAGAACTTTGTGGACCGTTCGCACCAAATTCACGTGGCACGAACGGTCCACAATGCACTACGCCATGACTGGCCAAGCATGCACTGTGACCCCGCATGCTTGGCCAATAACAGTGTCGGCAGCTAGGAGAGCCATAATTGGCCACAGGTATTATAGCTCAGGGGGTTTAGTACACGCCCCACACTATATAAGGCTGCAAGCACAGGGGCCTTGTGTAGTGTGTTCCGGCGTGCAGGGAAAGAGCTAGATAGGCAGGGACAGTGTGTTCTTTTCTCAGGCATCTTAAAGTTAAAGTGGTGTTGTGTGCCTCCAGCACAGTATACACCTGTATCTACCCTTTATTGCTGATGTTCTCTAATACAGGCATGTGCAGGAGTTAGTGGGTGTTGTGTGCCTCCAGCACAGCACAGTATACACCTGTATCTACCCTTTATTGCTGGTGTTCTATAATAAAGGCATCTGCAGGAGTTAGTGGGTGTTGTGTGCCTCCAGCACAGTATACACCTGTATCTACCCTTTATTGATGGGGTTCTGTAATACAGGCATCTGCAGGAGTTAAAGTGGGTGTTGTGTGCCTCCAGCACAGTATACACCTGAAGATACCCCTTACTGCTGGTGTCGTCTGTTGCATATCTTGCATGTTAGCCTTTAAAATTAGCACTTTTGATTTCGAACATTCGAATCCCATAGACTTTAATAGGGTTCTAAAGTTCGTATGAATTTTAGGTCGGTTCGAAGGTTCCAAACGGACCTAATGGCTGCATTCGTTTTTTGTTTTTTTTTTACACTTTTATTTGTACCAGCTTTTATTTGTACCAGCTATGAGTAAGCACTAGCTTTAGTGCGAAACGCGTCAGCTGTTAGCATCTTTGCTGTGATGCCATTTGCTGTGTTCCTAAATATTATTTGAATAAAGCATTGTTTTAGCTTTGGAGTGTGGCCGTCCAGAGTTCTGCCATTATCCGCAGGGACTGGGCGTGACTGTGAGCTGAGCCGAGTACACTCGACTACTCTCGGCTCCGCTTGGGACTTTGAGAGGACCCGAGAGCCGCCGAGAGGACCCGAGAACCGCCAAGATACACAGGACTCTGTATCTCGGTGGCGCCATTTTTAAACTTCAAGACTGCAATGACAAGGCTGCAATGACAAGACTGCAATGACAAGACTGCAATGACAAGGCTGCAATGACAAGGCTGCAATGACAAGGCTGCAATGACAAGGCTGCAATGACACTGGACAAGGCTGCAGATGGACACTGATAAGGCTGCATTCATGGGCATTTAGATGTAAGTTTTTTTCCCTTAAACGTCCCTCCTAAACTTGTTATACGCCGGCGCGTGTTATACGCCGATAAAGACGGTAATGTATAGAAAGTAGGGCCCGAAAGTGACTCAAGGCCAGGGGCCCCCACCACCCTAAGTCCTGCCCTGACCATCCTCATGTACAGTGCAGGGATATTGGTTCTGCATTGTACATGATGGCATCAGCCATCCAGAGTGCCTTAAATTGTTACTAAACCCACAACAGTAAAATCAGCAGTAAAGCATATTTTTTATACTCACTGTAAAACCTAAGGGGTTACTCCTTTGCACTGTGTAAAAAGGCTGCTTAATCCCGTATTCTCTGGTCCTCCCATTCTTCCACTGTCCCCAATCCATCTTTTGATAGGACAGAGCTTTGGAGTTACTCTGCACATGCTCGGTTTCATTTGTAACTCTACTTCCGCATCACCGGACAAAATGACCAATATCAGGAACTAGAAAAAATGCCTTACATTGATAGACTGGATGACCACAAGCTCCCTCAAACTCAATGGATTGAAAACAGCTTCTTCTCCTCAACGCAAACCGAAATACAAAAACTAAGACCCCATGGATTCCACCCACCATCCTTGGACAGACCAACTCCCCAAGTACCAAAGCCAAAAGTCTCGGAGTCATCTTCGACTCAGAGATGACTATGGATGCACAAATAGGATCAGTAGTAATCGGCTCTCACCATCTTCTCCGCCTGCTACATAGACTCATCCCCTTCATTCCAGAAAAGGAGAAAGCAATAGTAGTTGGAACAATCATCAATTTGCGACTCGACTACGCAAATTCCCTCTACATAGGTCTACCGAAATACTAGATTGCATGCCTACAAGTCTTCCAAAACATGGCAGGAAGACTAGTCATGGGGAAGAAACCCTGGGAATCCATCTCCCCATCCCTGAGGATCCTACATTGGCTAATGGTAAAGGATAGGATCACATTCAAGACCCTCTGCCTCACCCACAAATGCACACAAGGAAACGCTCCTCAATACCTATGTGAGAAAATAAAACACTACACACCCAATCGCAACCTCCGATCAACTAACCAAAGCCTTCTCCTCATCCCCAAGTCCCACTACAAATCAAGGAAGAACGAAGATTCGCAGTCCAAGGACCACGGCTATGGAACGCTCTACCCACGAACATCCGCAGAAAAACATCTGCCTTCAGAAAAAAA
This sequence comes from Lithobates pipiens, assembly GCF_037356315.1. NCBI lineage: Eukaryota > Metazoa > Chordata > Amphibia > Anura > Ranidae > Lithobates > Lithobates pipiens. Next base: position 51,828,132 of record NW_027507764.1, on the reverse strand, counting down.
CTCAAGAAGACCCACCTCTTCTAAGAAGCAGGACAACACAGGACGGACCAAACACCTTGAGGTGATTCGGTTCCCATTTTCAGCGCTATACAAATCATTCATTCAAGAGTTTTTTTGTTTGTTTTTCTTGGGAGTGTGCATGTGATCAGCACTGGGCCAATCAGCACTGATCAGACAGGGGGTCAGGGGTCATGCAGCCTCATAGGACAGTCAGAGGAGAATGAAAACTCCTCCTACAAGCTTTAACCAGACACTGAAAGAAGTCACAAGACTGCTATATACTGCTGATGAGAAAAGGTGTTTAGCAGTTTATATTTACTAAAATAATTGCATTTCCATGTTCTGTGTACTGTGGGGGAACAGATATAGTGAATGCAGGGCCCTGGGTTTAGTAACACTTTAAGCCTGGTAACATGATGAGAATATCGGACGAATGATTGTCCCTTTTTTTTTTTTGCATGCAAGTCTCATATTGAAAAATGAAGAGGTTACTAAAGCTACAAAAATTCTCATACAACAGGCTACAACTTTGGAAGTAATGTATTGTATTGTACAGGGCCCTCCTGTACTTTTTTGTATTGAACTGTACTGTAATTGTGTTGTCGTTCCCCCCCCCCCCCCCATACATTGTACAGCGCTGCGTAAACTGTTGGCGCTATATAAATCGTGTATAATAATAATTGTATTGTAATGCATTCTTTCATTTCTGAGTCTGTGTGCTCTTGATCTTCCAATTTTTTTCGGACGAATTCTGTACTGATTAAAACGAAAATCTTTAGTTCTGGTATTGTACGAGAAAAATTGTCCTGCTTGTCCCTTCAGCCGATTTCACATGAAACTGCCATGATCGGCTTTCGAAAGCTGTGTACGAACGATCATATTATTATATTATTCCCATTTTCTGATCATGTGTACTAGGCTCTAGAAAAGTGGCTTTGGTGGATTGGTCACACTTTATTCCTCTACCTCTATATTTAATGTCAATTTAACCCTTGCAGTGTGCGGTAAAGGGGGTGGGGTTTGAGGCGAGGGTGTTTTTTCTTTGCTTTAATTTCTGGAGTTCAGCTTTATAAAGCCAAAACTTTGCATATTCTAGAAATGATAGGACCACTGTCAGGTGCCTGTGACCCAATTAAAGCGGGATTCCACCCTAAAGTGGAACCTCCGCTGATCGGATCCCTCCCCCCCTCCGGTGTCACAATTGACACCTTTCAGGGGGGAGGGGGTGGAGATACCTGTCAAAGACAGGTATTTACACCCACTTCCGGGCATAGACTCCCGTGGGAGTCTACGCCATTTCCTGCCCTGCCGCGCTGTCTGCTGGGACACACACGGGTCCCAGTGACAGCGCGGAGATTTCCTATTGCGCTGCGCGACTCGCGCATGCGCAGTAGGGAACCGGGAAGTGAAGCCGATTCGCTTCACTTCCTGATTCCCTCACCTAGAATGGTGACGGCAGCAGCCGAGAGCCGAGCGATCGATCGGCCTCGGCTGCCGGCATCGCTGGAACCCGGGACAGGTGAGTGTCCATTTATTAAAAGTCAGCAGCTGTAGTATTTATAGCTGCTGGCTTTTAATATTTTTTTTTTTTGGTGGAATCCCTCTTTAAGGTAGTTTTCCACTACTTCCTGTCCTGGTGACACCTTGGGGGTTATTTACTAAAGGAAAATCCACTCTGCACTGAAAGTGCACTTGGAAGTGCAGTCGCTGTAGATCGGAGGGGGACATGCAAGGAGAATAAAAAACAGCATTTTAGCTTGCACATGATTGGATGATAAAATCAGCAGAGCTTCCCCTCATTTCAGATCTACCCCTCAGATTTACAGCGACTGCACTTCCAAGTGCATTTGCAGTGCAATGTGGATTTGCCTTTTGTAAATAACCCCCCTTGTAAACTGAAATTTCACCAAAATTAAAGCTTTCAGTGGGGCCTCCCTGTACTTGATGACATCAGCATGCAACCACTGGCTGGACTAGAGAGTCTTACCAGTCACAACTTATCCCTCTGCCCTATATGTAATTAGCATTTAACCCTTGCTGGAGAGGGGGGGGGGGGGGCGGTTGGTTTACTGCAATTGTGTTTCTTATGTAATTCCTGGCGTTTAGTTGTAAAGGGCAATTTCAGCCAAAACGTTGTTATTTTTTTCTTTTTAGTTTTCCATAAGACTGCCTAACTGTAGAAGATATACATCATTAATTTGACATTAAATACCGGGGTTATGGCAGCACCTAGTTGCCATAACCCCTGTATTTTTATTTACAGCAGGCAGCCAGCTTTCCGATAAAAGTGGTCCCACTGACGTATTTGCCGTGGGATCGCTTTTATAGGCGGCACATAGAGCTGGGAAGAAACGTAGGACTTTATATGAGGTGTGTATCCAGTACTATGTATAATATATGTACAGTATCTCACAAAAGTGAGTACACCCCTCACATTTTTGTAAATGTTTTATTCTATATTTTCATGTGACAACACTGAAGAAATGACACTTTGCTACAATGTAAAGTAGTGAGTGTACAGCTGGTATAACTGTGTAAATTTGATGTCCCCTCAAAATAACTCAACACACAGCCATTAATGTCTAAATCGCTGGCAACAAAAGTGAGTACACCCCTAAGTGAAAATGTCCAAATTGGGCCCAAAGTGTTAATATTTTGTGTGGCCACCATTTTTCTCCAGCACTGCCTTAACCCTCTTGGGCATGGAGTTCACCAGAGCTTCACAGGTTGGCACCGGAGTCCTCTTCCACTCCTCCATGACCACATCACGGAGCTGGTGGATGTTGGAGACTTTGCACTCCTCCACCTTCCATTTGGGGATGCCCCACAGATGCTCAATAGGGTTTTACCTTTACCCTCAGCTTCTTTAGCAAGGCAGTGGTCATCTTGGAGGTGTGTACAAAAATGAGCACACCCCTAAGTGAAAATGTCCAAATTGGGTCCAACGTGTCAATATTTTGTGTGGCCACCATGAAAAAAAAGTGTTCCTTTAAGAGCGTCTGGTCACCCGGACACAGAGCTGTCCACTAGAAGCTTGACTGCTGCAACCAGGTGATTGCAGCTGAAAAGCTTTATTGGGCGGTGTTTGGAGTGTAAACATGGCGCAAGCCAAGCGTCCTGAACACTCCCAGTCCCACTGTCTACATCCATTCATTCATACCAGATTCGACCCTGTTGCACCTGATTGGTGGGTCTGGAGAACAGTAGGTGGGGCTTATCACGGTACCATCACTTCCAGTTTCCCCGAAACTCGGAGAGCACATCCTGAAGTTACTTAGCTAAGCAGCACCAACTGTCCGGAGCCGCCGCTTCAGGAGAGGAGGAGGAGAGCCCCGCCACATGAGCAGTAAGTGCCGCTGGACTGGCCGTGCGGGGAGAGGGTGGTTGCTGTCAGTGCTGGAACGTGGATCAGCAGTTGCCCAGTGCATCTATGGATATTGGCTGCTGGGGAAGGAGACCCACCCACCACTCAGCTGAGCTGTATACCCTGATCTGTGATGCTGAGCTGTATACCCTGATCTGTGATGCTGAGCTGTATACCCTGATTTATGATGCTCAGCTGTATACCTTGATCTGTGAGGCTGAGCTGTATAACCTGATCTGTGATGCTGAGCTGTATACCCTGATCTGTGAGGCTGAGTAGTATTTCCTGAGCTGTATACCCTGATTTGTGATGCTTAGCTGTATAACCTGATCTGTGGGGCTGAGCTGTATAACCTCCCTGAGCTGTAAACCTTGAGCTGTGATGCTAAGCTGTATACCCTGAGCTGTGATGCTGAGCTGTATATCCTGAGCTGTGATGCTGAGCTGTATACCTTGAGCTGTGAGGCTGAGCTGTATACCTTGAGCTGTGAGGCTGAGCTGTATACCCTGAGCTGTATACCCTGATCTGTGAGGCTGAGCTGTATACCCTCAGCTGTGTACCCTGCTCTGTGAGGCTGAGCTGTATACCCTGAGATGTATACCCTTATCTGCGATGCTGAGCTGAATACCCTGAGATGTATACCCTGAGCTGTGATGCTGAGCGGTATAACCTGATCTGTGAGGCTGAGCTGTATACCCTGATCTGTGAGGCTGAGCTGTATACCCTGATCTGTGAGGCTGAGCTGTATACCCTAAGCTGTATACCCTGATCTGTGATACTGTACTGTATACCCTTAGCTGTATACCCTGATCTGTGAGGCTGAGCTGTATACCCTGATCTGTGATGCTGAGCTATATACCCTGATCTGTGATGCTGAGCTGTATACCCTGAGCTGTATACTCTGTCCTGTGATGCCGGGGCTGTATACTCCTGACATTATGGGTGGAAGCAAGTGGAATACAGGGGACGGAATGGGTGGATTATACAAGGGGTGGGGCTTATGAGAAGTGAGAGGGGTCAAATGGGAAGGGCGGAGTCTGGCGCCCCCCATGCTAAAACTTTACAAGCCACCCCTGCAACTTTGATTGACCTACAAATGACATCTCCAAAATATATAGAACTTAAAGGGGCAATCAGAGCACCCTACCTCCTACAGCCTAATACTATGTATATTAGTACAACAAATAGTGATGGGATAGCATTCCTCTGGCTTAAAGGGAATATATACAGTATATATATTTGGAGTTCGAATAAAGGAGGTTCAGCCTTCTATTGCAGGGTTCTTTCCTGTTAGAACAGTAAAAATGTAGAACTCCCTCCCACAGGAACTGGTACTAGCTGACAGTGTCAACAGCTTCAAAAAACTTTTAGATGTCTTCCTCTGAATCAGAACCTTGGAATCCAAATATACAGGGCTATGGGAATTGTTAAAGAATAAAAATCACACATGAGTTCAACTGGATGGCCCTGTGTCTTTTTATATAACCCTATAAAGTATGCACCTAATGGTATAAGTAGGACTAAACCATAAATGAGACAGGAACATCCAGGAACAGTCCCAGCAAGTTAGTCCTGCACCTTTATTCAGCAAGGCGGCAAACATAGTTTCAGTGCAAGAGGTCTTTGTGACCATTAGGTCAGTTTCTGTCTAACAGGGTGGCTCCTAAAGGGTACCCCAAAACAAACAGACAGCACTTGAAACTTTTTGGTATTTTGCCATCACTCAGCCTTTTAACACAGCAGCAAAGAGAGAGAAAGCCCTGAGCACCAGTCAGCTCACATACATAAAGGCGAGACAGAGGGTCCTCAGCATCAGTCAGCTCACATATATAAAGGCGAGACAGAGGGTCCTCAGCATCAGTCAGCTCACATACATAAAGGCGAGAGAGGGTCCTCAGCATCAGTCAGCTCACATATATAAAGGTGAGACAGAGGGTCCTCAGTGTCAGTTAGCTCCCATATATACAGTGCCTACAAGTAGTATTCAACCCCCTGCAGATTTAGCAGGTTTACACATTCGGAATTAACTTGGCATTGTGACATTTGGACTGTAGATCAGCCTGGAAGTGTGAAATGCACTGCAGCAAAAAAGAATGTTATTTCTTTGTTTAATTTTTTTTTAAATAGTGAAAAGTTTATTCAGAGGGTCAATTATTATTCAACCCCTCAATTCAACAGAATTCTGTTTGGTTCCTCTAAAGTATTAAGAAGTAGTTCAGGCACAAAGAACAATGAGCTTCACATGTTTGGATTAATTATCTGTTTTTCCAGCCTTTTCTGACTATTTAAGACCCTCCCCAAACTTGTGAACAGCACTCATACATGGTCAACATGGGAAAGACAAAGGAGCATTCCAAGGCCATCAGAGACAAGATCGTGAAGGGTCACAAGGCTGGCAAGGGGTACAAAACCCTTTCCAAGGAGTTGGGCCTACCTGTCTCCACTGTTGGGAGCATCATCCGGAAGTGGAAGGCTTATGGAACTACTGTTAGCCTTCCACGGGCTGGACAGCCTTTGAAAGTTTCCTCCCGTGCCGAGGCCAGGCTTGTCCGAAGAGTCAAGGCTAACCCAAGGACAACAAGGAAGGAGCTCCGGGAAGATCTCATGGCAGTGGGGACATTGGTTTCAGTCAATACCATAAGTAACGTACTCCACCGCAATGGTCTCCGTTCCAGACGAGCCCGTAAGGTACCTTTACTTTCAAAGCGTCATGTCAAGGCTCGTCTACAGTTTGCTCATGATCACTTGGAGGACTCTGAGACAGACTGGTTCAAGGTTCTCTGGTCTGATGAGACCAAGATCAAGATCTTTGGTGCCAACCACACATGTGACGTTTGGAGACTGGATGGCACTGCATACGACCCAAAGAATACCATCCCTACAGTCAAGCATGGTGGTGGCAGCATCATGCTGTGGGGCTGCTTCTCAGCCAAGGGGCCTGGCCATCTGGTCCGCATCCATGGGAAGATGGATAGCACGGCCTACCTGGAGATTTTGGCCAAGAACCTCCGCTCCTCCATCAAGGACCTTAAGATGGGTCGTCATTTCATCTTCCAACAAGACAACGACCCAAAGCACACAGCCAAGAAAACCAAGGCCTGGTTCAAGAGGGAAAAAATCAAGGTGTTGCAGTGGCCTAGTCAGTCTCCTGACCTTAACCCAATTGAAAACTTGTGGAAGGAGCTCAAGATTAAAGTCCACATGAGACACCCAAAGAACCTAGATACCTTGGAGAAGATCTGCATGGAGGAGTGGGCCAAGATAACTCCAGAGACCTGTGCCGGCCTGATCAGGTCTTATAAAAGACGATTATTAGCTGTAATTGCAAACAAGGGTTATTCCACAAAATATTAAACCTAGGGGTTGAATAATAATTGACCCACACTTTTATGTTTAAAATTTATTAAAATTTAACTGAGCAACATAACTTTTTGGTTTGTAAGATTTATGCATCTGTTAATAAATCCTGCTCTTGTTTAAAGTTTGAAGGCTCTAACTTATTTGCATCTTATCAAACCTGCTAAATCTGCAGGGGGTTGAATACTACTTATAGTCACTGTATAAAGGAGAGAGAGGGCCCTCAGTGTCAGTCAGCTCCCATATATAAAGGAAAGAGAGGGTCCTCAGAATCAGTCAGCTCCCATATATATAAAGGAGAGACAGAGGGTCCTCAGTGTCAGACAGCTCCCATATATATAAAGGAGAGAGAGGGCCCTCAGTGTCAGTCAGCTCCCATATATAAAGGAAAGAGAGGGTCCTCAGAATCAGTCAGCTCCCATATATATAAAGGAGAGACAGAGGGTCCTCAGCATCAGTCAGCTCCCATATATACAGGAGAGAGAGGGTCCTCAGTATCAGTCAGCTCCCATATATATATACAGGAGAGAGAGGGTCCTCAGCATCAGTTAGCTCCCATATATAAAGGAAAGAGAGGGTCCTTAGAATCAGTCAGCTCCCATATATATAAAGGAGAGAGAGGGTCCTCAGCATCAGTCAGCTCCCATATATACAGGAGAGAGAGGGTCCTCAGCATCAGTTAGCTCCCATATATAAAGGAGAGAGAGGGTCCTCAGCATCAGTCAGCTCCCATATATAAAGGAGAGAAAGGGTCCTCAGCATCATTCAGCTCCCATATATAAAGGAGAGAGAGGGTCCTCAGAATCAGTCAGCTCCCATATATACAGGAGAGAGTGGGCCCTCAGAATCAGTCAACTCCCATATATATAAAGGAGAGAGAGGGTCCTCAGCATTAGTCAGCTCCCATATATAAAGGAAAGAGAGGGTCCTCGGCATCAGTCAGCTCCCATATATATAAAGGAGAGAGAGAGGGTCCTCAGCATCAGTCAGCTCCCATATATACAGGAGAGAGAGGGTCCTCAGCATCAGTCAGCTCCCATATATAAAGGAAAGAGAGGGTCCTCGGCATCAGTCAGCTCCCATATATATAAAGGAGAGAGAGAGGGTCCTCAGCATCAGTCAGCTCCCATATATACAGGAGAGAGAGGGTCCTCAGCATCAGTCAGCTCCCATATATAAAGGAGAGAGAGGGTTCTCAGCATCAGTCAGCTGCCATATATACAGGAGAGAGTGGGCCCTCAGAATCAGTCAACTCCCATATATATAAAGGAGAGAGAGGGTCCTCAGCATCAGTCAGCTCCCATATATAAAGGAAAGAGAGGGTCCTCGGCATCAGTCAGCTCCCATATATAAAGGAGAGAGAGAGTCCTCAGCATCAGTCAGTTCCCATATATAAAGGAGAGAGAGGGTCCTCAGCATCAGTCAGCTCCCATATATAAAGGAGAGAGAGGGTCCTCGGCATCAGTCAGCTCACACACTGTATATAAATGAGCCTGCCAGCCGGAAGTGACGTAGTCTATGACGAAACGCGTACGACGGAGCCATGCACACTACGTCACTTCCGGCTGGCAGTCTGGGTGGAGGGCAGCTGGAACGCATGCTGACTCCCCACAGTTTCCTGCATGACAACTGGAGTTTTTATATAATTTTTTCTAAACATCTCTCTACTTAGTGGATGGGAGCGGCGTTCCTTTGAGTACTAAGGCTATCACTAGTACATGTGGAAATAAGACGCTTCTACCTGGAACCTAATAGACGTATTCAACTGAACTATTTCTGTCCCCTGCACTATTTATTTTGTGGTCCTGGCCATTTTTGTCTGCCATTCTTATATTTAATGAATTTTTTAAGCACTTCTCTTTTTTTATATATTTTTTATGGTTTCTGATGAACTTTTGAATTTTTGTATTTTTTATCTTAATATTTTTTTATGTTTTTGTGGCTTCTGGGCTGCTTTGTAACTAAAAACTTTTTAATAATAAAAAGCATTTTTCTGGTGACATAAAGTTACTGCACTAAGGGAACTATTTTTTCATCTCCTTGAGGATCTACTGGCCTGCTTGTAACTGATCCAAAGAGGAATCACCTGCATAATAAAGAAGTGAAACAAGGTGGAGTATCGGGCTGACAAGAGTCTGCAGATTGAGATACTACATGCACATTAACCCCCTGGGGGTACAGGGATCCTGTGAGTGGGGACCTGAGGGGGCGAGCACAGAAGTCATCGATTTTTCTCTGAATGAGCATTAATGTCATCTTATCGTCTAGTCGTATGAAGATGCGTTATATATAGAACTTTTTCCTAAAGAATTTTTTATGACATCTTGCAGACTTTGCACATTAGAATATAAGGAATTTTGAGTACACTCTCCTAATGCACTTTGATTTTGCACAGGTTTACTTGTCACTTATATTTATGTTTATTTTTACTTTTATGCACGTATATACACTTTCTTTTTGCAATTTTTGCACTTTTGCACACTTTAGATTTTTTGCAATTTTGCACATTTTTGCTTTTTTGCAATTTTGCACATTTGTTGTGGACTTCATTTAGTATCCAACTATTCCAGCGGATCTGACTAAGGCCGCGTACACACGGGCGGACTGTATGGCCTACTTAGTCCGTCGAAACACATTTCAGCGGACAGTCCGCTCGTGTGTGGGCTTCAGCTGACTTTTTTTAGCGTGCAGTCTGGCGTACTAAGTATTTCGGAATTTCCGTAATTCTGTCCGTCATACTTTGGTTTCAGCGGACAATCCGCTCGTGAGTAGGCTAGTTCGACGGACTAAGAATGGCGCATGCTCAGAAAGGATTTACATGGCGGAAGGGTGCTTTGCTGTGTATTGGACTTCCTATTTCTAGTCCCGTCGTACGTGCTGTACACGTCATCGCGCAAGCTTTCGTCGGATTGTTTGGGTATCCGTGTGTGGTCAAGTCCGTTCAGTGGAAAGTATGACAGACTGTCCGTCGGATTGTATGACGGACTAAGTAGGCCATACAGTCCGCCCATGTGTACGCGGCCTTAGACACCTGTTACACTTTTTTGGAGATTCCTAATGTGGATTGAATGAACTATACCCAATGTGGACTGAATGAACCATATAGAGACATTTAAAGAGGAAGTAAAGGCTAAAAAAAAAACAAAGAAAAAACACACCTGTAAGGCAAAGGCATAATGAGCTAGTATGCATAGCATACTAGCTCATTATGAATAACTTAATTGAGAACGAAGCCCCCGAAGCGGTCCTCCGTCTTTATGTACGCCGCTGACATGGATCCCGGAGTGACTTCCGGGACTCGCTTCTCCGGCGCTGTGATTCGCTGTGACACTCGCGGCATATCGCCGCGATCTGCGGCCTGCCCAGTGCGCCTTTGCGCCGCTGTCTTCGGGTAAATATCTCCTAAACCATATAGGTTTAGGAGATATTTCTTGGACCTACAGGTAAGCCTTAATCTAGGCTTACCTGTAGGTAAAAGTTGGTTGTAAGGGTTTACAACCACTTTAAGGGTGTAATTACATTGATTTATATAGGATAATTATTGCCCTCTTAACTTTATTGCTTTGTCTTAAATTTTCTATACGTTCTCTATGTTTAATTATGCACCAATGATGTAATACACCTCATCAACTCACATTATCCCTATTACATAGTACCCCCATATATTTAGTAGGTGCATAATAGGGGGTTCTTTTGGATCACACCCTGTGGTAATTGCCATACACCTAAGCTACATATAAGTACAGAGAATTTCCTAAGCCTTTTTTGGACTATATAGTCCTGTTCTAGACATCAATGCACTTCTTATAGTGTGGAGGACTCTGTGATTTCTTCCTGTCTTAGACGGGGCATAGGCTCAACATAGCAGACAGACCTCAGATCACCTTTATATAATAAGGGTGTACCCTATAACATATACTTTTGAGGAAGCACCTGGATACCTATTTATATACCAACTATGAAAAGATGAAACTCACAAGTGAATGAGTAGTAGCAATGACTCTCCCCCCCACTTTCTCCTTCTCTCTATACAATTATCTTGCAGATTTCAAACAGACATGATGATCCGGACCGCCTATTCATACCATATACTGTATATTAGGCTGAGCTGGGCCGCCTTGCCCAACACATAAACAAGGAAATTTGTCTTGATTCCTATAAGTAAAGTTGATAGTGCTTATAAAAATAGGGCAGCTGTGTTTTTTTTCAGCGCAGCATCTTGCATAAGGGCAAATGAAATGTCATTTTGTGACATTTCAATAAAATTGAAAAAAATAAATAAACATTGTACAGCCAATGGCGTGAATGAGCCCCAAAGGCAGGAAAGAAAAGGGCCTAGATGATGTTGGATGTCCTCCAGACAGGAAATAAGGTGGGCTTTGTCTGACTCGCTACAGTTTCTAATTCACATTGTGAGAAGTTCACAGGAGAAGAGCCTATACAACTGTGGAAAGGTTTCATTTATTCTTTCTTTCTTTCCGTAGAAATCAACGCAAATATTTAGTCTATCCATAATTATACAGTACTTTGTTTTTTTCCAGGACAGACTAGAGTTTTGGTTTCGCTGTAAATATTAAAGTGGTGTTCCACACACCAAAAAATGCTTAAAATTCCTAAAAAAAATAAAAAAAAACATTTAAAAAAAAAAAATGTAACTCACCTCTAAATGTCTGTTGCTAGGGGGTCCCTTGTAGTCTGACTCCTTCAGTGCCTGGGCTCCTGACATCACTTCCCCTCGGCGCAGGAAGGGCTCAGCTCTGCCCCCTCCTTCCTGTCAGTCATCTGGGACACGTGACAGGTCCCAGATGACTGCGCGGCCAATTGTGGCGCTGCTCGCGCATGCGCAGTGGGTGCCCGGCTGTGAAGTCACAGCCAGGGGCCCACAGTTGCAATGCCGGCCCCGCCGAGAGGAGGGGGGGCGAGCGGGGGCTTCGTTCCACCACATCCCTGAACCTTGGGATGGATATCTCTTGATTTTTCCTGCTATTGCCATGACCTACCACCAAATAACAACTCAAAATAAACTCTCCTGCTCCTGATCGCAGCGATACTACCGCATATGTGTGTGTTGTTTGTACCTGAAGTAGGGCCCAAAACCATATCCTGTCTAAATACACTGACCCTGACCTTTGACTCTGACCGTGACCTTGACCCTAACTCAAACCCTGACACTGACCTTGAGCAAAACCTGATCTAGCTATTTTTTCTTTATTTTTATTATTGTTCTTTATTTTATTTTATTTATGTTTATTTTATTTATGTTTATTTTATTTTTTTTTTTAAATATACACTTCTTTGTTTACAATTTCCCTAGTAAGGGAAAAAAGATTCAATGTATTATATAACGTATCCTGTATGTACTTTATAACATGCATTATATAAAGTATCCTGTGTGTATGTGATTATTATATAAAGTATCCTGTAAGTATACAATCTATTATATAATGTATCCTGTATGTTGTAAATATTTTATAACGTATTCTGTATGTATAACAAGTATTATATAATGTATCCTGTATGTACTGTATGCAATGTATTATATAATGTATCCTGTATGTATACAATATATTATATAATGTATCTTGTATGTACTGTATACCATGTATTATATAATGTATCCTGTATGTATACAACATTATATAATGTATCCTGTATGTATATGATGTATTATATAAAGTATCCTGTAAGTATACACATCCAATATAGGGCAACGCTAAAGTTCAAAACCATAATACTCCTATTATCATTAACGGAGTACAACCAGCAGTAGTTGTTTTGTAAAAGTAAAAAAAGTAACTATCCCACAGTCAGTGTAAAGTGCATAAATCAATTGGGGTACAAGACGTCTCTTAGTCCGCTATCTGCAACGATCCACCACCAACACCTCCACTCATGAGACAAATGGGGGGGGGGGGGACAAGCCTCCCCCTTTTATAGGTACTCTTACCAGATTGACCTGGAAAATAAGCCTCAAAACAACCACCGCTGAATTTTTTGTTGTACAACGATATCCTCACTGACGCTCTCATATGCAGGGATTGGATGTCATACTGGTGCTAATGTAAACTTTAAAATATACAATCTGACATCCAAACATGTCCAAATGGGAGCAGCTCCTCTCTCGCTCTGTATACAGTACTCATGGGTTCCTGCTTCCTGTTTCAATCGGCGTGATGACGTCACTTTACTGACGGTCGCTAGAGCCAACCCTGACGCGTTTCATCATACTGATATCATCTGATGGTGTCCTGTAAGTATACAATCTATTATATAATGTATCCTGTATGTATGCAAAGTATTTTATAACATATTCTGTATGCAATGTATTATATAATGTATCCTGTATGTATACTATGTATTATATAATGTATTCTGTATGTACTGTATACCATGTATCATATAATGTATCCTGTATGTATTGAATACCATGTATTATGTATCCTGTATGTATACAATATATTATTTAATGTATCCTGTATGTACTGTATACCATGTATCATATAATGTATCCTGTATGTATTGTATACCATGTATTATGTATCCTGTATGTATACAACATTATATAATGTATCCTGTATGTACACAATGTAATATATAATGTATCCTGTATGTATATGATGTATTATATAAAGTATCCTGTAAGTAATCAATGCATTATATAATGTATCCTGTATGTACACAATGTAATATATAATGTATCCTGTATGTATACAACATTATATAATGTATCCTGTATGTACACAATGTAATATATAATGTATCCTGTATGTATATGATGCATTATATAAAGTATCCTATAAGTAATCAATGCATTATATAAAGTATACTGTATGTATACAAAGTATTATATATTGTATCCTGTATTTATATAATGTATCATGGATGTATACAAAATATTATGTGTCCTGTATGTACTGTATACTATGTATTATATAATGTATCCTGTATGTATAAAATATATAACATAATCTATTCTGTATATACCGTATACCATGTATTATATAATGTATCCTGTACGTATACAATATATATGTACATATATATGGTCCAACAGATTAAGACCCCCCCCCACCATGAGACTGCATATGTGCGTACGCTCGGTGGGAAGGGGGTAAGCCACTTCTCATCTTTATGAAGTTGCTCCGGTGTTGCTGCACATCATTGCCCTGGATCAGCTTCCTGATGGAGACCTTGGTGGACATGATCTCTGCAATTCCTGTCCACATGTCTGCTTGTACTCCCCACCACGGGAACAATAGTGTACCAACAATGACCTTCATAGCAGGATCACCAGGATCAACTCAAATAAAAGCTGCAAATTAAAAAAAGTTTGAAAAGATATTAACTATGTTAAGATTGATATCAGTTTATTTCTACCTTAATTATATTTTAGGCTAATTATCTCTGACTGCACTAATTACATAAATGTTGGGTTGGGAAAAATGAAGGGAATTTTTTTTTCTCATTTTAGTTTCTAACTACAATCTAGGAAATAAATTTATGGCTATCCAAACCCACTAACAGAAAATAAATAAATACAATTTCAGATAGATTACAAATGCAAAAAGTTATGAGATGCAAACTGATGCTACTTTATGATGAAAAAAGTTGCAGTCCCGTGGTGGTGGTGACGGTGGTGGTGGTGGTTAGTCTCCGAACTGACGTGGTTAAACAAGACACGTGACTTTGCCCTGGAGATATTTCTATCTATTTTTCTCATACATCTGCTGAGAATATAAAGATGTCAGGACGGCCCTGTGACCTGTAATAAGTAGATGTGACAGTTACTGATCTCTGCAAGCTCTTAACTCCTCTAAAGATCTCATTAAAAATACACCAGCTTCTTTTATGAGTCATTACAAGGCCGTCAGATCATCCGATGGGCTGCTGTCAAAGTTTAGTTGCTATTTATGTTACTATGTTCATGGGGCTCCCCTGTGTTCTTATATGGGGCAGTTTGACGACATGAAAACCACATCAGAAAAAATGCCTAATAAAGACAAACTATTACCAAAAGTATTGGGACGCCTGTCTTTACACGCACATGAACTTTAATGGCATCCCAGTCTTAATCCGTAGTATTCAATATTGAGTTGGCCCACCGTTTGTAGCTATAACAGCTTCAACTCTTCTGGGAAGGCTGTCCACAAGGTTTAGGAGTGTGTCTATGGGAATGCTTGACCATTCTTCCAGAAGAGCATTTGTGAGGTCAGGCACTGTTGTTGGAGGAGAAGGCCTAGTTGCAATCTTCGCTCTAATTCATTCCAAAGGTGTTCTATCGGGTTGTTCCTCCACCCCAAACTCGCTCAGCCATGTCTTTATGGACCTTGGGGTCCCCTTGGGGGGTTATGGTGTGGGGGTTGTTTTTCAGGGGTTGGGTTGGCTCCTTAGTTCCAGTGAAGGGAACTCTTAAGGCGTCAGCATACCAAGACATTTTGGACAATTTCATGCTCCCAACAGTTTGGGGATGGCCCCTTCCTGTTCCAACATGACTGTACACCAGTGCACAAAGCAAGGTCCATAACCACTTCAGCCCCAGAAGAATTTACCCCCTTCCTGACCAGAGCACTTTTTGCGGTTCGGCACTGCGTCTCTTTAACTGACAATTTGCGCAGTCGTGTGACGTGGCTCCCAAACAAAATTGACGTCCTTTTTTCCCCACAAATAGAGCTTTCTTTTTGTGGTATTTGATCACATCTGCGATTTTTATTTTTTGCGCTATAAACAAAAAAATAGCTACAATTTTTTAAAAAACGCATTATTTTTTACTTTTGCTATAATAAATATCCCCAAAAAATATTTAAAAAAACATTTTTTTTCCTCAGTTTAGGCCGATACGTATTCTTCTACATATTTTTGGTAAAAAAAAGAAAAAAATCGCAATAAGCGATTATTGATTGGTTTGCACAAAAATTATAATGTTTACAAAATAGGGGATAGTTTTATTGATAATTTTTTTTACTAGTAATGGCCTCGATCAGCGATTTGTATCGTGACTGCGACATTATGGCGGGCATATCGGACAATTTTGACACATTTTTGGGACCATTGGCATTGATACGGTGATCAGTGCTAAAAAAATGCATTGATTACTGTAAAAATGTCACTGGGAGTGGATAGGGGTTAACCACTAGGTGGCGCTGTAGGGGTTAAGTGTGTCCCAGGGAGTGATTCTAACTGTGGGGGGGCTGTGTGTGACACGTCACTGATCAACGCTCCCGATTTCAGGGAGAGCTGATCAGTGACAGTGTCACTAGGCAGAACAAGGAGATGCTTGTTTAGATTAGCATCTCACCGTTCTTCCACACAGTGAGACGATTGTGGGTATGGGACCCGCGACCATGGTTACGGAGCTCCCGGTGCACGCAAGCCGCCTCTTAAAGGGCAATGTACAGGTACATTAATTTGCCTGTATGTGCAGTCGGGAAGCAGATAAAGACATGGATGAGCGAGTTTGGGGTGGAGGAACTTGACTGGCTGGCACAGAGTCCTGACTTCAACCCGATAGATCACCTTTGGAATGAATTCGAGCGTAGACTGCGAGCCAGGGCTTCTCGTCCAACATAAGAGTTCCTGACCTCACAAATGCGCTTCTGGAAGAATGGTCAAACATTCCCATAGACACACTCCTAAACCTTGTGGATGGCCTTCCCAGAAGAGTTGAAGCTGTTATAGCTTCAAATGGGGGGGGGGGCAACTCAATATTGAACCCTACGGACTAAGATTCGGATACCTTTTAAAGTTCATGTGTGTCCCAATACTTTTGGTTATATAGGGCGTGTCTTAAAGTGACACTAAACAACATCCTTGTTCTCCATAAATAATCCATACACATCCAATACTTAATGGCCCTGTAATCTATTTTTCATGAAATAGTTTCTCACTGTGTTTTTCTCTTAGTAACATCCTCTGTGAGCTCCCAAACCTCTTCTTTTCCCTCTCACATCCGATTCCTTGGAGTGAACAGTGTGTACCAATTGTGGTCATGCACACTGCTCTTTGCGCACTACACATCCCATAGTGCACCTCGGGAGCAAGCAGGAGAGGTTGGCTACGTTCCTACATACAAGGGGACCGTGGAGAACGGAGGTAGCCACTCTCTAACAGGGAATCGGATCACAGCAGCAAAAATAAAAATTTAGAGATCTGGAGGAGGCTGAACACATTATTTTTTAAAACCAGAGATTAGTGTCAATTTAAACACTGGACTTCTAATGTGATAAAAGCATCCAGTGGGCGACTCTGCGACCCAACTCCACCCAGAGTCGACTGACCCTCTCACTCCTTAACCACTTTAGCACCGCGCTATAACCGAAAGAAGGCTACAGCACGGCTCTCTCATCCTGGGGCGTTCCATGGACGTCCTCCTAGAACCCCGCCCGCAGGGGGCGCACTCTGTGACCGATGTGTGTCCTTTGGACACAGCTGATCACGATTGCGGTAAAGTGCCAATCACAGTGGCCCTTTACCATGTGATCAACTGTGTCCAATCATAACTGATCACATGTAAACAGACTTTCCGGTTATCAGCATTCCTTTCCTCATCTGTGTAGCTTCAAAAAAAGGGTGAGCTGGGGGGCGCAGAGCACTGTGCCCCGAGCCCACCACTTGTGATATTAGCAAATTTTCATTCGCTATTTTCTTCCTGCTACTCCTCCTGACCAATCAGGACAGGAAGTGAGTCCTAAGACTGGATTAGCTGGGAGGAGAAGCCTGTGAGGCCGGGGGAAGCCGCCTGCAATCTGGATGTGAAATTGTTATCATTTTCTTCACACAAATAGAGATTCAATTTGGTGGTATTTAATCACTTCTAGGTTTTTTTATTTTTTCCTCAAAAAAATAAAATAAAAAAAAGACCAAAAATTTAGAAAAAAAATAAAGTTTCTCTTAGTTTATATATAAAGTTCTCTTAGTAATTTTTCTCCTTCACTGATGGGCGCTGATGAGGCGGCACTGATAGGCTGCACTGATGGGCACTGATGAGGTGGCACTTATTGGCACAGAAACGCACTGATTAGGTGGCACTGATGAGGAGGCATGAATATGCCACACTTATGGGCACTGATAGGTGGCACTGATATGTGACACTTATGAGTACTGATAGGCGGCACTGATGGGTGGCACTGGTGGGCACTGGGCACAGATAGGTGGCACTGGTGGGCACAAATAGGCAGCACTGGTGGGAAAAAATAGGCAGCACGGATATGCGGCACTGATGGGCATTGATGGGTGGCATTGATGGGCAGCAGTGATGAGCATTGATGGGCAGCAGTGATAGCCAGCACTGACTGGCATCACTAATGGCCACTGATTGCTGGCACTTGTGGGCACTGATTGCTTGCACTTGTGGGCACAGATTTGTGGCAATTGTGGCCACTAATTGGCACTGATTGCTGGCAGTGGTGAGCAATCATTGCTGGCACTGGTGGGCACTTAACTGTAATCAGGGCACTGATGATCAATGCCCTGACTACATACCTTGCTGTCCCCTGTGAGGAGATTCCGCTGATCTGCTCTCTTCTCCTCATACTCTGTCAGTGTGAGGAGAGGAGAGCCGATTACCGGCATCTCCGTGTTAACATGTGACCAGCTGTGATTGGACACAGCCGATCACATGGTTAAAGAGGCGTGGCTGCGGCTCTTTACACAGATCGGTGTCACGCCATGTCCTAGCAACACGGAGTGGCTGCGATCGGCATGCGAGGGCAGTTGTTCTGGGAGGCCATCATATGATGTCCACCCATAACGAGATCTGCACTGGCGGCGGGGTGGGCGGCAAGTGGTTAAGGGGGCATGGCAGGGGGTGTGTCCTATGCCTACATACTTTTGCTAAAATGTGTCCCTCGTTCCCATCTCAGAAAGTTGGGAGGTATGGATGAACGTGCGGTGGGGGGGTTTGTTTGCCACCCCCCTATCCAAAAAAAAAAAAAAACAGAGTATCAGCCGCCACTGGTTATAACCCCTGAAGATTTTGAAAAAAAAATTTGCCATCTGTGTCCTATTGCAGAGATTTCCCTTCACTTCCTGTCCCATAGCCAAAACAAGAAGTGAGAGGAAATCCCTGCAAATTAAAGAAATTTCCTTGGGGACCCCCAGATCACCAGAACTAGTGTCCCCATTGGAAGATTTTACCATTACTTTTCTGGGGACAACCCAACATTCGGGATTTTCTTTTATGTTCACTTTCAATGATAATGGTAAACAGAACAAATAGAGAGGATGAATCTCCTTACGGAGCGGGGGGGCGCACAGACAGCAGTAAAAACTGACAGGGGTTCTAATTCCTCTCCTTAGTTATACTTGAAGGGTAGGCCGAGGGGTCAGATTGAAGTTGTGTCCAGTGGGATTGGACTGATAAACAGGACAAATAGAGAGGGTGAATCTCCTTAATTTTTGGGGGGGGGGGGGGGGGGGCACAGACAGCAGTAAAAACTGACAGGGGTTTTAATCCCTCTCCACGCTATCCAAAACAAAAAAAAAAAAAATGTTTTTTCCTTTAGTTATACTTGAAGGGAAGGCCGAGGGGTCAGATTGAAGTTGTGTCCAGTGGGATTGGACAGGTAAACAGGACAAATAGAGAGGGGGAATCTCCTTAATGGGGGGGGGGGCACAGACAGCAGTAAACACTGACAGGGGTTCTAATCCCTCTCCACGCTATCCAAAACAAAAAAAACAAAAAAAAATGTTTTTAGTTATACTTGAAGGGAAGGTCCGGGGGTCAGAAGTTGTGTCCAGTGGGATTGGACTGGTTGTCTGTTTCCAGCAGACGTTTGGAACATTGAGATTTTCGGTGAGATCCGGCGGCGTTGTATCATGAGATCCGGTACGTGCCGTGCCTCTGCTTAGTCTGGGACGCCAGATAACTTATCTGTACTCATCAGAGAGTTCTCTGTGTCACTCTGTGCATCACACTCCCAGGCGCGCCGTACACGCCAGCACGGGGGATAATACACACAAACATGACTTTCAGATCACAGCTCCGATTAAAGCGCCTCCACCCTGCGGTGTTATAAAACAACAAGCGTATTATCATATTCATTTTATTATTAAAATCGCAGCGGCTACTACAGCGCTTCCTCATTTCCACAGGGATCGTCCAGGTATGGAATATGTATACTTATGCCCCGTACACACGGTCGGATTTTCCAGTGGAAAACATTCGATGGGAGCTTTTTGTCGGAAATTCCGACCGTGTGTAGGCTCCATCGGACATTTCCCATCGGAATTTCCGACACACAAAATTTGAGATCTGGATCTCGAATTTTCCGACAAGAAAATCCGTTGTCGGAAATTCCAATCGTATGTACACAATTCCAACGCATGCTCGGAATAAAGCAGAAGAGCAGCACTGGCTATTGAACTTCAATTTTCTCGACTCGTCGTACGTCACCGCGTTCTTGACATTCGGAATTTCCAACAACATTGTGTGACCGTGTGTATGCAAGACATGTTTGAGCCAACATCCGTCGGAAAAAAATACCATGGATTTTGTTGTCAGAATGTCCGATCAATGTTCGATCGTGTGTACGCGGCGTTACATTGATCAATGCTAGACCAATGTAACTGTGCAAAAAAAAAATCCCGTATTCAGTGTTCGGCTTTAAAGCGGGATTGCACTGTGGAAAAAAATATTAAAAGCCAGCAGCTACAAATACTGCAGCCGCTGACTTTTAATTAATGGACACTCACCTGTCCCGGGGTCCAGCGATGCCGAGGCCGATCGATTGCTCAGCTCTCGGCTGCTGCCGTCACCATTCTAGGCGAGGGAATCAGGAAGTGAAGAGCTGCGGCTTCACTTCCCGGTTCCCTACTGCGCATGCGATCAGCGGAAGTTCCACTGCGGATCTCCTTTTCCGGGACTACGTCTATTGACGTAGTCCCGTGCACGAGCGGCCTGCGCGCCCCCTGAGGGGCGCGCGCGGCGCGCTCTGTGATCGGCGAGTCTATGAGACTCGCCTGATCACCGATCCGTGCAAGGGGTCGATCCCGACCCCTTATCACGTGATCAGCTGTCAGCCAATGACAGCTGATCATGTGATATAACGGAGCCAGTAATCGGCTATTATTCCTCCTCGCGCTGACAGCCGATCGGGACTGATGTCCCGATCACCGGCGGCCGTGATCGGGACATCAGTCCCGATCACGGCCAGCCCTGCTAGTGCCCACCTGTCCCCTGCCAGTGCCCACCTGCCCCCTGCCAGTGCCACATTAATAAAAAGTAAGTGCCCCCCGTCAGTGCCACCCAGCAGTGCCCATAGTGCCACCCAGCAGTGCCCACAGTGCCACCCAGCAGTGCCACCCAGCAGTGCCCACAGTGCCACCCAGCAGTGCCCACAATCTGCCTCAACAAAGGTGCTGCACCCCAGTGCCACATATCCGTGCCCATCAGTGTCATCTACCAGTGCCCAGCAGTGCCGCCCATCAGTGCCCAGCAGTGCCACCTATCAGAGCCACCTATCAGTGCCACCTATCAGTGCCCATCAGTCCCATCTATCAGTGGTACCTATCAGTGCCCATCCGTGCCACCCATCCGTGCCACCCATCTGTGCCCCCCATCCGTGCCATCTTATCTGTGCCCATTTTTGCCCATCAGTGCCGCCTTATCTGTGCCCATCGGTGCCGCCTTATCTGTGCCTATTAGTGCCGCCTTAACTATGCCTATCAGTGCCCACCAGTGCAGCCTATCAGTGCCCACCAATGCAGCCTATCAGTGCCCACCAATGCAGCCCATCAGTGCCCACCAGTGCAGCCTATCAGTGCCGCCTAATCAGCGCACTTCAATGAAGGAGAAAAATGACCCGTTTGCAAAATTTTATAACAAACTATTAAACATGATTTTTTTTTTTTGCATCTTTTTTTGTTTGTTTAGCAAAAAATAAAACTCCGAGCTGTAACTAAATACCACCAAAAGAAAGCTCTATTTGTGGGAAAAAATTATAAAAATTTCATTTGGGTACAGTGTTGTATGACCGCGCAATTGTCATTCAAAGTGCATCAGCGCTGAAAGCTGAAAATTGGTCCGGGACTGAGGGGGGTTTAAGTGCCCAGTAAGCAAGTGGTTAAGCTAGGTTCACATCTATGCCTTCACCGTGTGCTGCATTTGCCGGGGCATGGCAGCCCATTTATTTGAATGGGATGCTTTACCTGCAGAAACGCAGGAAAAAGGTCCACGCAATAAGTCTAGGTTCACATCTCTTTGGCTGCGCTTGATGCGTTTTTCAGGCACATTTTGCAGTGCATTTTTAAACTCTTGTTTTTTTTATATGTTTCTGCATGCATTTTTTATGCATTTTGTGTTTTACGATTTTCTTCTTTCTCTTTAACCACTTCCTGCCCGGCCTATAGCAAAATGACGGCCAGTGGTTCCATTATCCTGACTGGATGTCATATGCTGTCTTGCAGGACAACAGCCGGCCCACGCTCGGTGGTGCGGGGCGTCAGTCTGACGTGCTGCAACACCGATCTCGGTAAAGAGCCTCTCACGGAGAACTCTTTACCACGTGATCAGCTGTGTCCAATCACATCTGATCAGGATGTAAACGAGCAAAGTCGTTGATTGGCTTTTCCTCACTTGAACCTGAGAGACGTGGGTAGAGGAGAGCTGCTCTCCTGACAAGAGGGGTCTGCGCTGATTATCAGTGCAGCCCCCCGAGGATGCCCACGCAGGACCACCAGGGATGCCCACCACTGATGACCACCAGGTATGCCACCCATGGCCTCCAGGGATGCCAATCTGTGCCCACAAATTATGCCAATCTGTGCCCAAAATTATGCCAACCAGTGCCCATCAGTAATGCCTGGCAGTGCCTCATTTACAGTGATGCCCATCAGTGCCACCTATCAGTGCCCATCAGTGCCTCCTATCAGTGCCATCCATCAGTACCCATCAGTGTAGCATTTCAGTGCCCATCAGTTTCGCCTATCAGTGGCACCTATGAGTGCCCATCGGTGCCGCCTATCAGGGCCCATCAGTGCTGCATACTAGTGCCCATCATCAGTGTCCATTAGTGCCACCTTATCAGTGCCCATTAGTTCTGCCTTATCAGTGCCTGTCAGTGCAGCCTCATCAGTGCCCATCAGTGAAGGAGAAAACATACTTATTTACAACATTTTATAACAGAAACAAAGAAAAACATTTTTTCCCCCCAAAATTTTTGTCTTTTTTTATTTGTTTAGCAAAAAAATAAAACCCCCAGGTTTGTAATAAATACCACCAAAAGAAAGCTCTATTTGTGGCAACAAAACGATAAAAAGTTTAGTTTGGGTACAGTGTTGTATGACCGCGCAATTGTCATTTAAAAAGCGACAGAGCTGAAAATTGAACTGGGCAGGAAGTGGGGATTGTGCCCGGTATTGAGGTGGTTAAAAACAGGAGGGGGTTGGGAAACCGGTTGCCACGTCCTTAACAACCGATAAGTCATCAGGTGTCAGCGAGGTTCCCCGCTGACAGCTGAGTGTAAAAAAAACAAAAAGCAATTGTAGACAATATAAGAGCAAAAAACTATGTGGGGTGCCCCCCCCCCCCACAGGTCCATACCTTCGGGTCTAGTATGGATCCAGAGGGGACCCCCCCTCCAAAAAATTTTTTTTAAATGGCATAGGGTCCCCCCATAATCCATACCACACCCGTATCTGAGCATGCAGCCCAGCAGGTCAGGAAAGGGAGGGGACGAGTGCCCCCCCTCCCCCCCTTCTGAACCATACCAGACCGCATGCCCTCAAGATGGTGGAGAGGATGGGTGCTTTGGGAGGTTCTCTGCCCCCCCAAAACACTTTGCCCCATATTGATGGGGACAAGGGCCTCTTCCTGAGAACCCTGGGCTGTGGTTGTCGGGGTCTGCGGGTGGGGGGCTTATTGGAATCTGGAAGCCCCCTTTAACAAGGGGATCCCCAG
Organism: Lithobates pipiens; assembly: GCF_037356315.1. Lineage (NCBI taxonomy): Eukaryota > Metazoa > Chordata > Amphibia > Anura > Ranidae > Lithobates > Lithobates pipiens. The sequence continues at coordinate 51,804,517 of NW_027507764.1, read as the reverse complement.
ATCCCCACCCCCCCCATGTGAATGGGTATTGGGTACATCGTACACATTTTTGGAATTGGTATTGTAGGTATGCACATGCTCAGTGCTGGGTATTTAAACAGTGGGTATATATTGGGAATAGTAGTAGTTCCCAGTGTACATAGTACTGGCTATACTATATACTGGGTGTATATTAGTAGTAATAGTTCTATAGGGATAGTAGTAGTTCCTGGTGTACACATGCTCAGAGCTGGGTATATTTATGTATCAGGTATATATTAGGGTAGTAAAAATTATACACATGCTCAGTGCAGGTTATATTTTGAGAGTAGTTGTAGGTCTATGGGGGTAGTAGTAGTTAATGTTGTACACATATTGAGGGTAGTAGTAGTTTGACACATGCTCAGTGCTGGGTATTCATACACACACTGGGTATATATTATGGGTAGTAGATGTATGGGGTTAGTAGTAGGTGTACACATGCACAGTACTGGGTATATATTGGGGATACTAGTAGTTCTTGGTGTACACATGTTGGGGGTAGTAGTAGTTTTACACATGCTCAGTTCTGGATATATATACACACACTGGGTATATATTAGAGGTAATAGTAGTAGTTCTATGGGGTAGTAGTAGCGGTACTCATGCTCAGTGCTGGATATATATTGAGGGTAGTAGTAGCTCTGAGGGGGTAGAAGTAGTTGCACACATGGTCAGTACTGGGTATATATACTGGTCTGGGTATAAATTTGGGGTAGTAGTAGTTCAATGGGGTAGTAGTAGTTGTACACATGATCAGTGCTGAGTAGATATTGGGGGTAGTAGTAATTCTGTGGGTGTAGTAGTTGTAAACCTGCTCAGCACTGGGTATATATACTGGATATATATTTGGGGTAGTAGCAGCAGTATGGGGATAGTAGTATTTGTAGTTGCACACATGCTCAGTGCTGGGTGTCTATTGGGAGTAGTAGTAGTTCTATAGGAGTAGTAGTTGTATGGTGGTAGTAGTAGTTTTACATATGCTCATTGCTGGATGTATATTGGGGTAGTAACAGTTCAATTGGGGTAGTAGTATTTGTAGTTGTACACATATTAGGGGCAGTAGAATTTGTGGTTGTGCACATGCTCAGTGCTGGGTATATATTGGGGGTGGTAGTAGTAGTAGTTGGGAGTAGCAGTAGTTATATGGGGGTAGTTGTACACATGTTCAGTGCTGAGCGTATATTGGGGTAGTAGTAGTTGTATGGTGGTAGTAGAAGTTGTACACATGCTCAGTGTATATTGGGGGTAGTAGTAATATGGGGGTAGTTGTACACATATTGGGGGTAATAGTATTTGTACACATATTGGGGGTAGTAATATTGGGGTAGTTGTACACATGTTGGGGGTAGTAATATTTATAGTTGTACACATGCTCAGTACTGAGTAAATATACGGGGTAGTAGTAGTTCTTTGGGGTAGTAGTAGTTGTACACATACTCAGTGCTAAATACATATTGGGGGTTGTAGTGGTTGTACACATACTCAGTACTGGGTATATATATATACGGGGTAGTAGTAGTTCTTTGGGGTAGTTGTAGTTGTACACATACTCAGTGCTGAGTACATATTGGGGGTAGTAGTAGTTGTACACATGCTCAGTACTGGGTATATATATATACGGGGTAGTAGTAGTTGTACACATGCTCAGTGCTGAGTACATATTGGGGATAGTAGTAGTTGTACACATGCTCAGTACTGGGTATATATACTGGATATATATTGGGGGTAGTAGTATGGGGTGTGGAGATGCGACCCCATGTCACAGGTGCATATGAGCAATGTATGCCTGATTTTGGCAGGAATACTAATTGCACACCTGTGTGCTGGCTTCATAATCATCTCAGGAATAGAGGTCAGTGCTCATCCTTGAAAACAGCTCAGCCTGGCAGACAGGAGGTCTGGCCTAGGAGTCAGGAGGAAGCCAGTGCAGCACAGAGGTGCTGAATGTCAGGTCTGGGGAAGACAGACCAAGGCCTGAGGTGTAAAGCCTGAGCAGGAGTGCTGTGTTTTAGCCAGGAAGGCTGAATGCTGGTTGTTTTGAAGCAGGACTGTAATGCGGAAATACTCCTGCGAGGGAATCTGATGTTTGCTGAATTTGTTTCTTTTTAATAAAAATGGGCTGCTAGGCCCTTAAAAGTGCAGTCGGACTGACATGATTTCTTCAACTCGGATGCACCACTAGAGCTTAATCACCCCGCATCATCACAGGGGGTAGTAGTATTTGTACAGATGCTCAGGCCTGGGTATCTATTGGGGGTAGTACTAGTTCTATGGGAGTAGTAGTTGCATGGTGGTAGTAGTAGTTTTACACATGCTCAGTGCTAGGTGTATATTGGGGTAGTAGTAGTTCTATGGGGTAGTAGTATTTGTAGTTGTACACATATTAGGGGCAGTAGTATTTGTGATTGTACACATGCTCAGTGCTGGGTATATATTGGGGGTGGTGGTAGTAGTAGTTGGGAGTAGTAGTAGTTATATGGGGATAGTTGTACACATGCTCAGTGCTGGGTGCATATTGGGGGTTGTAGTAGTAGTTGTATGGTGGAAGTAGAAGTTCTACACATGCTCAGTGCTGGGTGTATATTGGGGTAGTAGTAGTAATATGGGGGTAGTTGTACACATATTGGGGGTAGTAGTATTTGTAGTTGTACGCATGCTCAGTGCTGGGTGTATATTGGGAGTAGTAGTAGTATTATGGGATAGTCGTAGACATATTGGGGGTAGTATTTGTACATATATTGGGGGTAGCAGTATTTGTAGTTGTACACATATTTGGGGTAGTAATATGGGGGTGGTTGTACAAATGTTGGGGGAAGTAATATTTGTAGTTGTACACAAGCTCAGTACTGGGTATGTATACTGGGTATATATTTGGGGTAGTAGTAGTTGTACATGTGCTGAGTACATATTGGGGGTAGTAGTAGTTGTACACATGCTCAGTACTAGGTATGTATACTGGATATATATTTGGGTAGTATTTGTACACATGCTTAGTACTGGGTGTCTATTGGGGGTAGTAGTAGTTCTATGAGTAGTTGTATGGTGGTAGTAGTAGTTTTACACGTGCTCAGTGCTGGGTTTATATTGGGGTAGTAGTAATTCTACGGGGCAGAAGTATTTGTGGTTGTACACATGCTCAGTGTTGGGTTTATATTGGGGCTCATGGTAGTAGTAGTTGGCAGTAGTAGTTATATAAGGGTAATTGTACACATGTTCAGTGCTGGGTGTATATTGGGGGTAATAGTAGATGTATGGGAGCAGTAGTAGTAGTAGTTGTATGGTGGTAGCAGTAGTTGTACACATGCTCCATGCTGGGTGTATATTGGGGAGGTATTAGTAATATGGGGTAGCTGTAGGTGCACACATATTGGGGTAGTAGTTATTGTAGTTGTACACATACTCATGCTGGGTGTATATTGGAGGTATTAGTAGTTATAGTTGTACACATGCTCAGTGCTGGGTGTGTATTTGAGGTAGTAATATTTGTAGTTGTACACATGCTGGGGGTAGTGGTATTTGTAGTTCTACACATGCTCAGTGCTGGGTGTATATTGGGGGTAGTAGTGTTTTTAGTTGTAAACATGTTGCGAGGAGTAGTATTTTTAGTTGTACATATGCTCAGTGCTGGGTGTATATTGGGGGTAGTAGTATTTGCAGGTGTACACATATTGGGGGTAGTAGTATTTGTAGGTGTACACATATTGGGGTTAGTAGTAGTATTTGTACACATATTGGGGGTAGTAGCAATTGTAGCTGTACACATATTGGGGGTAGTAGTAGTTGAAATTGTGCACATATTGCGGTAGTAGTATTTGTAGTTGTACACATATTGGGGGTAGTAGTATTTGTAGGTACACACATATTGCGGTAGTAGTATTTGTAGTTGTACACATATTGGGGGTAGTAGTAGTTGCACACATATTGGGGGTTGTAGTAGTAGTATACATATTGAGGGTAGTAGTATTTGTACGCATATTGGAGGTAGTATGTGTACATATATATTGGAGGTAGTAGTAGTATGTGTACACATATATTGGGGGTAGTAGTAGTATGTGTACAGATATATTGGGGGTAGTAGTATTTGTACACATATTGGGGGTAGTAGTAGTATGTGTACACATATTGGGGGTAGTAGTAGTATGTGTACACATATATTGGGGGTAGTAGTTGTAGTAGTATGTGTAAACATATATTGGGGGTAGTAGTAGTAGTATTTGTACACATGCTCAGTGCTCTCTCGGATTACTCCGCTAGTGACGTCACTCACCGAATCTACACTACAACCTTCCGCCAGACCCGCCCACTCCGCGCTGCATGAGAGGACTCGCCTCCCTATTGGCCGGATCTCTTGCGTCACCTCTGCCCGCCGCCGTCTCATTGGCCTGGACGCGCCGCCGCCGTCCCCGCCCCCTTCCTCCTCGCCGCTGTGTGACAGTCGCCGGCGGCCATTCGGGGGGCCGAGGAGGAGCAGCTGCTGCGTCACCGGCGGCCGCGGGGGGAGGAGAAGGCTTCCTCCTGAGTGCAGCTCGCCCGTCATGTCTTCCACTCACCCCCGAGTGAAGCGCGGCTCCGGCTCCCCTCCCACCCCGGGGGGCTCAGCCCGGCTCCTGCAGCCCATCCGAGCCACCGTGCCCTACCAGCTCCTGGCCAGCCGGTCCCCGTCCGCCTCCTCCGTGGCCAGCAACACCGAACCGGCCGGCGGACCCCCCAGCCCTTCCACCCCGCCCCCCACCCACAGCAGCCCCGAGGCGGCCAGAGTCCGGAGGAGGAGGAGCAGTACTTCCCCGGAGAGGAGGAACGCCGTGTCCCCCGGGAGCAGAGGTGAGGAGAACCACCACCGGGGAGGGGCATGCTGGGGCTTGTGGTTCTCCATGGGGGGTGCGGAGTCTACAATCTGGAGTATGCTGGGACTTGTAGTTCTCCATGGGGGATGCGGAGTCTATCTAGGGCATTCTGGGACTTGTAGTTCTTTATGAGGGGTTGCAATGTCTACAATGAGTACAATCCGGGGCATGCTGGGATTTGTGGTTCTCCATGGGGGGTGCATAGTCTACCATCTGGAGTATGCTGGGACTTGTGGTTCTCCACGGGGGTGCGGAGTCCATAATGAGTACAATCCGGGGAGTGCTGGGACTTGCACCCCCCCCCCCCCCCCATGGAGAACTACAATGAGTACAATCTGGAGTATACTGGGACTTGTAGTTCTCCATGGGGGGGGGGTGGTGCAGAGTATATACAATGAGTACAATTCGTTCCGGGGCATGCTGGGACTTGTAGTTCTCCACATTGAGGGTCAAGGGTGATGTAAGGTGTGCAGTGGGGACAATCTATGGCCTGCTGGCGTTTGTAGCTGCACATGGTGGGGGGGTGAAAAGTCTACAATGAGTGCAGGAAATGGCATTCTGGGACTTGTGGTTCACCACATGAAGGTGCCGGGTCTGTAATGAGACCTGTCCAATGGTATCAAGCAATTCCGGGACTTGGGGGTTCGACATGGGGGGGGGGGGTTGTCAGAGGGGTGCAAAGTATACAATAACTTATGGGACTTGTAGTTCATCTTATTGGGGCGGGGGGTGCAGTGTATGGTATTCTGGAACTTGTGGTTCACCACATTAGGGGTGGGGGTTCTGGCAAGGTTTACAATGAGTACCATCTGTGACATGCTGGGGCTTGGAGTTCACCAAAATGGGGGTGCAGAGTCTATAAGTGCAACCCATGGCATTGTGGGACTTGTAGTTTTATATTATTGGGGGGGGGGGGTGAGCCTACAATGAGTGCAGTATATGGCATTCTAGGACTTGTGGTTCCCCACATTTAGGGTTGGGGGTCTGGTCCAGTATGTCCATGGCATGCTGGGACTTTGGGTTGAACATATTGGGGGTCAGGGGGGTATAAAGTATCCAATAAGTGATATCCAGGACATGCTGGCAGTTGTGGTTCATTATGGGGGGGGTGCAGAGTGCAATCCATGGCATGCTGGGACTTGTGGCTCACCGTATTGAGGACCAGGAGGGATGCAAAGTCTACAATGGGGGCAATATATGGGCTGCTGGAGTTTGAGGTTAATCATAGTTGGTCAGGGGGTGCAATCCATGGAATCGTGGTACTTGTAGTACATCTTGGGGAGGGGGGGTGCTTGCAGTGTATGGCGTTATAGAACTTGTGGTTCACCACATTAGCGTTGGGGGGTCTGGCAAGGTCTACAGTAAGTACTGCCCATGGCATGCTGGGACTTGGGAATCAACATATTGGGGGTCAGGTGGGTGCCAAGTATACAGTAGGTGAAATCCAGGACATGCTCGGACTTGTGGTTCATGGGGGGGGGGGGGGGGGGGAGCAGAGTACAATCCATGTCATTCTGGGACTTGTGGTTCATCATGGTTGAGTGCAGAGTCTGCGGTGGGGTCCTAAGGTTCACCATGGTGGGGGGGGCAGAGTTTGCAGACCCTTCACTGGGTGTAATGTGTAGCATGCTGGGATGTTTGATTTGCCATATTGGGGGTCCAAAGTCTACAGTGAGTGTAAGGAAGGACATGCTGGGACTTGTGGTTCTCCATACTAAAGGTCAGGGTTGATCTGTAGTCTACATTGGGTGCAATCTATGGCCTGCTGGGGTTTGTGGTTGAACATAATGGGGGTCTGGGGGGGTTCAAAGTCTACAGTAACTGCAATCCATGGCATTGTGGGACTTGTAGTTCATCTAATTGGGGGAGGGGGGGGGGTTGTGCAAAGCCTTGAGTGCAGTATATGGCATGCTGGAACTTGTGATTTACCACATTTAAGGGTGGGGGCCTGGCAGGGTCTGAGTACCATCCATGGCATGCTAGGGCTTTGGGTTCACCATATGGGGGGTCAGGGGTGCAAATTATACAATAAACAACATTCAGGACATGTACGGAGGAGGGGCAGAGCCCCCAATAAGTGCAATCCAAGGCATGCTGAGATTGGTGGTTCACCATGGTGGTGTGCCGAGTCTTCAGAGGGTGCAGTACATGGCATGCTGGGACTTGTGTTTTGCCATATGGGGGGGCCACAGGCTCAGTTGTTGTCCCCATCAGTGGCAGGCTGGGCCTTGTGGCTGATCACGGTGAGGGTCGGGGGTGCACGGTCTTCAGTGGGTGTGATATAATGGTATGCTGGGCCTTTGGGTTCAACATATTGGAGGTGCTGAGTCAGTCCTCAGTGGGTGCAATATATGGCCGGGGGCAGAGGGGTTGCCCACACTAAGTGCAATTTGTGGTTCACAATGGTGGTGGTGGGGGGGGGGGGGGGGGGTCAGAGTCTACAGTGAATGAGATCTGTAACATGCTGGGACTTCTGGTTCATCATCGTGTGGGATCAGGAGGTGCAATATGGCCTGCTCCATTGCAACATATGGGGGGGTGATTTCAATAAGTGCAATCTACTGCATACTGGGGCTCCTGGTTCAACATAGTGGGGGAGGGGGGGGGGGTGTTGTGTCTACAATGAGTGCAGTGCATGGCATGCTGGGACTCGGAGCTCCAACATGGCGAGTGCAAGATGTAACTCCACATGGCAAGATTGTATTCTGGGACTTTTAATTCATCATGGCAGTCGGCACATTGATGCTGGACTCTGGCATGCTGGTACTTGTGCTTGATCATGTTTGGGGACAGAGGGGTGCATAGTGTGACCCCCTCCCCCACCTATAGATGACTAGAGGGCTATTCTAGGACTCGTAGCATAACATGAAGGTTGGAAAGTTTGACCCCCAGGTATCTAGACTGTATGCTGGAAGTTTTAGTTCACCGTGGGGGGAGGGCGTCAGGGGCCCGGGTGCAGCTGTATAATAAAGCCATGCTCATCATGGGAGAGGGTGCAAGATGAGAGTCCAGGATCACTAGATGGTATGCTGGAACCTGTAGTTTGTGCAAGCTGTAGAATGCAGGCGCTGGGATTTGTGGTCCATGATGGTGGAGCTGAAGGGCTGTAAACAATGTATGGCATACTGGGACTTGTGGTTACTCATGGTAAGGGGCAAGGGGTGCAAGATGTAACCATAGGTCACTGGGCGGCATGCAGTAACCATAGATCACTGGGCGGCATGCAGTAACCATAGATCACTGGGTGGCATGCAGTAACCATAGATCACTGGGTGGCATGCAGTAACCATAGATCACTGGGTGGCATGCAGTAACCATAGATCACTGGGTGGCATGCAGTAACCATAGATCACTGGGTGGCATGCAGTAACCATAGATCACTGGGTGGCATGCAGTAACCATAGATCACTGGGCGGCATGCAGTAACCATAGATCACTGGGTGGCATGCAGTAACCATAGATCACTGGGTGGCATGCAGGGACATGTAGTTAGTTCAGTGCGATGGAAGTTCTAAACTGAATGCAATGTATGGCACTTGTGGTTCCTCATGGCAGGGCAGAAAGGTGAGGCTGATTTTTATGTTGGCATATGAAGTTTGGCAAGGAGGAGGGTACATGGGTGAAAATTGACTGCAGTCTCTGGCTTGCTGGGACATGTAGTTCAGCACATAGGAAGAGGGGTGCAAGCTCCATTGTTTATTATGCAAGGCATGTTAAGACTTTATATTTCATCATCGGGGTGTAAGATGTGACCTCCAAGTTGTATGCAGCTTCTGAGGGGTGCAGAATGTGAGCCCATATCCTCTCCAGGCTGGGACCCCAGAGGAGCATGTGGGCCTGAAAGTTGCTAGCTATGAGCAGATCTATTCCACCTTCAGCATGGTGGGGGAAGCTGAGACTCCCATATCTCCTGGCTTTCTCTTCAGTCTTTATGCAAAGGACAGTCTCTGGCATGGTGGATCGTGCAAGTTATATGAAATTCATGAATATTATGGGGCTTCTTCTGCATGGAAGATAAAGGGGTGCAAAATACAGGATGACCCCCACATCTCCAGGTTGTATTCTGGGACTCGAATGTTGACTTGAAAGATATGATCAGATCTTTAGGTTGTGTACATCCTATGACATCCTATGACATGTTAGGACATGTAATCCTGCATGGTGTGCGGCCGTGTAACTGGGGCTCATATCTCCTCGCTGTATATTGGGGCATGGAGGAAATTAGAGGGGTTCAGTCTTTGGCATCTTGGGACTTGTTGTTTTTAACTGAGTTAACTGAAGGTTGCAAGATGTGACCCCAGAGTTGCATGCTGTTCTGTATGGAGGAGAATGGAAGGGTGCCAGCAGGTATAATGTAGTCTCTGGTATACTGGGGTTTGTAGTTCATTCTGAAAGGCTCCAGAGAGGTGCAAACATTTTGTGTTGAATGTGATCTCCGACATGCTGGGACTTGTGGTTCAGTATAGATAAGATTTATGCCATGCTGACAGTTTTAGTTCAGTATGGCAGGGCACAGAAGGGTGTGGGCTCTGTTATATTATTTTATTTTTTTGATTGAAAGTATGCCCTGACCAGCTGGGACTTGTAGTTCAGAGCAGTAGAGGACAGTGAGATGCAAGCTAGGGCTTCTCACCTGTAGCATGATGCAAGTTCTTGCTTAGACTTGTAGTTGAGGATGGCGGAGAATGATGGGGTGACGGTTCTCAGGACAGCGAGGTGCAAGCTAGGGCTGATCATCTCTGCACTGATGCCAGCTCTGGCTTTCTGAGACTTGTATCCAATCCTTCATGTGCTGAGACTTGTAGTAGCATGGAGGATATTGAGGGGGTGCCAGTTGCAGACAGCATGCAGTCTGACATGTTGGAACTTGTAGTTCAATTTGGGGTGCAAGCTGTGAGTTTTGATCCTTGGATTGGATGCTACCTTGCTGGGATTTGTAGTTCAGCTCAACGGTGGGGCAATTTGTGGGTCCAGCTCTCTGTATTGTATTAATTTCTGGCCATTTTGGGGCCTGTAGTTCAACATGGCAGGGTGCAGAGGGGAGCAACCACCTGAATAAATGTAGTCCCACTCCAAGGACATTGTCCCTAGTATGTATGAATGTGAGTTAGGGACCTTAGATTGTAAGCTCCTCGAGGGTAGGGACCGATGTGAACGACAATGTATATGTAAAGCGCTGTGTAAATTGATGACGCTATATAAGTAACTGAAATAAATAGTCCCTGTTATGTTGGCACTGTGGTACAACTGGGATCCAGTAGGTAGCTGTGGCTATAGATGTCTAGATTGCATCCAATCCTTTATATTCTGAGACTTGTAGTTTAGCATGGAGGAGTACAGAGGGCTGCATGCTCCAGATTGCATAGAGTCCTGATTGTGCTGGGACTTGTAGTTCAGCATGGTGGAGGCGGGTGTGCATGCTGCACCTCCCAGATTGCTAGGTTGGGTGCAGCCATTGATTTGCTGGGATTTGACATTTTAAAAACTGTGGGTACTTGCTAATAGCTGACAGCCTCTCCATAGACTTGCTGTATGTTGGGGGACAGAGGGGTGGAAGTTTTTCCCCCACACATGCTGTGACTTGTAGTTCATTATGGTGGTGATATCTCTGTATACAATGGCTATAATCCTGATTGGCTGGGATTTGTGCTGCACAATGCAGGGACAAACTTGGACATCCCCCTATGTTCTGATAGCTGGCAGTTTTTATTGCTACCATCTGTGAGGTCAGGTAATGTGCCAGGTATTCCAGGTCAGTGGTCTCCAAACTGCGGCCCGAGGGCTGTGTAGTACAGGACAAGGTTTCCATGTAAAAGTGGACCTTACCCCCCCCCCCCCCCCCCAATTCCTAATTACAGTGCCCTTGTTACAGGAGGTACTTTAGCCAAATGAATATAATTTTTGTTTTTTACCTTTTGTTTTTTAATATAATTTGGTGCCTCTTTTTTTTTTTTTTTTTTTTTCTCTTTCTGCTTTCCCATGTACGAATCCCCCTCCCCCCTCCCCCTCATAGAAATTTGCCAGTTTTGACTCTTGCATGTGTTCGGTGGCCAGCCCACCGATCATATTCAGCCCAGATCTTGCACATATGCAAACTGAGGAGCTGCTGGTTTCTATCTCGTCTATGAAAGAGTGACATTGGTTTCCTCTGACCTCATGAGATTTTGCAGTTTGACTAGAGCTCCAGTGAAGGCACTGGTGGTGATGTAACCTTCCCAGGAGGCACTGGCCAAATCACCAGTGGCTCAGAAAAAGGCAGAAGTAGAAAAAAGCTTAGATATTGGTGTGCTGTGTTTTTTTTTTTTTTTTTTTTTTTTTTTTTTTATATTTTTTTTTTTTTTTTTTTTCTGCCATTAGAACTAGCATGCATCAGTGTGTGTGTGTGTGTGTTTTTTTTTTTTTTTTTTTTTTGTGGAGTTCCACCCAAAAATGGAACTTCCTCTTTAAGTGATGGTGACCCTCTGATATGCCAGATTTGGTGTGTGTTTTTTTTTTTTTTTGGGGGGGTTGGAGGGGGTACCCAGTTTCTAAGGGCACCAAGCTCCCACTGCTGCCTCCTGGCTCCGCAGCGCCGGAAACAACGTCACCCCCTTCCTGCAAACTTCTAGGACACGTCAGAGGTCCCAGAAGATTGCCCGGCCATTTACGGCATGGCTCGCACATGCCGGGTGCCCACAGCTAGAATGGCGCCGTCTAAAGGAGTGGGGCTTTGTGCACATGAATCACTGGACCGTGGGACAGGTGAGTGTCTGATTAAAAGTCAGCAGCTACACTTTTTTTTATTTTATTTTTTTATTTTGTAGCTGCTGACTTTTAAATGGGTGGAACTCCGCTTTAATGTATTCTATTCAAGATGGAAAGCCTTCTGTGTATAGCGGCCCCCCTAATACTTACCTGAGCCCCATCTCTGTCCAGCGATGTCCACTAGTGTGTCGGCCGTCTAAAGCTCCCTCCTGATTGACTGAGACACATCTGCGGTGCCATTGGCTGCCACTGCAGTCAATCGGGGGGAGAGAGGCGGCCGGGGGCCGCCGCAGCTCCGTGTCTGAATGGACAAAGAGAGCTGTGACTCGGGTGCCCCCTTGGCTTTCTGGGGTGGCACTGGACAGGAGGGAGGGGCCAGGAGAGCAGAAGAGGCACCCAAGAAGTGGAGGATCCGGGCTCCTCTGTGCAAAACCACTACACAGCAGGTAAGTATAACACGTTTGTTGTTTTTAGCAGAGAAAGAGACTTTACAATCACATAAAGGCTAAAGGTGGTGTTTTTTGTTTTGTTTTTTTCCTGCATTTTATGCAGGAAAGTAAAAAACAACTTGTGTGCTCAGCTTATTTTGAATTGTGGGCAGATTTTCTGAGATTGTCGCACTGCAAACTACATCACATGAAACATGTCACAAGAGAGCAATGCGGTTTGCCATGATTTATCATAGGAGAACCACACCATGTTTTCAGGTGCCATTCAGATGAATGGCATCTCAAATTTGATTTTTCTCATATCGTCTTCCAGGACAGCCTTTGAGATATAGGGCTCCTCCCTCCGGGACAGGAAACACGTCAAGCCAATTAAATAAAAGGTGTGGTCCTCCAGGCCCTCCTCAGTTTTTGTGTTTCCTGCCGGACGGGAAGGAGCACGTCTTGGAACTGGTAAGGGGAGCTCCTTCTCAGGGGTTTTACCTGGGGAGAGCGCCTTGATGGACCTGGCCCTTAGCACCCCTCGGTCCGAACGAAGGGAGGAGAGGGTAGCTTTCAGTCCCCGCTGCCATTTAAACGTTCGGAGAGAACGGGACCCCGATACGCGGCAATCTCCCCCTCGGAGCGCTAACCGCTCGTACCTGTCGGTCGGAGGCGGCGGGAGACGTTCGCTCTACCGACCGGCGTTCGGGTACTGTGAGCGGTGCGTTCGTAAGAACGCACGGCGTCGGGGCGGAGTTTTTGCGCTCTGGCGTACGGAAGTGGGAGAGACGCACTTCCGCCGGATTCGCGTCATCAGGGGGGCGCTGCAGGACCCGTTCCAGTCCTTTGGGCGCGGCGGTGTGACTACAGGGTTGCCTGGAGCAGTGTGAAGGCTCAGAGAGACTGAGTGATACACAGGAACCATGGAGAGTGCGGTTGTGCAGGTGGACTCCGGTTCAACAGGCTCCAGTACCTCTCAGGTAAGCTTGGTGAGGGCAGACCAGGACTTACACTGGGGGGTGGGGGGTCACTCTGACCCGTAGCACCTTCCCGGGGTGGAGAACCTGCTGGTGAAGGGGGAACTTCCTAAACAGACCCTAGAAGCACAGTGGTGTGGTCAGGGGTGGTATTTTAATGGGACCCTGTTTTTCTTTGTTTTTAGGTTAAACAGGACAGAGCCCAGATACCTTTACCCAGAAGGAAATGTGCCGTGTGTGGGGCTAAGTTAGGCACCGGTTGGGAGAAGCCGCTTTGCCCAGATTGTGTCAGTAGCCTGGTAAAAGAGGACTCGGTGGCAGCTTGTCACAATGTTTTAACATCCGTAAAGGATGAGATTGCATCCACCTTCCAATCTTTTAAAAACATGATGGATAGGATGCAGGGTCCTTCTGTCTCTTTACCCAGAGCCGTGAGTATGCCTTCCTTATCCGAACCAAGTCAGGAGGAGGAGGTGGATAGGGAGAGGTTATCCAGGTCATTAGCCTCCTCTAGGACAGAGTCTACCTCAGAATCTGAGGGGGAGGAAGAGGCCATTAGATCAGCCAGATACAAGCTGTCTTTGGATGATGTGGGTGACCTCCTCAAGGCTATATATGACACCTTAGAGATCAGAGAAGAACAGGTCCAGCTTTCAAAACACGACATGATGTATCAAGGGTCGAGTGTAATGAAAGACAGGGTATTCCCCGTCCATAAGTCGCTAGTGGAGGCGATTCTGCTGGAGTGGGAACAACCGGAAAAAAGGCCATTTTTTTCAGGTAGCCTTAGAAGGAGGTTCCCTTTTGAATCGGATGCGGTGCATCCCTGGAACAAGGTTCCCAAATTAGACGCTCCCTTGGCTAAGGTCTCTAAGAAGACAGATTTGGCCTTTGATGATATGGGTTCACTCAGGGACCCTATGGATAAGAGGGGAGATCTGCTGCTCAAGAGAGCCTGGGATGCCTCTTCCATTGGGCTTAAACCGGCCCTAGCAGCTACCTGTGTGGCCAGAAACTTGGAGTGTTGGCTTACAGTTACAATCACATATTTCTGCAGGTACTTCTAGGCAACAGCTGTTGAAGTCCTTTCCGCTACTGTTTAAAGCGGTGGGCTTTTTAGCGGATGCCTCTGCAGAATCAGTCAAACTGGCTGCTAGATCAGCAGCACTAGTGAACGCTGCCAGAAGGGCCGTTTGGCTTAAAACCTGGTCAGGAGACACAGCTTCAAAACTAAAGTTGTGTGGATTACCCTTTTCAGGGGACCATTTGTTTGGGCCCGGCCTGCAAGAGGCGTTAGAGCGCACGCAGGATAGGAAGAAAGCTTTCCCAGAAAGGAAAAAGAGACCTGAAGGGAAACGCCTTTTTCGAAGCCCCAGGCAGCAAAACCTGCAGGAAAGGGAGGTTCGCCCCAAAAAGCATTGGACGGGTCACAAGGCAAGAGGCAGAGGAGGTATCTTATTCAATCCTCCTCAACCCTCCCCTAAAACCCAGTGACTCCTGCGTCCCGGTGGGAGGAAGACTGGGGAAGTTCCTCCCACAGTGGGAAGCTTCAACCGAAAGTCCGTTCATTCGAGATCTTGTAAGGAACAGCTACAGGTTGGAGTTTGGTTCAGTTCCCCTCCCGAACTTTCAAGTAACAAGGTTACCAAGGGACCAAGAGAAAGCAGAGGCTTTGGCTCTTCTTCTGGGGGATCTGGTGGACCAAGAAGTAATGGTGCAGGTACCTCAGGAGGAGCGAGGCTTGGGGGTTTACTCCCACGTATTCGTGGTAAAGAAACCTTCGGGGAAGTTCAGGTTAATACTGAATCTCCATCCCCTGAACAGATTTATAAAATACAAGCGGTTCCGGATGGAGTCAATCTTCTCGGTAACCAAATTCCTGTTTCAGGGCTGTCACATGGCCACAGTGGATCTCAGGGATGCATATTCCGATTCATCCGGAATCTCAGAGATTTCTCAGGTTGGCGGTGAGGTTGAACACGGGGGTGTTACACCTCCAGTTTCGAGCTCTCCCCTTCGGGCTTTCAGCCTCACCAAGAGTCTTTACAAAAGTTCTGGCAGAGGCACTGGCCCCATTAAGGCTCAAGGCTATAACAGTGATCCCATATCTGGACGATCTACTGTTCATAGCCCAGTCGGCCCAACAGCTGCAGAGGGACATGCAGGAGGCCTTGGTTTTCCTGCGCTCGCTGGGGTGGCTGATAAACCAGGAAAAATCCCAGCTGACCCCCTCACAGGAGGTCCTGTATCTAGGATACAGGATTTCTTCAGTGGAAATGAGAGTATTTCTTCCGGAGGAGAAGATCGGCAAGCTAGAGCAGGCGGTAGCCCAGCTTCAATCTGGTCGGGAAGCCCAGATCAGGGAGGTGATGAGAGTCCTAGGGTTGATGACATCATGCTTTCCAGCGGTGGCCTGGGCAAGACATCATCAGCGTCCTTTACAAAGACTCATGCTCCGTTATTGGGATGGCAGGCAGGAGAGCCTGGATCAGGTTATGCCCCTATCCTCGGCAGTCAGGAGGTCTCTTTGGTGGTGGCGGGCCAAGGTCAACCTAGACAGGGGTCTTCCCTGGTCCCCACAAGCTACGGTGGTGGTCACGACCGATGCCAGTGCGCTGGGTTGGGGTGCCCACCTAGAGGGAACCTTAGCCCAGGGTTCCTGGTCGAACCTAGAGACAGGTCGTTCCTCAAACCAGAAGGAACTTCTGGCAGTCTGGAAAGCTATAGAAACATTCCAGTCCCGGTTACATGGCAGGGATCTACAAGTTCGCTCAGACAATGTGACAGCAGTAGCCTACCTGAACAAGCAAGGGGGAACCAGAAGCCCTGCACTGCAGGTAATTGCGGACAAAATCTTCTGCTGGGCAGAGAAGAATTTGTCCTCAATATCAGCCATTCACCTAAAGGGAACCCAGAATTTCCTGGCCGACTTTCTCAGTCGCCAGAAGATAGGTCAGGACGAGTGGGCCCTCAACAAGGAAGTGTTCGAGGAGATAGTGTCATGCTGGGGAAGGCCAGAAATAGACCTATTTGCAACAGAAGGCAACAGGAAGGTGACACAATTTTTTTCGGTTCACCCACAAGATCGGGCCAGGGGGATAGACGCCCTTGCCAATCCATGGATGTTTGGCCTGTGTTACGCCTTTCCTCCCGTAAGGATGGTGGCGGAGGTTCTGCAGAAGTTCCGTTCGGAAACTACGGACCTCATTTTAGTAGCTCCTTTTTGGCCAAGGAGACCCTGGTTTGCCAGCATAAAGAGATTGGCCGTACATCCTCCGCTGTTTCTACCAGTCAGGGAGGACTTACTTTCCCAGGGGCCGATCCTGTGCCCTCAGATAGAGAGGCTCAAGCTTGCGGCCTGGTATCTGAGGAACAAATCTTAAGGTCACAGGGTTTCTCAGAGAGAGTGATTAAGACCTTGTTAGAATGCCGTAAACCTGTTACTAGGGCAATTTACGCCAAGGTAGGAAAGAGGTTTAATTCCTGGTTGCGAGAACAGGGGATTGCAAGTCCCGGGGTCCCGGCAGTCCTAGATTTTCTACAGGCAGGGGTAGAACTGGGCCTATCTATCAGCACTCTAAAGGTACAGGTGGCGGCCTTAAGTGTTTTCCTTCAGTCCTCCCTTCAGCAGAATCCATTTGTCAGGAACTTCTTCAAGGCTCTATCTAGATCCAGGCCTGTGAGAATGAAGTCCTGTCCTACTTGGGATTTGGCCTTGGTTCTTAGAGCTCTGACCCAAGATCCATTTGAACCATTAGAGGGGGCTTCACTTAAGTGGGTTGTACTAAAGACTGTATTTTTGATAGCGATCACGTCAGCTAGAAGGGTCAGTGATCTACAAGCGCTCTCGGTCAGAGAGCCATTTCTGTTAATCTTAGAGGACAGGGTAGTACTTAAGACTGATCCTAGTTTTCTTCCTAAAGTCGTGTCCACTTTTCATAGGACACAGGATATTATTTTGCCAACTTTTTTCTCAACCTCAGACAAGGATGAGGCGAGATCTTTAAGTTTGTTAGACGTCAGGAGAAGTCTATTGATTTTTTTAGAAGCCACTAAGGTCTTCAGGAAGTCAGACTCACTTTTTGTTAATTTTTCGGGCGCCCACAAGGGCTGCAAGGCGTCCAAAGCGTCTATCGCCAGGTGGATACGAATGGCGATAGTTAAAGCCTACGAGTTAGAGGGGAAGCAGGCACCCTTAGTTAAGGCACACTCTACAAGGGCGGTTTCCGCATCATGGGCAGAGAGGGCTGGAGCCTCTCCGGAGGAGATCTGCAAAGCAGCAACGTGGTCCAGCTACACAACGTTCGCAAGACATTACCGTCTGGATTTATGGTCTGATAAAGAGCAGACTTTTGGACGTAAGGTCCTCCAGGCAGTGGTCCCGCCCTGACAAGGTGAGCTCCTTGCTTATCATCTCAAAGGCTGTCCTGGAAGACGATATGAGAAAACCGGAGTTAGACTTACCGGTAACTCTTTTTCTAGGAGTCTTCCAGGACAGCCTGGCTTCCCACCCAAAGTTGTTTAAATTGGACTAAGTGGTGAGGATGTGTATTAACATGATTGTTAGTGTGTTATGTCTTTCAGAGCCTCCCGGCGGTTCTTGGAGTAAAACTGAGGAGGGCCTGGAGGACCACACCTTTTATTTAATTGGCTTGACGTGTTTCCTGTCCCGGAGGGAGGAGCCCTATATCTCAAAGGCTGTCCTGGAAGACTCCTAGAAAAAGAGTTACCGGTAAGTCTAACTCCGGTTTTCATTCACACCTGGGCGTTTCGAAATCGCCAGCAGAAACGCAACAAATCTGCCTGTGTTTCAAATGCAGAGGTGTGAATACAGCCTAAATGTAGGCGGGTCAGCATTGCAAAATAAAGCTTGCAGGGATTCTTCTCCATCCATGTGTAGGGATCCTATTGAAAACAGTATTTCTCTTGTCCATGCATTTTACCTTTGTTGGACAAGCAACGCAGCAGAATGCATGAGGTTACAGCCAGTGTAACAGACCCCTGGATGCAGACCTTTGCTCATGTAATATAAAGTTTACTGAGCCCAAGTTCAGTATGACCTGACTGGTATCCTGTCTTTTCTAAGGTCAGGTACAAGCAATAGCACTGAGGAGTGCAAGGCGCAGCTCCAGATCTCCAGGATAAATGCAACTCATATACTGGAACTCACAGGTGAATGGCTTGGACAGCACATCTCTGGCTATATGGCTAGCATTTACACTTCCATAACTATAGTGCATCCAGAAAGTATTCACAGTGCTTCACTTTTTCCACATTTTATGTTACAGCCTTACTCCAAAATGGATTAAATTATTTTCCTCAAAATTCTACAAACAATACCCCATAATGACAACATGAAAGGCGTTTGACATCTTTGCAAATTTATATATATATATATAAAAACATTAATCCCATGTACAGAAGTATTCAGTCTTTCCTCAGTACTTTGGGGAAGCTCCTGTTGGAACCAATTACAGCCTGAAGTCTTTGTGAGTATAATGCCGCGTACACACGGTCGAACTGTTTGACATACTTAGTCCGTCATACAATCCGACGGACAATCCGGCGTACTTTCCACTGAACGGACTTGACCACACACGGATACACAAACAGTCCAACGAAAGCTTGCGCGATGACGTGTACAGCACGTACGACGGGACTAGAAATAGGAAGTCCAAGACACAGCAAAGCCTTGTAAATCCTTTCTGGGCATGTGCCATTCTTAGTCCGTCGGACTAGCATACTGACGACCGTATTGTCCGCTGAAACCAAAGTACGACGGAAAGATTTTTGGAAAAAACTAAATTCTTAGTACTCCGGACTGCACGCTGAAAAAGTCCGCTGAAGCCCACACACGAGCGGATTGTCCGCTGAAATGTGTTTCAACGGACTAAGTACGTCAAACAGTTCGACCGTGTGTACGCGGCATGATGCTACAAGCTTGGTACACCTATTTTTGGGCAGTTTCTCCCATTCTTCTTTGCAGGACCTCTCAAGCTCCATCAGGTTGGATGGGGAGTGTCGGTGCACAGCTGTTGCCAGATCTCCAGAGATGTTTAATCGGGTTCAAGTCTGGGCTCTGACTTGACCGCTCAAGGACATTCAGAGTCCTCCAATAGCCACTCCTTCTCTTGGCTGTGTGCTTCGGGTCGCTGTCCTGTTGGAAGATGAATCTTTGTCCCAGTCTGAGGTCCAGAGCGCTCTGGAGCAGGTTTTCATCAAGGATGTCTCTGTAAATTGCAGAATTAATCTTTCCCTCAATCCTGACTAGTCTCCCAGTTCCTGCCACTGAAAAACATCCCCACAGCATGATGCTGCCACCACCATGCTTCACTGTAGTGATGGTATTGGCCAGATAATGAGCCGGGCCTCCAACAATTATGCTTACCATTCAGGCCAAAGAGTTCAATCTTTGTTTCATCAGACTAGAGAATTTTGTTTCTCATGGTCTGAGAGCCCTTCAGATGCCTTTTGGCAAACTCCAGGCGAGCTGTCGTGCCTTTTTTACTGAGGAATGGCTTCCATCTGGCCACCATACAGGCCTGATTGGTGGAGTGCTGCCGAGATGGTGGTTCTTCTGAAATGTTCTCTCCCCACAGAGACCACTGGAGCTCTGTCCGAGTGATCATCGTGTTCTTGGTCACCTCTCTGATTAAGGCCCTTCTCTCCCGATCGCTCAGTTTGGCCGGGTGGTCCGCTCTAGGAAGAGTCCTGGGGGTTCCAAACTTCTTCCATTTACAGATGATGGCAGGCACTGTGCTCATTGGGACCTTCAATGCTGCAGAGAGATTTCCGTACCCTTCCCCAGATCTGGGCCTCCATACAATCCTGTCTCCGAGGTCTACAGACAATTCCTTGGACCTCATGGCTTGGTTTGTGCTCTGACATGCACTGTTACCTGTGGGACCTTCTATAGACGGGTGTGTGCCTTTCCTAATCGTGTCCAATCAACTGAATTGACCACAAGCGGACTCCAATCAAGTTGTAGAAACATTTCAAGGATGATCAGTGGAAACCGGATGTACCTGAGCTCAATTGAGTGTCATGGCATGTGAATATTCATGGGATTGTGATTTTTTTTTTTTTTTTTTTGGCAAAGATTTTAAACAAACTTTTTTCACATTGTCATTATGGGATATTGTTTGTAGAATTTTGAGGAAAATGACTTTAATCTATTTTGGAATAAAGCTGTAACATAATGTGGAAAAGGGAAGTGCTGTGAATACTTTCTGGATGCTCTGTATTTGTAATTTGTGACTCTTACTATGCAAGATGAAGCTTCAGATGTTCAGTGAAATCCCGACCTGCTTGTACTTGTAGTTCAGTATAGCAGTAACCAGAGAGAGGTTTGTGGGTTTGCAGCCTAAATATGATGTGACATGCTGGGACTTGTAGTTTTCACAAGAGTGTGGAAAATTTGCCTGGCATGAACTTGCAGCTGCCACCCTCTGGTTTTACCTCCAGGGACAGTCACTGTGGCAAGGGGCAGGGGATGCAAGTTCCCACGCTGTGCTAATAGAGTAGCTGACCTGATAGTGACTGTGAAAAAGAGAGGAGAGAGGGGGGGGGGGGGGCTCCTGCTGTTGAGGGACTAGAAACACATACTGGGAAACTAAGATGTGTATGTTGTGTACCCAGATCTCCCAGTTGTGCTCGGCATCAATGTAAAGAATTGTGTACTGCAAGTCCCAGCTTGACCTGCTTGCTTCTGCCCTCATATTCTTTCCTATGAGGTCAGGAAAAAGTAATATGGAGAGGGAGCTGCGAAGTTTAAATACAACATGGAGGGAGATTTTGTGACCTATGACTGCAGATTCTGCCCTGTGTTTGCTGCCACTCGGAGTTTCAGAAAAGTTATTTGCATCGGGTTGAAAAGTCTGCTTGCGGGACGACTAGCTGCTTTCCTCTTCCCCTCCTGTAAGATAAGCCAACATCTTCGAGGACAAAGGCTACATTGACACCTGCATTTTTGAGCGACCGCATGTAGAGGTGAGAAAATCGGAGGGGGGGTCCTTTCTTTTAGCTGCGGGAGGCTGACAGCTCCTGCGGTGAATTGCAGCCACGCGTGTGTAATCGCTATGCTGCGATTACCTGTTAAGTGTTGGAACTACCAGGGTCCCAAAGGTTACACTTGTGACGGCCCTGGCGTTCTGCCACTGCAAAAGGGGGGCACTGCGGGACCCCAAGGATGGATTCGTACTGCTGTGACCCCCCCAAAGCCGTGCAACTTGCTTTCAACTTTTGTGATTTAACATTGCAGTCTATGGCACTTAAATCGCACGAGTTGCATTAACCACTTCAATACTGGGCACTTTTACCCATTTCCTTCCCAGGCCAATTTTCTGCTTTCATCACTCTTGCACTTTCAATAAGAATTGAGCGGTCATGCAACACTGTAGCCAAATGAAAACTTTCTTTTGGTGGTATTTATTCACAAATCAGTTTATTTTGCGCAAAAAAGAGTGGAAATTTAAAAAAAAAAATAACCATTTTCTACTTTCGTTTTTAAAAGAAATCCAATAAAATCAAATTTTTGACGTAAATTTAAGCCAAAGTGTGTTCTGCTACATGTCTTTGGTAGAAAACAAAAAATCCTGTTAAGTGTATAATAATTGATTTGTGTGATCAGACACGTGTCCAGATGATCGTTGGTTAATATGATTTTACTGTTGCATATGTGGGGGACAGGTGTTTTTACATGTGTGGGGACATTGTGTGTTTACATGTGTGGGGACACTGGGTCAGTGATCAGTGTGTAAAAACAAAAACAGCTCATACTCGCTGATCACCGGCTGGCTTCAGCGATCTCCTCTCCTCTGGCAACTTCTGTGTGTGGAGAGCCGATCGTTTAGCAACTGGCTCTCTATTTACGTCACATGATGGCTGTGATTGAACACAGCCATCATGTGATCAGCAGGGCCAATCGGAGCCCTCCTGCCGATCGGAGATACGGTGTGTCCGGGTGACACAAGCACATTGGGATCGCGCCGCTGCACGGACTTGCAATTTTCCCCCTCCTGCTGAGGGGCATTCCTAAACATCCATTCAGGAGGAGGAAGTGCCCACCCAGCCGTATATGTGCAGTGGGAGGTGGTTAAGACATTGCGCAATGAAATTAAGAAACCTGGGCTTGGAGGGACGGTTCCTGGGTCCAATGGAAAGGACCCCAGCAGTCAGGAAGGTCAGGAAGTTTCTTGCATCAGAGGCCTGAAGGTTCTAGTTGCACCTCTGCCTGCCAATGGTTGTCTCTGGACACCGACAGTCTGCATCCAGGGCTGAACATTTGCAGGTAATTGCCGCAAATCGCACCAACCTTCCTGTATTCTCTTGCAGCATTTCTTGATGTGCTGACCCATATAGATCATCCAGAACGTGTCTCTCGACCAATATTGACTATTTGTAATCCTTATGCTGCTAGCATTTGTAAATAGATAGTAAGGTGTATTATATTTACTTGTTTTGACCTCCCCAGACCCCCCCCCCCCCTTCCCCTTTTATTTATTTTATGCTGGCGACGCCGCCATCTTGCTACACCCCACACACTAAGAATGGGGAAAGTGGACATGTTACACCCACCAGAGTTTTTCATTTATAACAGTAAACTGCGTTTAGTGAAATACAGGACTTAGAACTCCGTCTGACTGGTTAGATCGTGATGTTGAATTTTCAAAGCAGCAAACTTCTGAGATTAATAAACCCGTGAGTTGAGGTTTGCCGCTGCTTTTAAAATTCAACTAACTAGTCAGACAGAGTTCTAAGTCCTGTATTTCAATATATAAACTCGCTTTACTGTTATAAATACGTGTAAAATGCAAAACTCCGGTGGGTGTAACAAGATGTCCGATTTTCCCCTTATTGGTCTATCCTTACGATGGAGGAGTGTGGGGTGTAGCAAGATGGCAGTGACTCAACGTCAATTCCGTAGGAAAGTACGATGGGTCACTGAATATATTGTTACACCTTCATGTATGAGGTAAGGACAGATTGATTCCAGTAAGTAAATGCTACTTGGATCATTTGCCCTTACTCAAGATGGCCATGGCCAGAAATGCTAGGGTGGTGTTTTTCAAAGTGATTTCTCAGCAAAATAAAGCATGGAGACATGGATGGATGTGGGGAGTTTGCTTTGAATATTAGAAAAAAGAATAAAATAGTTTTTTTTTTTTTTTTTTGTACAGATACAGTGTAGTTCTACTTTTAAGCATGGTAGCAGGCAGAGCGTGGTCTAAGTTCCAGATCTCTGCGCCAAATGCAGTAACATGAAACCCTCCAGCTGTTGAGTAACTGCAACTCTCAGCTTGCACAGGCAGTGTGGAGGGAATTGCATTTGCAAAAAAAAAGTTTTCCTTGACACCAGTTTTCTTGCAGGAGATTGCAAGTCACAGGCTTATCAAGGCCAGCTTAGTGCCACGGCAGCTCCCTCCCCCCCCTCCCTCCTCCCTCACATATTCTCTTCAGACAGCATGGAGGATGCAAGCTGTGACTGCAGATACCTGGAAATAATGTAATCCCTGGCATGCTGGTGATTATAGTTACAGCTGTGTGGGCATTTTGCTAAGGTCCAGGGTGGCCTGATAGCTGCCCACCCCCCCCCCCCCCTGTATTATTCCTGTTGTGGTCACAGAGAAGGCAGCATGGTGGATTACAAGGAGTGCAATAAGTAACTTTAGATCTCTTGGCTAAATGCAGTTATTTGTCTGCTGGCACTTGTAGGTCCACAGAGGCACGGGTAGTTGGCAGTCTTTCAGCTGCTGGGAAAGAACTGACCCCGGTGTGCAATATCAGGATAGCCGCGATCGGCGCCACCCTTCTAGGAGGTCAGGGTACAGGTTGGAAGCATGGAACAGAAGGACTGATGATGTGGGTAGATTTCTTGTCGGAATGCAGTTTGCATCTAGTCAGATGTCAAACTGAAGCAGAATTGCAAATACAAAGCAAGGCTCCTTTGACTTGGAGCCTTTGGCTGAATGCATGCTGGGAACTGTGGTGCCACAGCTGCACTAGTGGCCGCCACCAAGTCGCAAGAGGAGATCTTTGTGCAAGATCTGTCTAGGGATCTCGTTGTCTAAAGTGCATTTCCACTTTTGCAGACAGATTAGGATAATGCCTACTTTATTTGATGCATGTACCCAAACGCATAGGAATTACCTTGTTTAACCACTTCCTGTCTGTGCAATGGCTACAGCGCGGACCTAATTTGCCTGGAGGGCGCCCATAGACATCCTCCCATGCTCGAGCGGCCTGCGTGTCCCCTGCAAGGCACATGCAGCACACACTGATTAGTAAGTTTGAGTAAGGTAGCCGACCCCTTACCATGTGATCAGCTGTCAGTCAAGGACAGCTGATCATGTGATAAAAATAGCAGATTATCGACTATTTACTTTTTTTTTTTTTTTTTTTTGTTTCCTCACGCTGGTAGCGCGAGGAGCAAAAAGAAAGCCGCTCACCGGTGGCTGTGAGAGGGACATCAGTCCCGATCATGGAGAGCCTCTGCAGAGGCTTTTGTGCCACCTATCAGTGCCACCTATAAAATGTGCCCAGTGTCACTGCACAGTGTCACACATTAAATGCCACCCATCAGTGCCGCCTTATCTGTGCCCATCAGTGCAGCCTCATCAGCGAATATCAATGAAGGAAAAAAATTACCAGTTTGCAAAATTTTATAACAAACTATAAAACATGTTTTTGATTTTTATTTTCAAAAAGTTCTGTCTTTTTGTTTAGCAAAAAATAAAGACCTAAGTGGTGATTAAATACCACCAAAAGAAAGCTCCATTTGTGTGAAAAAAAATTATAAAAATGTAATTTGGGTACAGTGTCGCATGACTGCCGAATTGTCATTCAAAATGTGACAGCGCTGAAAGCTAAAAATTGGTCTGGGCAGGAAGAGGGTTTAAGTGACCAGTAAGCAAGAGGTTGCAATTGAATACCAATAAGTGTATATTGGTTTGCATTAAAGTTGTTTTGCACCGTAAATGTAAAAAAAAAAAAAAAAAAAAAAAAAAAAAAAAATATATATATATATATATATATATATATATATATATATATATATATATATATATATATATATATATATATATATATATATATATATTTATTTTATTTATTAGGCATGCTGTGTGAATGGGAACACATTACAGCCATAATGGGGATTTCCTGAAGAAGTGGAAAGACCCATTTTTTTGAAGGGTTAGCTTGTCTTCTCAAAAAATGAAAATATGAGCGAACACTCTACACCTCCCCCAACCCCAGGTCTCCAGTGATTGACATTGTTTTCCTTTTCCATGCAGCCCAGTGCAGCGGTCCTGGGTTTAAAAACCACAATGTACTTACTCTTCGTTCCATAGGGATGATGGGATGGATCAGAATGATTCTGACTGGTCAGCATGGTCCCGTCCCAGACCTATTACAACTGCTCTGATCCAGCCCGGCATCCATAGGGAAAGGTGGGGAAGAACAGCGCAGATTTCAGACCTCAGGACCGCTGCACTGGACTTCATCAACAGTGAAATTGTGTAACTCATTGGAGGTAAGTGCAGCAGAAACCAGTAAGGGGGGGAGGGGTGTGTTCAATGTGCCGTCACCTTTCTGCTTTTTCTAAAAGGTGACGTAACCCTTTAACATACTCTGGTTTGCTGGGACTTTTGGTACCAGAGCAGTTTTGCAAGGCCAGCTTTGTACTGATTGCACTCTGCTAGTACTTCCCTCCTATTGTTTGCTGTGAGATCAGGGAGAAGGCAGCATGGTGAAGGACAAGGGGGTGTAAGTGGAGGATCCACATTTCTTAGCTGAACACAGTCCTTGCTGTGCAGACTTGTTCTACAACAATAGGAGTCCCCTACATATGAGGCACGAGAGGCCCCGATGTAATGGGCAGGACTTCGGTGCTGTTTGCACTGGTGCTTCTACTGCTACAGGAGTATGTACAAATTGGGGGGGATTTACTAAAACTGGAGCACACAGACAGGATCTGGTACAGCTGTGCACAGTAGCCAATCGGCTTCTAACGTGAGCTTGTTCAATTAAGCTTTGATAATGAGCCCACATTCACATTGGGCAGATTTGGCATGCGATGTGACGTGTAAAATTGCATGGCAAATTGGTGGCTATTGCCGGCAATGGTGCCATCCGAATCGGTGTGAGGTCTACTTTGCGGCACAGCACCAATTCCCCAAAGTAGTTTCTGCACTGCTTTTGGTGATTTGAATGGACATCTGTGCATGAACCCACACAGATTTCTAGCCTGGTGCTAGATTTATGTATTGCAATCAATGTTTTCAGGCATAGGCGCCTGAAGTGTGCGTTTTTGTTTTGTTTGTACGTACGTACGTGGGGGGGGGGGGGGGTATATGCTTGGGTGTAACTTAAAGGGGTTGTAAAGGTTCATGGTTTTTTCACCTTAGTAAGTAAAGTAACCTTTAGTATCGCTCTAAATTAAAAAAAAAATGTTTAACAAGTTCTCTTCAGTGAGACATCCAGGGTCTAACCCTGAATATCTACCTGATGCTCCGCTGAATGCAATGCATATATCGCATTACATTATTCTTTGATGGCCGGGGAAACTGTCAACGGGGACCTGGAAGTGACATCATACATATCACTACTGGGTCAGCAACAAGACGGTGAGCAATGTGTCTGCCCCTCCCCATCTAGATTGGCAAGCGGAGCCCAGGATCCATAGCAGGGGAGGGGGGGGGGTGGCGCTATAGAGAGTGTGGAAGCATTCAGGCAGCTGCCCAAGTGCCCCGGATGCCATGTTGAGCGGACGCCTGGGATTTGTCAAGCCCTGGTGCAAGCTGTACCTGAATATCTCTTGGCCTGACGCAATCCATAGCATGTTGGCACCTCTGCAAATCCCCAGTAAACTTGGAATAGCATTCTTCCCTCATTTCTATAGAATGCATGTACTTCTACCTACCTCCTTTGCAGTTGAGCAATATGGGTGGGGGGGTTGGTAGGTTGGGGGTTTTGAGGTTTACACTGTGCTTGGACTTGCTGTGCCAGCAGATGCCTTCTATAGCACTGAGGTATTTGCATTGTCACATCCTATAATTTTTACAAGCTACGAGGCCCTGTGTGTGACTGTTGGTCTCACCCCTCCCTCCTTTCAGATCAGGATGCTGGCAGCATGGTGGGCTACAGTCGCCTGCGGTGGATCAACAGCTTGTGACTGACTGCTGTGACTTGTAGTTCCACAACTGTGTGAGCAATAGCTGTTAGGAGTGTCCAGCCTATATGATATACACTGAGCGCACTGGGACTTGTTCCCTGCAGGTTGCCCAGCCCTTCTGTAGCCTGAGCATGGATCTTAGTAAGCACGGGGTTGGTCTTTGAAGGATTCGCTCATATTTAGGTTTTCAGCCTCCACATGAGGTCAGGGGACAAATGTGTTTTTTGCATATGCTAGTTGGATGCAATCATCTTGCATGCTGGGAATTGTAGTTCTACAACAAATTTTGAGTGGTAATATGTGCAGTGATGGACTTCTTTACAGTCCTATACCCTAAAGCATGGGTGCTCAACCCGTGGCTGTTGCAGAACTACAAGTCCTATGAGGCATTGCAAGGCTGACAGTTACAAGCATGACTAACAAATGCAGCGGCATGATGGGGCTTGTAGTTCTGCAACAGCTGGGGACCCACAGGTTGAGCACCTATGGTCTAAAAGCAAGGGTGCCCAATCTTTTAAAGAGAAAGGGCCACTTAAAGCGGAGGTCCACCCTAAAGTGGACCTTCCGCTCATCGGAACCCTCCCCCCCTCCGGTGCCACAATCGGCACCTTTCAGGGGGGAGGGGGGTGCAGTTACCTGGATAATCCAGGTAACTGCACCCACTTCCGGGATAGCTCTCTGCTGAAAGGGGCGTAACTTACGCCCCTTTCCGCAAGTGTCCGCCCCTTCCCGCAAGTGCCCCGCTGCCTGCTGGGAAACACACAGATCCCAGAGGCAGCGGGGAGCGTCCTTATTGCGCAGCGCGATTCGCGCATGCGCAGTAGGGAACCGGGAAATGAAGCCGAAAGGCTCCATTTCCTGATTCCCATACCCAAGATGGCGGCGGCAGGACCCGACAGGCGACCTAGAGATCGGCTTTGGGTGCCGACATCGCGGGCGCGCTGGACAGGTAAGTGTCACTATTTTAAAAGTCAGCAGCTGCAGTATTTGTAGCTGCTGGCTTTTAAAAAAAAAAAAAAAAACGCGGAGTGCCGGTGGACTCCCGCTTTAAGTGACTTGGTAACTGGTCACGGGCCACAATGAGTGGAGCGGGTGGATGGCAGGTCCATGTACACTCCGCATATGCAGAACGGACACAGCCCACTCTACTCTATGGGCCCTCCGATCCGCCCAGATGGAAGGGGACAGACCCCCCCCCCCCCCCCCTTTTTTTTGTATTTATTTTTAGCAGATTGGATTGAAGGTATTTTCCGCTCCATAGAGGTCAATGGAGGGTCTGATTGGGTCGGACCAATCGTGTGAAATGGGCTTAAAGAGGGATTCCACCAAAAAAAAAAAATATTAAAACCCAGCAGCTATAAATACTACAGCTGCTGACTTATAATAAATGGACACTCCCCTGTCCCGGGTTCCAGCGATGCCGAGGCCGATCGATCCCTCGGCTGCTGCCGCCACCATTCTAGGTGAGGGAATCAGGAAGTGAAGCAAATCGGCTTCACTTCCCGGTTCCCTACTGCGCATGCGCGAGTCACGCAGCGCAATAGGAATTCTCCGTGCTGTCTCTGAGACCCGTGTGTGTCCCAGCAGACAGCGCGGCAGGGCAGGAAATGGCGTAGACTCCCACGGGAGTCTATGCCTGGAAGTGGGTGTAAATACCTGTCTTTGACAGGTATCTCCACCCCCCTCCCCCCTGAAAGGTGCAAATTGTGACACCGGAGGGGGGGAGGGATCCGATCAGCGGAGGTTCCACTTTAGGGTGGAACTCCGCTTTAAGGCTGCTTTGACACTGATGTGCTGTGGTTTACCCAGAGCAGTGCACTTCTGACTTTCCTGAGGGTTAGTTGCACTTTGCCATAGAATTCTATTATATCCTGCAGGTGTGGTGCATTTTCTGAAAGCTTACCAAACCCGCAGGTAATAAGAGGTCTATGGCTCAGTGCAGGTAACTTGCAGGTGCTCTGCACCTATGTATCAGTTTGAAAGCAGGCCGGTAACCAGTGCAGAACAGATATGCCCATATATATACTGTGATTATAGTATTAAACATGCCTGTAATAACAGCCTTCGTTTCGGGTATCGCCAGCTTTTGCTTTTAGTGCATTTGGTATCACTCCGCCTGTGACAGCAGGTGGCGCTATACAGGAAGCATCGCCTCATGTCTTACGCAGCCACTTCTACCGCCGGTTTCATTCACAACACTGATGCTCTGGGATGCCGGGTTGGGAATCTGCGATCTGGGCTTGCCAACCAGCCATCCCAGAGCAGGAGGTTGCGGGCCGCTTGTTGGGCACCCCTGGTCTAAAGCTACTTGGACACTGTGCTGTTGGACATGTGGACCAGAATATTCAAAGACATTCAGACGCCAAGCTCCTTGCTTTAGGCCTAAAACAATATATACTCGGTATACACAAGCAGCAAAGAGAAGTGTTTTGTGCTGCCACACTTGACGATGATCTTGGCTTGCAGGGTTTAGAGTATTCCTGATGTTGCACGTCCATTACTAAACATCGCTCAGACACGGAGCCCAAGCTGGGATAGTGTATGGAGGCAGATATAGCCTAAAAGTAAAGCTCAACCTGTCTCTGAATGTGAGCTGATTGTTTAGGTGCGCTATCGTTTTTAGAGTGGTTGCTAAACTTTTTTTTTTTTTTTTCTCTTAAAATATCAAACGTGTCATACTGAGCTGCTCTGTGCAGTGACTTTGCACAGAGCAGCCCTGATTTCTTCTGGGGCTCCCCGCCGGCATTCCAGGACGTTTGGCGGGTGCCCCATGTAAAGCTGCTCTGTATGGGGGCACCAGTGCGTGCTCGCTCCTGAGTCCTGCTGCTGTGTCCATTCCCACAGAGTGTAACTCTGCATTAAAGTGTAAACATTTTTTTTTTTTTGCTTGTCATACTTGCCTCCACTGTGCAACTCCCATTTAGTACAGAGTGTCCCCAATCATCCTCTTCGCATCGGATACCCCCTTAGAAGCGCCCTCCCCGGGGGCTTACTGTGTGGACGCGCTCCCGAGTCAAGCATTTGCGTCCATAGACACATCATTGGGTTTGATTGACAGCAGTGGTAGCCAATGGCTGCTCTGTTCTATCCAATCAAGAGCCGGGACAGAGGGAGAGTGTGTCCCTGCTGAGCGAATTTTGCGGGGCTCGGGTACGTAAAACGGGGGCTGAGGGTACCGGTCACCGCAGATGTTTTTCACCTTAATGCAAAAAACAACCCTTTTTAAGGTTAAAAAAATTAATAAAAATCGGAAGGCTTTAGAATCACTTTAACCTCCCTGGCGGTTGATTATTTCGGATTTTAGGTGCTGAAAGCGGTACAATTATTTTGCATGAAACTTTGGCGTTTTATATTGTAGTCCTGTAATTCTTAGGAATAACTCACTTAAATCTGTTCAAACCAGAGTCTAGCAGACATCCCGGGTATGATAAAGTTTGAAAAATGAAATCAAATTATAATATAATTAACTATAAATAATTATACCAAATAATATAATAATAATAAAATGATTCAATAATGTAATCAAATCAAAAACACTGAAATTTGCTCAGTTGCAGAATTGTCACTGTCATTACTTTTCAGTATTTGATGACGGATCTCCCCACAAATCGCTATCCCTCAATTTTGCGAGTGATTCTAATTTATTATCGCTGTTTTCTAGCTGGTCTAAAATCATTTTTGTTGTAAAGGGACACTTTTGGTTGCTATGGACAATCTCCAGTTTCCAGGCAGAAAGAAATTTTTTTCTATAATATAAAACTGCATGCAGGACACTGGGCAGACCACTAGGGACAAAGGGGATGTGAAATGATTACATACCACAATGTAATCTGTAAGATTACATTATACTGTATGTAATGTGTGTGTTTCACTTTTTGAATTTGGCGCCGATCTCCGTCCCCGTGCGTCGCAACGCTCGCAGGGAACGGAGGACGAGCCGCTCGTATAGCGGGGGGACATCGATGGATCCAGGGAGAATGTAAGTAAACCTCCTCCTGCATACAGCGATGCGGTCCCAAGTCTGGCTCGGGGTTACCGCTTTTGGTATAAAAATTCCACCCTGAGCCAGACTCGGGAATACCGCCAGGGAGGTTAACTCACCATTCCAGGCAAAATTTGACTTTTTCTTCCTATCCCGCTAACACCGGGCTACCTTGCCACACTTTCCAGGTACTGTGGATCGCTATTCCAGTGTCAGTCTTTTGCATCCTCCTACATAAGCTGTACCTGTTTATGTACAGTCTTCTATTCTCTACGACCGTTCAAAGTCCATAATTTATGAAGCTTGTCTGAGCTTTCAGAAAACGGGGCATAGAGCGGAAAGTGATTTGTATAGTCTCATGTGGTTGTTTAAAAAAAAAAAGTTATATTTGCCTACCTTGTGCAGTTGGATTTGCACAGAGCATCCCGGATCCTCCACTTTTTGGGTCCTTCTTTGCTGCTCCTGGCCCCTCCCTCCTATTTAGTCCCCTCACAGCAAGCATCTTCTTATGGGGTATGACGAGTCACAGCTACATGTGTCCATTCAGACATGGAACCCTGACCCAGCCCCATCCCCTATCTCCCCTGATTGGCTGGCTGACTGTCAGCCGTGGGAGTAACTGGTGCCTCTGCCCTGTCTCAGCCAATCAGGAGGCGTGTCCCGAACAGCTTAGATATTTGTGGACCTCTCTGGAGAGAGATGCTAAGTAATTAAGG
Source organism: Lithobates pipiens (assembly GCF_037356315.1). Classification (NCBI taxonomy): domain Eukaryota; kingdom Metazoa; phylum Chordata; class Amphibia; order Anura; family Ranidae; genus Lithobates; species Lithobates pipiens. Next base: position 51,772,632 of record NW_027507764.1, on the reverse strand, counting down.
GGTGCTGGGGAGGCTGCTACACCCAAGTTTTTTTTTTTTTTTTTTTTTTTTAATCTTAATACATAGAATGCATTAAGATAAAAAATCTTCTGCCTTTAAAACTCCTTGAAGTTGCACACTGCAAGATCAGTGAGGAGAGCTCTGAGATCTGATTGGAGGGAAGGGACACACGACCCTTCACACAGGAACAGAGCGGAGGCTGTCAATCACAGGCTGTGAGCACCCTCCCCTGTCACCTTATCTCATGGTGTCAGATACATTTGTAAGAATAAAGTGATTCATGCTGATTGAGGAACGAAGCAGCAGACAGAAATAACACGTATGCCCTGTACACACAGTCGGACTTTCTGATGGAAAATGTGCGATCGGAGATTGTTGTCAGAAATTCCGACCGAGTGTAGGCTCCATCGGACGGTTTCCATCGGAATTTCCAACGCACAAAATTTGAGATCTGGTTCTCAAATTTTCCAACAACAAAATCAGTTTGCACAAATTCCGATCGTGTGTACACAATTCCGATGCACAAAGTGCCACGCATGCTCGGAATAGAGCAGAAGACCAGCACCGGCTATTGAACTTCATTTTTCTCGGCTCGTCGTACATCACCGCGTTCTTGACGTTCGAAATTTCCGACCAACTTTGTGTGACCGTGTGTATGCAAGACAAGTTTGAGCCAACATCCTTCGGGGAAAAAAAAAAACATGGGATTTTGTTGTCGGACTGTGTGATTGTGTGTACGGGGCATAAGGCCGGCTATACACTGTGAATTTGCAGGAAAGAAATTTGCACAATTCCCTTAACAGACCGTGCTATAGAAGTCGCTTGCGTTAATCGGGAACGAATCCGGCAGGTTGGTTTTACCCAAGTTGATCACTCGACTTGGTACATTCAGCCTGCTCATTAGAGGTTCGACTCTTGGCCAGTTCCTGCTGAACCAGCTGAGATTCGATCCGTGTATTGCTGGCCTTGGTGCTCTTATGAGTACATACTGTATAGAGGGATAGGTTTCTTACATATTTAATGTCTGCGTTTTACAACCACTTTCATGGGAGGATTTGTCATCTTCTGTTCAGAAAAGGCCATGTCCTTGCAGACCTGTGGTGTTGAGACATACTAGCAAGATACCTGACTGCTGGAGGACTGCTATTGGGCTTTTCATTTCCTGTACATTCAAAGTGGTTGTAAACCCTTTACAACCACTTTAACCTACAGATAAGCCTAGATTAAGGCTTACCTTTAGGTTCTGTAAATATCTCCCAGACTATTTGCAAATTGCCGCACGACTATTTCTTCTGCGCATGCATCAGAGTAAGACTCCTCTCACACCAGGGCGTTTTGCAGGCGCTATAGCGTTAGAAACAGCACCTGCAATCCGCCCTAAAAAAGCTGCACCATTGTGTGAAAGCCCCGAGGGCTTTCACACTACAGCGGTGCGCTGTCAGGGAAAAGTCCTGCCAGCAGCTTCTTTGAAGTGGTGAAGGAGTGGTGTGTTTACTGCTCCTCCACCACTGCTCCCCATTGAAATCAATGGGGCAGCGCTGTAATACCGCCGGCAAAACTCTGCTATTGCGGCGTATTGCTGGTGGTTTTAACCCTTGGCCGCTAGTGGGGGTAAAAGCGCCCCGCTAGCAGCCGAAATGCGCTAAAAATGGCGGCATTTTACCACCGACGCTATGGGCAGTGTGGTATGAAAGGGGTCTTAGAAAGGGCAGACACTGCTGTTTCTAGCTTGGGAAATGCCGCTAAAGGTGGCTCCTGCACGCATGTGAGGGAGTGACATCATGTGACTCCGGCCAGTCACAGAGCCACAGAGAAATATTTGTTGGTAAGCACAGTAGGGCTGGGAAAAATATCTATTTAAATCTTGAATCGAGTTGAGAGGTCAAATCGATTCAAAATTTTAGCAACATTTTTTTTTTTAGTTTTCACCAGGACTGGGTACAGCGTCACATGACCGCACAATTGTCGGTTAAAACATACAGTGCCATATTGCAAAAAATGGCCTGGTCATGAGGGGGGGGGGGTAAATCTTCCTGAGGTCAAGTGGAGTGGTTAATGGCTATGATTGAGAACTATTTCCATTTTCATTTCTAATCCCAAACAATCGGTGTATTTGTGTAGATCTCTTGATGAAATCCCCAGATGAGCCGTAGGTTTTTTCTTTGTTTACTCTCGTAGTGACATCATTCATAAAACCTCCAGGGACAGATTTGCCAAGGTGCATTGTAAAAGCACTTCCTAATTAGAACACTCAGCTCCTTAATTGGCCTACGATGCTTTTCAGCTTTGCAGCTCTCCTGCGTGTGGTTCTGTATTTATGTCTCAGTAGTTTGTGTTAGCTGGTCGCCTTTTACACAGAGGTGCATTTTCCAGCGCATACAACACCTCACCTGAAGGGTGAGGAGCAGTTCACACTATTTTTCAGTGCAGCTCTTTAAAGTGTTGCTAAACCCAGGACCCCGCACTCCTCACTATATCTCGTCTCCCACAGAACGTGGAACTGCAATAGTTTTAGTAAATATAAACTGCTAAATACCTTTTCTTATCAGTAGTGTATAGCAGTCTTATGACCTCTATCAATGTCTGCTTAAAACTTGTAGGAGGAGTTTTCTGATGGTCCTAATGAGACCGCAGGACCCCTGATCCTCTGTCTGGACAGTGCTGATTGGCCCTGTTAAAGAGAAGGGATACCACTGCTCCAGGCAGGTCCACCGGAACAAAAGCCTCTCCTCTAGAGATGAAGAGCCTCAGGTGCTGGCAAATGCATATAGCAAATATAAGTGGGAAAACTCTGGACAGCCGCACTCCATTGAAAAGTTTCTTGTGCCTTTTTATTGTAAAATCAGGATCACACTGTACAAGCCACAGAGCAAAGCAATACAAAAAAAGATCCAACGCGTTTCACGCTACCGGAAGTGCTTACTCGTAGCTACGAGTAAGCACTTCCAGTAGCGTGGAATGCGTTGGATCTTTTTTTGTATTGCTTTGCTCTGTGGCTTGTACAGTGTGATCCTGATTTTACAATAAAAAGGCACAAGAAACTTTTCAATGGAGTGCGGCTGTCCAGAGTCTTTCTCTTATCTTTATTTTATTGGCCGTGTGCTGAACACATGCACTCCACCAAGAAAATAAACGCTCTAGCAATGCACACACCAAACTGAGCGTGTGCAGAGTGACTCAAAGGCTGTTTTTTATCAGGAAATGGATTGGGGACTGTGGAAGAAGGGGAGGATCAGAGAAGACAGGATCAAACAGCCTTTTACACAGTGCAGAGGATTAACCCCTTAGGTTCCACAGTGAGTATAACAAGCATGCTCTACTGCATATACAGACTGGTTTTATTGTTGTGGGTTTAGTAACACTTTAAGTGCTAAATGCTGATTTAGGATCTGCTCTTCAATCTTCCCTGTGTGGATACAAGAATCCTCCAGCCCTGGAATGAGACGGGCTTCATGACTGGCCACATCTTCTAGTGCACACTGTGAGAAATTATTCTAGAGCGTTTGTCATATATGAAATGTTTGTTTGCAAAGCGGGGATTGTGTAAGAGGATGGGAAAAAAAACTGACCCAAAGCCATAATGGTTTCCCTTTTTAATGTGTGCATACAGCTACATAAATATGCAGAAGCTCGTGTAAAAGTCCATCCCGCATGTCTAACATGCCGGACAAAACTCTCATCTTAAAGCAAAACTCCAGACAAATATTTACAATACAAAAGCAGACGCCTCCATTTCAAGTAGGGCTGCAACTAACGATTATTTTCATAATCGATTAGTTGGCCAATTTTATTATTTCCATTAATTGGTTAATGACCTTAAAATAAAAAAGGTAAATTTGCTGCGATTTGCATTTTTACATATTTTTTGGCCAATTTGTTGTTGGGCAGATTAAAAAAACACAAATTGCCGCAAAAATGCATTATTACATACTTTTCTGCAGCTTCTCCATTGAAGTATATTGAACCAAAGAAAACAAAATGGCACTGTTTTGTGGTTAAAAAAAAAAAATATATATATTTTTCCAAATACGCAGCAGCTGAAAAAAAATCATGGATGTGAACGTGTCCCATAGGAAACCATGTAAATGAACTGTGTTTCTGAAAAAAGCACCAAAAAACAGAGGTGTGACCCAGGCCTGAGATGTTTAGTAACATAATGGGGTTAAAAAAACTAAAATTAGTACAAAAAGAGCAAATCGCTACTGTAAGGGGTTAACTTTTTACTATGTGAAAGTAATATTTTACATTTGCTTTTTGCACTATAAAGGGCTAATTTTAGTTTATTTTTTATTTTTTCCCCCAATTATGTTAGTGGTCGATTAATCTATTAGTTGGCCCTAATTTCAAGTGATATTAAAGGTGTTCTTTTTCTTCTTTTAATAAAAAAAAAAGCATGTCATACCTGCTCTGTGTAAGTGTTGCACAGAGCAGCCTCGATCCTCCTCTTGGTCCGCTGCTCCTGGCTCCTCCTCTTCAGCAAGTGCCCACCATAGAAAGCTGCTTTCTTTGGGGGCATTACTTGTGCAGGCAAGCTCCTGAGCCTCCCTGTCTCTATCTATAGACAGACAGGGCGGTTCGGCCCTGCTCCCCCCATCAGTGTGACAGCAGCAGAAGCCAATCAATCTGGCCAATAAGAAGGGAGAGAGCCGCTGCTCCTTGTGCACATCCCTGGATCGAGATGGGGCTCGGGTAAGTATGAGAGAGGCTGGCATGGGAGGCTTTTTACTTTAAGGGCACTTTCACACTGAGCCGCGTCGGTGGTAAAGCGCCGCTATTTTTAACTGCGCTTTACTGTCGTTTTAGCGGTGCTTTTTGGCTGCTAGTGGGTTGCTTTAAACACCCACTAACTAGCATGCGAAAAAGTTAAAAGCACCCGCTGCAGAGGTGCCGCCCATTGATTTCAATAGGCAGGGGCACTTTGTGGAGTGGAGACCAGTGACACTAATAGTGATCGTGCTAAAAAAAATATGCACTGTCACTGTACTATTGACTCTGGCAAGGAAGGGGGTGATCAAAAGGTTAACACTGTGCCTAGCTAGTGATTTTGTGTAGTGGGGGGGGGGGGGGGGCTTTTACTGGGGGAAGGCAAGGAACGATGATCCTGCTTTGCAGGAACACAGAATCCATGCCTTCCCCACTGAAAGAATGGTGATCTGTCAGCCAACAAAACAATTGGCGGGTTCCCGGCGGGCATCCAGTCTGCAGTACCTGCCGCTGGTCTCTTGCTGTGTGTGATCACATCTGGAGCGAGCCGGGGATGTTTATATGATCCGGTGCACAGCACCCCCCCCCGTAGCTGTAAAACTGCTATAGAGCAGTCAGCAAGTGATTAAGATCTGCACAGGACAGCTCTGGATTTCCTTTTTAGTTTTGGGGGGGACACACTCAATAGTATATAACCGAGCAATGGTGGCAAATGGTTAATTAGAATTTGCATATAATTTAATGTAGAACTATAGGGCACAACTTTTTTTTTTTTTTTCATATAGTAAGAGGGGTTACAACCCTTGTGAGGTTTATTTTTGCCATTAAATTTGCAAATTAAGGGAATTCCTTGAGGACCCCCAGGTCTCCAGAACTTGTGTCCCCTTTGGAAGATTTCCCCTCTCTTACTTTTTTGGGGACATCCTAAAATTTTGGGTTTTCTTTCAATTATAAAGGTTAACAGGACAAATAGAGGGGGGGGGGGGGAGAATCTCCCTAACAGGGACACGGGCAGCAATAAAAATTGACAGGTGTTCTAATCCTTCTGCACTCTGTCCAAATCTTAAAAACAATGCCTTTTATTTATACTTCAGATTTGTCTTATGTTCTTTTGTGTCAAAGCGGAGTTCTGCTCAGAAGTGGAACTTTCCGTCCCCCCTTTTTTGGAGGGGGGGGGGGGGTGTCTGTCTTTGACAGGTACCATTCCCCACTTCCGGGACAAGGGCCCGGTCTTCCGGAATTTTGCAGAAAAGTTTTACTGTCGGGTTCCCTTGCTAGGAATGGCGGCGGCTGCACCCGACAGCCAATCGGCTGGGGTGCCGATATGGCGGGGCCTCCTCTACAGGTAAGTGTCCATATATTATAAGTCAGCAGCTGCAGTATTTGTAGCTGATGACTTTTAATATTTCCTGGGGGGGCTGGACCTTCTTTTTCGCTTGCTGGGGTTTGGAATTTTTGTTTTAGTCTTCTCTGAGATAAGTTTGCTGCTGTTTGCAAACTCCTTCAGCGCTGTTGTAGGACAGGCTGTGGAAGAACAAACAGTTTGGGTTTCTGAACGTGTCTTGCTCATGAGGTGAGCCTGTGTTCACACTGCATATTTAGAACAAGCATTTAAAAGCTCTTCAGGGGCTCGGTCACATAATCTACGGAGACCTGCGGTTTTCTGCAACAGGTCTGTGCAAGACACACGGGGCACAATGGTTTCCTATGTGCCTTGTTCATAGCAAAATGGTGGTGTGATGTCCTGTGTGGGATTATGCAGCATGTCTGCAGTTTGCCTCACAGATCTGCACTGGAATGCACGCAAAACGGACAGCGGCACTCTGAGCTTACAGCCCGCTGTGCTGGATGCATGCTGGTAGGCTGCCTCTCCGGTAGGTTTGTAAAGATGGAAGGACACTCATAGTGGGGGAACAAAGCGGCAGCATGCAATGAGGGGGACAGTGATGGTGGGCAGAGATGTGGGTAACAGAATTTTGCAAATTGATGAAGGGCCCACTGGTGGAGGGGGGGGGGGGGTTACTGATGGCGGAGGATGGGGTAGATGGAATGTGCCCCCGCTGACGGCGGAGGATGGGGTAGAGGGAATGGGCCGCCCCGCTGATGGCGGAGGATGGGGTAGAGGGAATGGGCCGCCCCCGCTGACGGCGGAGGATGGGGTAGAGGGAATGGGCCGCCCCCGCTGACGGCGGAGGATGGGGTAGAGGGAATGGGCCGCCCCCGCTGACGGCGGAGGATGGGGTAGAGGGAATGGGCCGCCCCCGCTGACGGCGGAGGATGGGGTAGAGGGAATGGGCCGCCCCCGCTGACGGCGGAGGATGGGGTCGCGGGGGCAAGTTTGATTTTTGGTCTTTTTCCGCCATCTCTCTTCTATGTTTCTATAGCAGTCGTCTGCCTGCTGGGAAGCATCTTGTGTTAGATTGAGAGCCCTGTACAAAGCTTTGGTAGACTCAGTGTCAATCCCATCCACCCCCACCCCCCCCATCGCAGTTTGCTGTGCAGTGGATTTATACCAGGCTGTAATCACCACTTCCCCAAATAAAAAAACACATAAAATGGTTTAATGTCTGAAGATTGACAGTTGAAGTTGTACCTCCCCTCCCCCTCGACAGTCTGAGTCATTTTTGGAAGGATTTTGCAGTCCTTTGCAGGTTTTCTGTACTTGCATTTCATCATGAGACGGATGCATACATCCTCCATCTCTGGCCGGCCTTCATGCAGTTACTATGGCACTGTTGATGTTATTGTTTGAGGTTGTAACCGCTGCAAGCATTCACATAGTTGTAGTAAGTAAGCCATCAATAGCTGGGCTTGTCTTTGCAATTGAGCTGCTTTTTTTTTTTTTTTTTTTTTTTTTTTTTTTTTTTTTTTTTTTTTTTTTTTCCCTCGGGTTATTTTTTTACTGCTAAGCCATTTAGTGGCCTGAAAAAATGCTTTTATTGGGTTCCTTGCTTTGGCAGTTCACTTATTTTCATTTTGCCTTTTTAAGATGTATGATCTTTTACATGAATGCCCATTCACATCAGGGCTGAAATGAATCGGCATAATCGGTTATGAAAAGAGTTGGCAACTATTTATTTTCATAAACGATTAGTTGGTCAGCCGATTATTCTGCATATAAAACTCATTATTTGTTTACATGTCAGTATACACAGTGCAGCACACATACAGCTCAGTACACCATCCGTACGCATCAGTAAGGTGCCTTTCACACTCCGGTGACCTGAAAGTCACGATTTTGACATGACTTGAAGCAATGTCTGTAATGTTGAGGTCTATGAACGTCAAGCCGCATCAAAGTTGGACCGAAGTACTGCAGAGACTACTTTTGAAGTCGCACGGATATGAATGATACTCATTGAAAATCCTAGAGTACGATTTGTCATGTGACTTTGCAGTCCCAAATCGCAAGACAAGTCGCACAAATGTGAAAGGGGCCTAGGTGCCTGAGAGCTTGTGAATGTGTAAAGAGCAGTGCCAAATGGGACATGTAGTCCTGGGCAGGAGAAGTGAGTGCTTCCAGAGGATCTTAGGGGTGTGGGTGTTGTGCCCCCCCCCCTTGCTATAGAGGCACCCTAAAGAGGAAGTAAACCCTGCAAAATATTTTAATTATTTGGGGGCAAAAAAGTGGGGTAGGTGTACTTCTGCCGCTTGTTTAGGACTAAATTATACACCTCTTGCTTGGCAAAAAAATTTTTTTGCCAAGCAAGAGGTGTATAATTTAGTCCTAAACAAGCGGCAGAAGTACACCTCCCCCACTTTTTTTTATTTTTTTATTTATTTTTCTTTGAGTTTGATTTTCCAGTATCATCCACACCATTCTTCCTCCTGTTTGCTGAAGCTGATGCGGATGTCATTTCTGCCCTTAAGCGGGGTTCCACCCTAAAGTGGAACTTCCGCTGATCGGAACCCCCCCCCCCCCCTCCGGTGTCACAATTGGCACCTTTCAGGGGGGAGGGGGGGTGCAGATGCCTGTCAGACAGGTATTTACTCCCACTTCCGGGCATAGACTCCCGTGGGAGTCTACGCCATTTCCTGTCCTGCCGCGCTGTCTGCAGAGACAGCGCGGACAATTCCGATTGCGCTGCGAACCGATTCGCTTCACTTCCTGATTCCCTCACCTAGAATGGTGACGGCAGCAGCTGAGAGCCGAGCCGATCAATCGGTCTCGGCTGCCGGCATCGCTGGACCCCGGGACAGGTGAGTGTCCATTTATTAAAAGTCAGCAGCTGTAGTATTTGTAGCTGCTGGCTTTTAATATTTTTTTCCGCAGTGCAGACTCGCTTTAGTTTGTATACCTTCCAAAATCTTGCGCATGCGCCATAGCCCCGATCTCAATTGCCGCTACTACGGCAACAGAGCATTCTCAATGAGAACAGTAAATGACTATCAAGGTTATCATCGCGAGGCTTCCTCTGTGCCGTTCTACGTGACAGATGACACAGCAGGCAGAGGAAGCTGAAACGGCACACATTGTGTGGCGTTAATGAGGCTACCTAGTGCGCGGGCGACGTCATAGGATAAAGACTATCTGCATCGCAAAGACAAATGTGGGTGCACTTTCATATATATATATATATATATATAACACACTCAAAAATGCCCGGTGTGCATGAGGCCTTATGCAGGCCATTCTTAAACTGACACTACACCAAATATTAACATTAAAGTTTTATGTCCATGTCAGTCTTGTTGGGGTGGATAACAAGACGGTAAGACCCCTTTCACACCGCAGAGCCTATAGCGTCGGCGGTAAAATGCCGCTATTTTTAGCGGCTTTTTACCGTCGGATTTGCAGCGCATTTTGGCCGCTAGTGGTGAGCTTTTACCCCCGCTAGCGGCCGAGAAAGGGTTCAAACCGCTCGCAATACGCCAAAATAGCGGTGTTTTGCCAGCGGTGTAGCCGCGCTGCCCCATTGATTTCAATGGGGAGCAGAGGTGGAGGAGCGGTAAACGCACCGCTCCTTCACCGCTCCAAAGAAGCTGCTGGCAGGACTTTTCCTCACATCCTGCCAGTGCACCGCTCCGGTGTGAAAGCCCTCGGGGCTTTCACTTCGGAATGAATGGTGCAGCAGTTTGAGTGCTATAGTTTGAGACGCTATAGCGCCTGCAAAATGCCCACGGTGTGAAAGGGGTCTAATAGAGGGGCTGTAATACCTTTCCTGGAGAAAATGCTTCTTCCAGGCTCCCTCCAAAGATGCTCGCATAAGAAAAGGCATTTTAATTGTATGATCTGATGAATGGAAGGTTGAGATTAGCAACTGTCCCTTCATCAGAGATCATGGGACCAACTGCCGGGGTCTCAAAGGAGGAATTTTTTTTGTCAGGCCATCTGTTGCTCTTTATCCATCCCGGTAAGACTGGTAGCAGTCCACTTGAACAGAACAGTTCTAGTTGTATTAAGCCCAAAATGTAATATGTTGAAGCTTGGCAATCATTTGATCTGGTGGCTGCATTCGATTCCCCCCCCCCCCCATAAGGTTAGGCTGATAATAGACAATAGTCCATCCAGTTCAACCTGTGTAGGTTTATTGTGTATAATGCTTTCACTTATCCCTGTATGTTGTGTCCATGTACATGCACACCACTAACAGGAAGAAGAAAACAAAAACAGAAAAACTATTTTTTTTTCTAGATAACAGGACAAGAATGAATGTCTCATTGAGGAAATCAAAACACATACCAGAAATGCTCAGGTCTAGTACTACAAAGTCATTCTGAAATAACACAAGGCAAGAGCAAATCAAGAAACCACAGAAAAGACTTGGACAGGAACAAATAAACTGCGGCTCATAGTTTACTGGAGGAGCTCTTTGCTTTGTGCTAATGGGAGGCCTAGAGGTAAAGCACGCGGCCAGCGGACGGGTTCATACAGACTGCAGGCCCTGAGCAGACAGGCCTCAGGGATTAGAGAGCAGTATCTGCTTACTACTTCCAGCCGCATGGCAATCCTCCCATCTGCTCAAAGCATGCCGGAAAAATATACAGCGCTGTGTACAGACTACAGAGCCATGAACAAAAACAGTCCCAGGACTAGAACGTGCAAAAAAATGCAACCTTTAATCGAATCTAAGGCTTGGATCACATACACGCAAGTTGGATGTGGTTTTTAACCGCAAACCAATTTGCATAGCATGGATTGGACTGGCTTGCAATGTAGCCGGTTCAGACATGTGGGAGGTGGACGCAGTGCAGTTTTTAAAAAGGTCCTGTGTGGTTTTAAGCTTTGTTCAGGTGCAATTTTAGGTAAAAATTCACACCTGAACTGGTGAACAGAACCGCGCTAGATTGCTGCACTGAAACCACAGCCACATATGTGTGAGCTAAGCCTAAGGGCCAGTTCATACCACATGCAGTCCACATGAAGTTTTCAGGCATTTTAGCACTAGAAATAGTGCCTGTAAAGCACCTGAAATCTGCCTCGGATTCATTGCTTTCACACTGGGGCGGTGCGCTTGCGTGACATTTGAAGAAGTCCTGCTAGCAACATCTTTGGGGCGGGTGGGAAGCGCTCTATACAGCGCACTCAAAATGCCCCTGCCCGTTGCAATGAATGGGCAGCACTCCCAACACGGGGGTTTTTAATCCCTCTGAAAGGCAGTGCAAAAGCGCAGCCTAAACAGCGGTAAAGCTCCATTAAAACAAGCGACGCTTTACCACTAGTGGCTGGTGCTTTCAGCGTAAAGGAAATCCTTGTAAGGTGGGAATCTCCAAGAAAGTAGTCCATAGATGGTACGAGTTTCTTTCCTGCAACCATGGGTAAGAAGAAATTGCAAAGATTCTCCCATCAACACACAGTCCTTACAGGGGAATCCCTCCGGCCATGATTGCAAGTAAATCCAGCAGACTGGTTGTACCTACGTTGATCATCTTGGTACAGTCAGCCTGTCCACACACAGTTTGAATATTGGCCGGTTCCTTTAGAACTGTCTATAGCCAGCCTGAGCCTTCTGCATGCTTTTCCCTGCACTGGTATGAAATATATTGTTGGAGTAAGAAATTAGACTCCTTCTCCTAGCAAAGGTGGGACAGTTTGAATAAGTCAGGGTCACACAAGCTGACAACAATCGTGCCTTTAGTGCTTGGCACTTATTAGAAAGCTCTTAATGTTTTATTTAAAGTGATTGTAAGCAACCCTTGAAATATAACTATCCTTCTATAGTGTGAGCCTCAACCCAAAGCACCTAGTGTGATTTGTCTGCTTGACCATTCCTCTTTTATCTACATGAGTCAAGTCTGACATGCCATACATGATGCCTTTTCTTTCTTTAAACTCGCTGTTCGATCCAAAGGAAATTGATTTCCCTCATCCACACATTCGATGTGGATGGGGTAATCTCTCCTGTGGAGCTATTGTATTCAGACTAGGGATGCACCAATTTATCGGCAGATTAAAGCGTTTGTAAACCCTGTTACACCACCTGTACCTACAGGTAAGCCAATAATAATAATAATAATAATATACAAGGTTTAGGAGATATTTACCATATATTTGCACCAATGTCATCAGTGCACTGAAGAAACGTCTTGCTCGTGCCGTTTCTTCAGCAGCATGTAATGTCCAGCGGCTTCCACGCTATTGGAGTGACATCATCACAGCTGCGGCTAATTGCCCGAACCTGGGAATAACTCTGGGAGATACGTTGCCGATTACAGGTCATGTAAATGGAACCATAAAAAAGCAACATGGGTGTGTTTTTGCCACATTTTGGGGTGTGAGTTGTTCCTACCATCCCCCCCCCCCACCCCACCATGCACCAGAAAGTCAGCAAGCAGGATCTTTACCACCGCAACGGACCAGGGTGAAGACGCACACAAGGCATGCATTTTATCTTGTGCTGTGTGAAAGCAGCCTATCGGCCAAAAAAGCTTTCGGTTGTTTCCGAAAAGTCATATTAGTTTAAATTCAGCAGCGACCCGGTATAGGCGATCAGTCTTCTTCGTACCACTTTAAACACCTTGAGAGTATGACCATCCCTCACTGTAAAAGTATTCTATGATATCTACTTCAGAGCATGGTCTATGAATACAAATCCTGTGTCCTATGCTGTACTCCAAAATAAGGAATTTTTAAAGGTACGAGAAGCTTTCAACCTATAACCAGGTGCCAGTGGGGAACAAGCAGTTTAAAGAGTTATGGCAGAACAGAGAACCCATTGTATCGAGGGGGTTCCGTCATGCTCTGGTGGATATCCTAGTTACCCCTGAGACCTTCACATGGAGATCTTTTAAAGGAGTTCCAGAGGCCCATCTTCCTCACACCAGTAACAAGCGTGTTTGACCCCCAGACTGCAAAGCTGAGGGTCCATTTCTTCTGGTGAGTGGAGACATGAGGGGCGTTTGGCACAGCATGTCCACATGAAGCACTTCAGGTTTTTTTTTTTTTTTTGTTTTATATAGTTTGTCATGATTTCACCTAGTGTGAGTTTTGATTTGTTTTTAGGATCTGGGAGACAGTTTGTTCCCTTCCAGCACCCACCCACAAGATGATTGACAGCCTCAGTTGTGCATGTTTCCCTATGAGACTGTATAGTGGGGGTTGTGTCTTTTTCCTCTACACTTATTGTGACCAGTCACTTCACTGAGTAAATGTGTGGGTTTCCAACCACTTTTAAATCCACATATATAAAACAGTATTTCGATTTGTAAACTTTTCAAAACAATTTTTTAAATTATACATAAAATGACTATATGGGTTTAAAAGTCTAATTTGCTGACCCTAATTTGGTGTGGCCAGCGCTTTGGACCACTAGCTTGGGTTATTAGATATACAATTTTTTTGTTTATTGATTCATTGATGTACTGTTACAATACATTTTAAGCCAATTGTGTCTCTACGCAATATCTATTTTTTATACTAATAAAGTTTGCACCCTTTTTTTCTTTTTATCTATTTTGACCTTTTTATACTTTGTTTCTGCCATTTTTAAAGTCTCCCAGTGCACCTTGGTGCATGCTCTCCTGCCATATAACGAAATGACATCGGTAAAGTGGCTGCGATATCAAGCCACTGCACGCCCATAGGGGCTTGCATCTCGGTGATCGTTGTTGCCTGCCAGTGCCACCAATGATGAGTTAAATCTATCAGTGCCTCTCATAAGTACCCATCGGTTCTGCCTTATCAGTGCAGCTTCTCAGTGCCCATCAGTGAAGGAAAAAACTTACTTACTTACAAAATTGTATAACTAAAACAAACTTCTTTTTTATTTTTTTTTATTTATTTATTTTTTTTAACAAAAAAAAAAAGAGCTGATCAAATCCCTAAAAGAAAGCTCTATTTGTAGGAACAAAATGGCAAAAATTTTAGTTTGGGTGCAGCGTAGCATGACCACGCAATTGTCATTTAAAAAGTGACAGCACTGAAAGCTGAAAATTTGGCCTGGGCAGGAAGGTGCGAAAGTGCCCGGTATTGAAGTGGTTATTAAACGTACACAGAATGCGTTTTCCCTCTACATTAAGGCTTTTAAGCTGATGACAGATGTGGGTGCATTTAAGAAACTGCTTTGACGGATGACTAATACAGAACAGGAAGGAAAGGCTCTGTCTTACCTATACCTTTTGCGTTTTCTGCAAACTGACATGTTTATACTGTTCAGTAATGTGTACACGTGTGTGTGTTTTTTGTATTTTGCATAACCACGTACCCTTTAAACAAAAAGGGCGGGGGGGTTACATTTAAAGCCCAAGGGCCTGGCAGAAAGTTTTCCCAATATAGTTGGGCGATGCCTGCACTGCATGTGCCCACTGCCCGTTTTGTCTAGTGGTGGTGAGAGCTTATGCTCATCCTTTATCCTTCAATCCACCGGAATACAGCGCTCCCCCAGTGGTGGACTGTTCCTAGTCCATGGAGCCTGCTCTGAGCTTGACGTCTGGAACAATCCAACTCCTGACCGTTGGAGCACGGAGGTGCCGGACGGGCCTGGTGCTAGGAGGATCTGAGGTTTAGTTAAGTATATCTCCTCTCCTATTCCCTAGACAAAAATAACGAGCAGTTAAACCACCCAGTGCCCAGAGAGGGTCTTTAAAGGAGATGAGCTTCCCAGGGCCAGGGAAGTAGAATTCAGCAAACGGATGTTTAATTTAGAAGGTAGAATAAGTGTTCATTTATCAAAATGTGCTCCTCCTTGAATGTGGAACTCCAGCAAAAAATAAGATAAAGATTACCAGCCCATTAAAAACTTCAGTCTGAAGCTGCTTGACTTCAGAACTCTTAGGCTTTATGTACACGAGACGTTGTTCAACCTCTCCTGAACGATTTAAAGCGGGACTGTACTGTGGAAAAAAATATTAAAAGCCAGCAGCTACAAATACTACAGCTGCTGACTTTTAATAAATGGACACTCACCTGTCCCGGGTTCCAGCGATGCCGAGGTCGATCGCTCGGCTGCTGCCGCCACCATTCTTGGTGAGGGAATCAGGAAGTGAAGCAAATCGGCTTCACTTCCCGGTTCCCTACTGCGCATGGGCGAGTCGCGCAGCGCAATAGGAATTGTCCGCGCTGTCTCTGGGACCCGTGTGTGTCCCAGCAGAGAGCGCGACAGGACAGGAAATGGCGTAGACTCCCACGGCCGTCTATGCCCAGAAGTGGGTGTAAATACCTGTCTTCGACAGGTATCTCCACCCCCCCTTCCCCCTGAAAGGTGCAAATTGTGAGGAGGGTTCCGATCAGCGGCAGTTCCACTTTAGGGTGGAACCCCGCTTTAACTTGACAGCTCTAAAAATGCCCATTTAGCCACGTTTTTGCATCTAGAAAGGTTTGTAAAATACCAAGATACCACCGCAGCCGGATCGCATAATCAATCACACAACTGCCTGCATGAAAAATTGAACAATTGCCACATCCGACCACATGGCAATGTGGAATGACCACACGATCGGTCGGATGACATGGGGTACATTGAACAGAAACCACCACTGAGCACCATTGTTGTTCCATGGACTGTATCCTCCTTTGGCATACCTAAACCCATTGCAGCGTTGCTGTCCCTGCAATGTTCTTAAACAGACCACCTCAATGCGCCGCACAGGTTCCAGGTGGCATGAGTAATAACAAACCCCTGACCACTCCCCCCCCCCCTTTTTTTCCCCCATACAATTTGACAGATCGCAAGATCTAATCGCGTGATCGATCGCACACCAGTTAACCCATCTGACCACATGACAAATGAACAGTGCTATTGCTCAAAATATTCAACGGGCAAATGTCAGTTTCTATGCAGAAAAAGAATAGAGAAAAAACACCTGGTGTAAAATATATAACCTGTTAATATGCATACACAGAAAGACAGCATTGCAGGTCAGGTCACAGGTGATTGGGAACTAGGTGAATCGAGATGAACTATCTGTCCCTCAGAAGCAAATGCTTAGCTAGGACAATACCAGACAATGCCACCCCCCATGCCTTGTTTTAACATTGTAGAAGCCTCTGTGAACTGTCCCCAACAGGCTCCCGCACCACAGAGCCGCTCTCACCAGCCCCCCCCCCCCCCCGACCGAGGTATCCCCCGCAGTAGCCTGCGCCGTTGCGATGTGCCCTCCAGCCGTGGTAACCTGAGCCACGAGGTGAATGGATGAGGAGGCTTCCCCACGGCGATCCTACAGCCAGACGATGCTGCTGCACAGACAGAAGAAAAAAAAAAAAACGTATAAACTCCATTGCCTAGAAATGACTATAAACGACCCCGTGTACATATACTGATAAGATAACGGAGGAGATTTGGGGGCAGCTGAAAAATATTCCCAACTGCTCCTAAACATCAATTTACCAGCAGCAGTGTACATGAGGCCTAAACAGGAACTGCAGTCTGCTCACATAATTTGTAATAAAAACATCTTTGCCATTCTGAAGCTTCCCTCCAACCCCTTTTCATATTTTTATATATACTGTAATTCTTTACTTGCCAAATAGGCTGCAGAAATCTCCCTCCACTAAGTCTGGCTTCATCCATTTTAACTGTGGGCAGCTGAAGCTGCTTCCTGTTCACTTCCTGTATTTACACACACACCTCCAGCTCTGCTGCTCTCATTGGCCCACCTATGACCCCCCCCCCCCCCCACACTGGCAAACTTGCATGAGAGCGAGCTGTACGGGATGTCATAAGCCTAGGCCAGTGATGGTGAACAGATAAACAGGAAGTGGGCTGTATAAGGTACTTACTGGCAGAAAAAAAAAAATATATATATATATATATATATATATATATATATATATATATATATAATTAATAAAACAACAACAAGGGCAGAGGATTTAATAGATGAAATAATGACTGAAGGTCCGATTTGAGCACAACATGATAAAAAAAAAATCATGTGGTGTTTACAAGTTAAAATCCGTTTTTTTGGTTTTTTTTGGCTACAAAATTACTTGGAACCCCCAAACATCATACTCCCCCCCCCCGAGACCCTAGAGAATAAAATAGAGATCGTTGCACTACTTTGTCACACTGTATTCGTACAGCGATCTTAACGCACTTTTTTTTTTTTTATTATTAAAAAAATACGAACTTAGTGAAGTTAGCCCAATTTTATTTTTGTTTCTATTTTGTGATTATGCTGAGTAAATTGATACTCAACATGTCATGCTTCAATATTGCAGCCACTCGTAGAATGGTGACAAACTTTTGCACTTAAAAATCTCCATAGGCAACGTTTTTAAAAATTTCTTCAGGTTACCAGTTTTGAGTTAGAGAAGGTCTAGTGCTAGAATTATTGCTCTCGCTCTATCGTGGGAATACCTCACATGTGTGGTTTGAACACCGATTCCATATGTGGGTGTGCGTTCCGTATGCGTTCGCTTCTGCGCGCCAGCTCGTAGGGATGGGGTGTTTTAAAAAAAAATTTTTTTTTTATTACTTTTATTCCTATTACAAGGAATGAAAACATCCCTTGTAATAGAAAAAAGCACGACAGGTACTCTTTTTTTTAATGTGAGATCTGGGGTCAAAAATACTTCAGATCTCATTTACACTTCAAAGCAATAAAAATAACAATTGTCCTGACGTATATCGACAGCGGGCGGTCCGGAAGTGGTTAAATTTGGATTTTTATCTAATTTTATTTTAATAAAATGCTTTTGTAGTAAAAAATCTATCTAAAAGAATTTTCCATCTAAGATACATTAATAATTTATTTTATTCAGCATGAAATGAAGCTTAGTTATGTAGCATGAGGCTGTATATTCTGCAATATTTACATTTCTTTATCGTACTTCATGGGACACGGAGCCTAAGTAATAACTTAATGGGTTATGGGTCACCTACAGGTGTTGACCTTGGTATACCCAATACAGGAAGTTGACTCCCCTATTTAACCCCTCCTCATTCCAGGAGTACCTCCGTTTATTTTCGCCAGTGTCTAAGGTGTTGGTCACAAGTGAAGATGTGCTCTGAGGAGCTCTAGGAGGGATCCATGCTGGATTTAAAAAACATCCAAAACTGGATCCATCCATGCCACTGAGGCCACAGGATGGTACCCGGGCCTTGCATAGAAGAACAAGGTTTTCCTTGTAAGGGCCGGTTCACACAGTGAGGCGCGGCGAGGCATCTCCGACTTGCCTCGCCGCGACCTGCGGGGACCTCAGCGGCGACTTGCAGAGGACTTCTGTATAGAAGTCAATGCAAGTCGCCCCCGAAGTAGTACAGGAACCTTTTTTCTGAGTCGGAGCGACTCGAGTCGCTCCTCTCAGAACGGTTCCATTGTACAGAACGGGGGCGACTTGCGGGAGCGAGGCGAGGCGAGCCGTGTCGCCTCGCATCGCCTCGCTGTGTGAACCGGCCCTTAAACTTCTCTTTGAGGGCTGGGCCCTAGGAACCAGGAATCTTTTTGGTCATGCTACATCCCCTAAATATTTCCTGAGGGGTGCTATACAGGTCCAAAGGAGTAGAACCCCTATAAGGGACCCAGTCTTTGAAGGTTACTAACACTATCCGCCGTGATGGGTAAAATTTGGATCAGTCTGTTTCAGCAGTATCCCGCAGCAAGGATAAGGTAAGGGAAGAAGCTTAAGAACTGCATAGTCCACCTATGACTTCCTTTCTTCCATATGAAAATATTGTAATGCATTCAAATCTCCCCTAGCAGGGAGTAAAATACCTTGTGTATCTCAGCAGCTCTGTCCAGCTACAAACAGCAGTGTGTGGCCCAGTAGCAGATGGGGGTTTATAATTGAACAATATGTTTGCATCTTCTCCAGTGGATAGAAAGTGTGCTAGATCTCCTCCTCCTTCCCCCACCTCAAACCCTTTACCAAGGGAACAGTGGGCACAGGATGAGGTAATACCCTCAAGTGATCAAGTAGAAAGACAAGCCGATTATTCCTCTGCAGAGAAAACAGGTGAACCTT
This sequence comes from Lithobates pipiens, assembly GCF_037356315.1. NCBI lineage: Eukaryota > Metazoa > Chordata > Amphibia > Anura > Ranidae > Lithobates > Lithobates pipiens. The sequence continues at coordinate 51,753,584 of NW_027507764.1, read as the reverse complement.
TTACAACCTCGCAGTCTGAGAGATTGATGGCACAAAATATTACGGAGATGGTTCATTCTACTTTCATGCTGCCCCTAACAGTTAGTTGAAAGTTCGGTCTCTTCCTTGGGTTCTTTAAAACCCTTAAAACCTTTGCATGCATTTCCAGTCCATGAATTAGTAGAGAAGCTTATTTATGCTGAGTGGGATCACCCGGATAAGCATTTTCTCCCTCCAAAGATTTTGTTCTCTATCCCATGGAGGAGAAATTCACAAAGAAATGGAAAGTACCAGCAGTCGACGCTGCGATTTCCAACATCAATAAAAATGTAACTTGCCCAGTAGACAATGCACAAATGCTTAAAGATCCAACACATAAAAAGTTGGAATTTGTTAAAACCCTCTTTTTCCTTGGCAGGTACCATTTCCCAGCCTGCAGTCACTGCAATAGGCATTTGTCAGTCCCTAAAGGACTAGTTTAAAGAGACCCTTAAAGAGGTTCCTGCACAACAGGCCTGTGAATTGGCTGAACTACCGAAGGCGCTATGTTTTTGCCATAGATGCCATGAAAGACCATTCACCAGGTGTCCCGCCTTGCGCTCGTGCTAATACATGCGTAGGAGCCTGTGGTTAAAAGGTTGGTCAGCTGAAGCACCTTGCAAAAAGATTGACTAGTTTCCCCTATCATGGGGAGCGACTATTTTGGGGATGACTTGGATACGTATATCCAAATGATTTCTAGTAGGAAGAGTACTCTTTTTAACAGTCAAAAGAAAATACAAATGTGCCTCATTTAAACTGACTTTTTCTCCTAGGGGCATCTGCCTCTAGGCAGTTGCGATGGCCTTTGCCATCATGAAGAGGCGTCTCCCCTCACCCAGGTATTGTACTGTATTACTCAGAAGTCTGACAAAGGGAAATCCAGGACAGATGGGTCATCTCCAGGATACAAAATAGAATTTCTGGAGTTTTCATCATCTCGTTTTCTCAGATCAAACATTCCCAAGGATCCAGGGAAAAGACCATCCCTGTTTCAAGCGTTAGACCGTTTATTGGCTCAGGGGTGATCATACAGATCCCCACAGAAGAGCACGTTTTGGGGGGTTATGCAAACCTGTTTACGGTACTAAAATCAAATGGCGATGTCAGACCCATTTTAGATCTAAGGAATCTAAATCAATTCCTGAAAATCCGCTCCTTTCGCATGGAGTCGATCAGGTCAGTTCTGTCTGTCCTACAAGGAAGAAAACTTCTAGTGTCCATCGACATCAGGGATGCATACCTACATGTCCTTACATTTCCCGCTCATCAAAGGTTTATGCGATTTTGAAGTAGAACAGCAGCACTTTCAGTTTGTAGCTTTGCCCTTGGGCTAGCTACAGCCCCCCCGGGTATTCACAAAAGTACTGGCCCCACCTCTAGCCATGTTAAGGGCACATGGTGTAACAGTCCTGGTGTTCGTAGACTATCTATTGTTAATAGACCAGACAGTGGAGCAAAGTGTATGCATTACAACCAGTTACCTGAAAAGTCTGGGTTGGATTCTCAACCTAGAAAAATCTTCATTAAAACAGCTAAGAAAGCTGGAGTATTTGGTCTTGATTATAGACACAGCCCAGAAAAAGGTGTTTTTACCACCGGCAAAGATCATCTCCATACAAGAGCTGGTGCGGATGGTCCGATTGAGGGATTTTTTTTTTTTTTTTTTTCTATTTGCCTTTGAACGAGGTTGATAGGAACGATGGTGGCTTTATTCAAATCAGTCCCCTATGCCAAGTTCCATTCGAGACTGTTGCAAAACAGTATGCTGTCTGCTTGGAACAAAACGAGCCAAGCTCTGGATTTGCCAATGCGGCTGGCCCCAAGAGTGGCCCAAAGTCTCTCAGTTGGTGGTTACGAACCCAGAATCTGCTGAAGGAAAAATCTTTTAGACCAATTATCTGTAAAGTAGTAACAGATGCCAGCCTTTCATGCAGGGGAGCAGTACTAGAGAAGACGACTGTCCAAGGACAACGGTCAGGAATTGAAAGCCTTGACTATCAACATCCTAGAGATTCGGACAGTGCGTCTGGCTCTGAAAACCTGGACTTCCAGGTTAAAGAATTGTCCTGTCAGGATCTAATCCAACAATGCCACGGCTGTGGCTTATATCGCTCACCAAGGGGTCACCAAGAGTCTCTCAGCTCAGAGAGAGGTAAACCATATTCTAACTTGGGCAGAAAAGAATGTTCCTTGCCTATCGGCAGTCTTCATTCCGAAAGTAGAGACTTGGGAAGCGGACTACCTAAGTCACCAGTAGTTATTCCCAGGGGAATGGTCTCTTCACCCTGCCAAAGACAGGGGACTCCAGACCTAGATCTTCTAGCGTCCCGGTTCAACATGAAGTTTGTGTCCAGGACAAGGGATCCACTTGCATGCGGAACAGATGCGTTGGTGACCCCGTGGGATCAGTTCTCACTGATCTGTGCATTCCCCTCTATTCAGTTACTGCCACGACTTCTTTGCAGGATCAAGCTGGAAAGAAGGCCGATAATTCTGGTAGCACCAGCATGGCCCAGAAGGTCATGGTACACAGAAATCCTAAAGATGGCAGTGGAGATTCCATGGTCCTTCCCACTAAGGATAGACCTGCTCTCACAGGGTCTGATATTCCATCCTTACTTATTGTCTCTAAATGTAATGGCTTGGCTATTGAAACCCACATTCTGAAGAAATGTGGGCTTTTTGGGTCAATTATCTCTACTTTGATTAATGCAAGGGAACCAGCTTCCAGAACCTTATATTGTAGAGTCTGGAAGACTTGTTACCCTTGGAGATATATCGGCAGAATTCTTGCCTTTCTACAATTAGGCGTAGCTATGAAGTTGGCCTTGAGTACTATTAAGAGCCAAGTCTCAGCCTTATTGATTTTATTTGACTGCTTGCAGTTAAATCGCCTTTTAAGCCCTTGGGACTTAAATTTAGTTTTGTCAGTGTTACAAAAACAGCTATTTGAACCGATACAGCATATATTCCCTTAGTCCTTCTGACAAGGAATCTGGTATTTATGGTTGCTATATCCTCAGCAAGGAGGGTTTTGGAAATATGGCTTTTTACAAGAAAAAGCAGCCAATTTGATTTTTCATGAGGACAGAATGGTGTTATGCCCTCGTCCAGGCTTTTTGCCAAAAGTAGTTTCAGGTTTTCACCTGAACCAAGATATTGTCCTGCCATAGTTTTGTTCCAAAAGCATGTTCCAGGGAGGAAAAGCCACTACATTGTCTTGATGTGGTGAGTGCAGTCAAAATCTATTTAAAAGCAACTGCTTAGATTCGTAAGACTGATGTCTTATTTATTCTGCCAGAGGGGCCTAAAAGGACAGGCAGCGTTGAAATCCACTGTCGCTAAGTGGATTCGACAAGTGATAATTCAAGCTTGTGATTTAAAGGGTAAAATTCTACAGTGTCAGGTTAAAGAGGAAGTAAACCCATCAGGGTTTACTTCCTCTTTGATTCCCTGCAAAGGTAAAGCATAATGGATTACTATGCATCGCATAATGGACTACTATGCATCGCATACATTCACAACATTTTTAATCAAGTGGGATGTAAGGAGGTATGAGGATATTGCCTTTTGGGTGCTGTGTGCTGCAGGTAGCAGTATAAGCCCTCAGATCTGGGGGTGCCGTATGGGTTGTCTCCCTCTCCTCAAATAGCATTGCTATGGGACGTCCCATTAAGTTATTACTTGGGCTCTGTGTCCCATGATGTACGATAAAGAAAATTAGGATTTTTAGAACGGCTTACCATAAAATCCTTTTCTTGATGTACATCATGGGATGCAGAGGTCCCTGCCCTTTTTATGGGGTTTAAGTATATTGCTTTGCTATAGAAACTGAGCTCCTCCTGGAATGAGCAGGGGTTATATAAGGGAGTCAACTTCTTGTATTGGGTATACCAATGTCAACACCTGAAGGTGGCCCATAACTCATTAAGTTATTACTTGGGCTCTGTGTCCCATGATGTACTCTAAGAAAAGGATTTTACAGGTAAGCCGTTATCAAAAACCTATTTTTTGGTAAACTCATTCGAAGCATGCAAGCTGAGATAACATGCACTGGCAATGTTATTTTAATTTAAATAATTTGAATAGTTCTCAAACTATGTGCAATTGACCTAAAATTGGTTCTGATACCGCTGTTTTACTAACCTGACAGCTTATTCCAAATACGAAACCTTCATTTTATTTGCAAATATTAAAGATTATAATTACCAGCAAGAATAAGTCCTTACATTTAAAGAGCACCTGTCATTTCAGATCCATCATGGCAGCACCTGTTAGTGGGCATCCACTCGCCTGCTGTCACCACATCCCTCACCTTGTCACTTCTGCATCAACAGGCATCCCATTAAAGTGAATGGGACTGTTGGTGAGTCAACAGCAGGTCAGAGAAGGAGCCGTTGGGGCACAGAGATGACAGTTGCGCTTTAAAAATTATGATTTAAAGCAAGCCTTTTTACTAGAGATTTAAAATCATTTGAAACAAATCCACCCTTTTGCCAGATCTCGTAGTTTTACATTTACAGAGTGAATGAGTGATGCTGCTGGGGGGAGCAGGAGGTGCGAGTGGCAGTGCATTCATATGTTACATACTACTCTCTGAATGTGGGTGTAACAACATGTTATGAAAGGTGAACTTATCCTTTTAAACTGGCAAGGATTAAAAGATTAAGCTGCTGCATACTTAGTAGGTGGTTAAAGCGTATGTTACCCTGGGAAAAAAGGATCCTGCTCCCTTAACGCGTGTTATATAGCACAGTTCTTGTGCTGTGTAATTTTGCCCCTACTATCGCCTGGCTGATCCTGCCTGTTTTTTCCCCTCCCCCTTTAAACTGACCACAGTTTATCATGGCTGCTGAGCCCTGACACCGTGGTCAGTTTACGTTCCTCCATCTGCAACCCTGCTCTGTCCTCTCTCCCCGTCCTCTCCACCCCTCCCTGCCTGTCAGCTCGTACCAGTGCCGCTTTCCTCTCCTCCTGCTGCCATTAACCACCGCCCATGCTATAGCTGAATGGCAGCTACAGCGCGGGGCGCAGTCATATGTCCTCCCATGCATGAGCTGCCTGCGCGCCCTGTGATCAGAGAGACTTGGCGCTGATCGGCTCCTTACCACATGATCAGCTGTCATTGGCTAATGACAGCTGACTAATGATTGATTGGTAATTGTTTGTGTTTTTTTTTTTTTCCTCGTGGATCACGGACATGAGCCCTGGCTACCTCATCTACGCCCACCAGTGCTGCATTAGTGCCACCCATCAGTGCCCATCAGTGCAGCCTCATCACACATCAATGAAGGAGAAAAATGACCCGTCTTCAATCTTATAACGAACTATGAAACGGTTGTGTGTTTTTTTTTTTTTTTTCATGTTTTAATTTCAGTCTTTTTATATTTGCAAAAAATAAAAAACCCAGTGGTGATTTAAATACCAAAATAAATCTTTGTGTGAAAAAAAATTATAAAAATTTGGGTACAGTGCTGCATAATTGTCATTCAAAGTGTGAGAGCACTGAATTTGTCTGGGCAGGAAGGGGGTTTAAGTGGTTAAACTGTTATAATATGTATCCTAGTTGTCTGGGCTTTACAAAAACAAATTTGATTTCACAACCCTCCCAGTGTACACTTGACTCCCAGACTCTCTCCTCACCTCCCAGTTTACGCCGGTAGGAGTTCTCGGCCCCTCCCACTGGAGCTGTCAGACAGGGAGAGGAGAGAGCAGAGGAGTCATGTGAGTGTCCCGGAAGGTGTTGTGATATCAGCCCCCCCCCCCCCCCTTGTTTTTTTTCTTTTAAACACAGACACTAGGGGACGTCGTCTAACAGGTCTTTAAAATCGGCTGCAGAAAGTGCACAGTGGCTCCTTTTGGATGCCCCCCCCCCCATCAATGCTGACTGTATTGATGGGGGAATCGAGTGAAAGAAAATCACTTCATCTATGGCTGGCCTAAGGTGGCAAAACACGGGAGCAATAATACTGATTTGACCACACGGGGTCTATTGCTTAGTATTGGATAGACCATAAGTGGCTAAGATAGAATAGTCAAATGTAAAGACGTGGTTTTGTGTGTAAGGTTACACAGTGAGATTCTGTACAGAGGCCCTCCAGCCCTTCATATCATTTCTATGTTGTCTGAGGAACACAAAATCTTTCCATTCTGAGCACTTCTCAGCTAACAGGATAATTAAGCAGAGTCTGCAAACAAGCAGCGGCTGCAGGAAGCTGCCAGTAACACGTGAGTACGAGATCGCGGCCGTGCACATCAGGCTGGCAAAATAAAATGCAGGCAAATTACCCGTGACATATTTTCACGGGTCTGGTTCCTATCTATGCGGCTGCGTTTATAGACTATAAAAAGTGGCGTTTCCTGAAGCTTGGTGATTTGTGGTAAAGGTGACCTTTCTGCTGCTCCTTGTCTAGTTGTCTGTGTCAGTCTGCAATCATAGGAGTGACAAATGGTGTACCAACGATCAGCGGCTGGACCAACCCAACGAAAACCTACCACTCTTGTCAGAAACGGTCCCAATTTACAATAATTCTTTGAGTCACAGCAATATGAGCGGTTTCATTGCCGGCAATGGCGTGGGGTTTGTCGAGGGATTTTTTTAACTGTCAAATCGCCTGACAAGTTGCACTGATGTGAATGGGGGCTAAAGCCTAACATCAGATTGTGGTGGGGCTTTCTTGCTTGCTTTCTTTTTAAATGTCCCTATTGGGAAGATTTATTTTTTCCCCTCGCGTCTAGTCTGTGACACGAAGTAGTAGGATAGGGTGCAGTTGTCACAGGGACAGAAAGCACACACAATAAGAAAAACATGGTCTTAAAGCGCAACTCCACCTTCATAGAAAAGAGCAAATAATGCAAAAAAGTCTATACAATTGCGACACATCATATTGCAATTGAATGTCGTTGTTTTTTTTTGTTTTTTTTTAAAAAAACGACCGTACTATTCTTTTTAATTCTGCAGCTTGAAATTTAGTGTTCCTAAACCCACAACAGTAAAAAGCAGCAGTAAAACATGCCTGTTATATTTGCTGTGGAACCTAAGGGGTTAATACCCTGCGTTGTGTAAAAAGGCTGTTTCCCTCCTGTATGCACAGATCCTCCTCTTTTACAGTCCCCAAACCATCTACTGATCGAACAGAGCCTTGGAGGCACTCTGCACATGCTCAGTTTGCTATGTATTGCTAGTGAGGTGTTTTATTTTTTTGTTTTTTCCCGTCTTGGGAGGGTGCATGTGATCAGCACAGGGCCAATCGGCACTGTCCAGGCAAAGGGTCAGGGGTCCTGCGGTCTCATAGCACAGTGAGAGGAGAATTGAACCTCCTCCTACAAGCTTTAACCAGACACTGATAGAAGTCACAAGACTGCTATATACTGGTATTTAGCCGTTTTTATATTTACTAAAATAATTGCATTTCCATGTTCTGTGGGAGATCAGATATAGGGGATGCATGGTCCTGGGTTTAGTAGCACGTTAACCTTTTAGTCCTCATGCACACTGGACGTTTTTACAACAGCGGTTTTTGGCAGTAGATGTTTTTTCCCTACAGTCATTAAACTCTCCATCGCATTATTCTATGTGTCCATGCACACATGGACTGTTATCAGCAGTTTTGGGCAGTGGCGTTTGAGCAGAAAAAAACCCCCCAAAACTAGTGGGTTCTGAGAGACGTTTTTCAGCTGTAAAAAGCGTTCGGATGCTGATAAACGTTGATAAACACTCAAAAACGTCGCTTACAACGTTTTGTTACATTGAGAGAAAAATGTAAAAATTTATTTTTCTTTAAAAAAAATAAATAAATGCAATTTCAAAACATTGGAAATCTCACTGCAAAGCTACTGGTGGTTTTTATAATCTTATTTCAACTTTGTGCATGAGGCCTTAAAGGGGTAGTAAACATGTAGTTACACCACTTATACCTACAGGTAATCCTTTAATAAGGCCTACCTGTAGGTACTGTGAATCTCCCCTAAACTTGCACTGTTTAGAAGATAGTCAGAGTTGCAGTGACATCACAGGCGCATGCCCTCTTAAGGTTCAGCTTACAGTGCCGTCCCTTCAGAGCCTGTGCCATAAACAGTGGCTCCTGCGCACATACGTGGGGGCGACGTCATTGCGCCCATGACAACTCGTGTAGCCGGAGGTCGCCAACCCTGATGGAAGATTGGGGGAAGATGTCGGCTATCTCAGTGGTGACAGCTGTGCTGTAGGGCTTCGTTCGAAGTTACGTTTCTCATATTGTGCTAGTATGCGATGCACACTAGCACATTATGACATTGCCTTGCAGGGAGTGTTTTTTTTTTTTTTTTGCAGTTTACTTCTGCTACATCAATGTAATATAGCTGGCTATAAGCAGGCACTTCAAGGTGTTGCAAGATAAAAAAAGAGGTTTCTGGTTAACATTCCCCCCCCCCCCCCCCCTCAGCAATAAGTGTCTTAAAGGGTAACTCCATCTTCATGGGGGGGGGGGGGAGTAAATGCAAAAAATATAGCGTATACAATTCTGACAGAAGTCATATTGTAATTGAATGTCTTTAAAAATTAGCTTTTCAATTTGCAGCTCTAATTTTCTGTAAAATGCAATGTCTACCTGGAGGCCTTCTGTAAACAGACACCCCCCAGAAAAGTAATTTCCTGCTTGTGTGATTGGCTCACTGATTTTCCCATGAAGTCCGCACTAAGGTACAAATCAGATTAAGGCCCCACCCACACAGCGTGTCATTGTTTCCTGTAAATGAATAAACTACAAGTACTGTCATCCACCGCTGTGGACCTACTTTGTAGTTTGAACGTACTGTGGATGTGTTCATCAGCATGCTGTAGAGTTCATTTGCATTGCCTACAGCTCTGCAGTGACGGCTCCTTCAGAGGTACTGGTAACAGAGCTGTAGGCAATGTGTGCATGAGCCTAACGCTGCATCCATGATCAGCAGATTAAAGGTGTCATTTCAGGTGCTTTCCAGGATTCTGTATGGAAAAGAAAAATTTTATATTATATTATATTATATTATATTATTATATTATATTATATTATATTATATTATATTATATTATATGAATTGAATTTTTTTTTTTTTTTTTTTTTGCAATAAAAAAAAATGTGCTGTTTATTTTTTGTGTAAAAGGTGAGCTTTGCCTTTAACTTCAGTGTAACATAGCTGGCTACAAGCAGGTACTTCGAGATTATTATTATTTATTTATTTTTTCTTTGATTTTTAAACCCAGATTGCTGGTTAAAAAAAGTTCCCTTGGTGACAATGCATAAAACTACAGAAGCGTGAATCCTTTGAGAAGGGTCTAATTTGTAATATGCATGCGTGCTTTGAGTCATTACTTAGAGGATCATTAACATTTTCCCTTTTTTTTTTTTCCTGCAGCCGACAGGTCAAGTTCACATCATCTGCGACCATCAAACGCAATACGACGGACTTCTTCCTTGGACGCCATAACTGGAACCTACCTGAGCGGGCACTGGCCTCGGGACCCTCATGTGCACTACCCTTCGTGTATGAATGACAAGTCCACACAGGTAATCTTTAAATTTTTTTTAGGAAACTGATAGCATATGTAGGTAAACATTGCTATCCTCTCCTGATGATGCCAGTTGCCTGTCTTGCCAGTCCTATGGCTTCAAGGCTTTTAGTCACGGGCCAGGCACAAGCAGGCCCATCAGAAGTGCTAACTTTACCCTGACTTTGTTTTAAGCATGCTTGTTCCAGATCAGTAACTCAAGAGTAAAAAGACATCTTCAAAAGCTCAGTAATTGCAGGCCCCATATTACTACGTGGGAGTTTCCTTTATTTTTCTTAAATATTTTTCTTTATTTAGCAATGGCCAATTCCTTGGTATTTTGCAGGATGTGTAGACTTTTCCCATCAGTCCGCAGTCTGCTAATAAGCCTACATTGTCACTATCCCCGCCAAGAATTAAAGCTGAAATCTCTAAAGCAAACAGCAAATATACAGATGAAATGCCTATTTAAGAGCTGTTGTACCTGCCAAAGGATTAGTATTTTTGTTCGTCCAGTACTGAGATTTACACAGCACTGCCCTCTCTGCTGCAGTTAAAAGATAAGTTTACCTTTTGTAACCTGTTACAGATGCACTGACCCCCGATCCCCTGTCTTGACAGTGAATACGGGATCTTCTCCCCCTGCTCACTATCACCATCTGAAAAGAAAACAAACACATGACAGTATAGGGCTCCACCTGCTTGGCCACGTAATTTATTCAGTGCTCTGTGAAAACTACAAGTAACAGCCTTTTGCAGCTTTTCGCTTGTAGTTCTCAATTCATTGAGTAATTCATTGAGTAAATCATTGGGTTTTCTTGTCAGTGTAACTGCCAGCGAAACAAAACCAAAGAATTTCTCAACTCAACCTACTGACCAGTCTGCTAACCAACCAAATTGTCCTATCTAACAGGTATGAGTTAATGGCAGGTTTAGTTGGCACATATTTGCAAATACATGCGTAAACTACAGAGCCTGGTCATGGCACACCAATATTTTCTGTAGTCCTAACTCTTAAGTTTGAGTGCCTTCACAGTGGAAGCGCATGTATTATAATGGCTATGCAGAGGGTAGATGAGCTCGGCGGGAGCCCACCCTTCCTTTAAAGGTACAGGGGGGGGGGGCGCACTGGACACACAGCACAATGGCAAAAGTGTCAAGTATGTCCCCACACCAATATTTCAGCAGTAGAAACAAATGGCGACTGCCCCCACCTATAACCGGCCTGTGCAACAAGGAGCACATGGAAAAGCGACGAGGATCTGTAGCTTACTCATGTATTTAACAGTATGTGTTAAAAACGTGTTTAGTTTGCACACATTTGCAGACAAGAGAATTGTGACCATTTGTTTGTACTGTTAAAATATTGGTGAGGGGACATACTGGCAAATACTTTTTCACAGCACTGTGTTTATTGGATTTGAAGAAGATGCATTAATTCAGTGAGTCCACTGGCTCCAGCTCGACTACTGACATAAAACTGGAATCGCCTCTAAGAGGGGTGGTTCCAAGGATACCACTTGGGAAAATATAAAAGGAGTTCCAAGCCAAAAATATTACAAAATTTCCTTAAAGCTGAATTTTTGGTTTCTTTTCTACATAGTTACATTGGTCCAGCTTGGGCCATACCCGTGAGATTCACCTAGAACTTGAAAGTCGCTGTAGTAAGCACTGATACAGCTGTGGCCAAAAGTTTTGAGACTGACAATTTTCACAAAGTCTGCTGCCTCAGTTTTTATGATGGCAAATTGCATATACTCCAGAATGTTATGAAGAGTAATCGGATGAATTGCAATTATTTGTTGTGAAGGATTCAGGGCGCTCTAGAAAGTCCAGCAATTGCCAGGACCGTCTCCTACAGTTGATTCAGCTGCTGGATCGGGTCACCACCAGTGCAGAGCTTGCTCAGGAATGGCAGCAGGCAGGTGAGTACATCGGCACGCACAGCGAGGAGACGACTTTTGGAGGATGGCCTGGTGTCAGGAAGGGCAGCCAAGAAACAACTTCTCTCTAGGAAAAACATCAGGAACAGACTGATATTCAGTAAAAAAGTACAGGGATTGGACTGCTGAGGACTGGGCTAAAGTAATTTTCGCTGATGAATCCCCTTACCAATTGTTTGGGGCATCCAGGAAATAACCTTGTCTGGAGAAGAAAAGTTGAGCGCTGCCATCAGGCCTGTCATGCCAACAGTGAAGTATCCTGAGACCGTTCATGTGTGGGGTTGCTTTTCAGCCAACGGAGTGGGCTCACTCATAATTTTGCATAGGAACACAGCCATAAGTAAAGAATGGTACAAAAACATCCTCCGACTCAAACTTCTCCCAACCATCCAAGAACAGTTTAGTGATGGACAATGCCTTTTCCAGCATGATGGAGCACCTTGCCATAAAGCAAAAGTGATCACGAAGTGGCTTGGGGAAACTACATCAAAATTTTGGGTCCATGACCAGGAAACTCCCCAGACCTTAGAGAATTGTGGCCAATCCTCGAGATGGATGAACAAAAAACAAATTCCGAGGAACTCCAATCATTGATTATGCAAGACTGGGCTGCCATCAATCAGAATGTGGTGCAAAATTTGACTGATGGCATGCCAGGGGGCATTGCAGAGGTCTGGAAAAAAAGATCAACATTGCAAATATTGACACTTATTGACACTTTTGAAATGCTTATAATAATACTTCAGTATACCATAGTAAAAAGAAAAGATCTAAAAACACTGAGGCAGCAGACTTTGTGAAAATTAATATTTGTTGTTCTCAAAACTTTTTGGCCACAGCTGTTTAGTGATTGCCACTAGCTTCAGGGTCCCATGCCAAGCGGCCTCCCTGCTGTGTTGTGAACAGAGGAGATCGCTTGCTTGGCACAACCACCAAGCAGAAAACTTAGCATTTTCGCACTGAAAATGTTCTCTGGGCGGGGTGAAGATCATGACTACACCGCCCTACCTCTCCACCTTAACTAATCAGTAAAAATAAATAAAATGCAACATTTTCTCTGAATGGCAACGATGCCGAGTGATCGACCTTCTGTGTTTACGATGCAGCAGGACAGCCGCTCTGCATGGCACTCTGAAGTTGGTGGAAATCACTGGTGTGCCCATTAGTGATTTCCAGGTATGGCGCATATACTGACTTACATTTGCTCAAGCTTGACCAACTATGTGAAAAATTGCTCTACTTAAACTTTAGCTTTAATTCTTTAGTAACCTCATAAATGTGGCCTATGAATTTTAGGGGGGGGGGGGGGGCACACTCTCCCCCTTCATTGGGGCTTTGAAAGCTTATATGGCTTCAAGCACAGAGATGTACGGTATATTGGTGATCCAAAACAAGTAGTCTGAGGTGGTATTGTAAATGAAGAGGAGAGGGATTATAGCGGTGCTACCAACATATAGTTCATAACAAATTAGATAAAAATATAATTTCTTGAATACAAAAGACAAAGCTAAACGGGATATAGAAATGGTTAAAATCAATGAGAGTATATATTGTGGTTGTCCCATACCTTCCCCTGAGGAAGCCATCGTTGGCGAAACGTGTATGTATGTATAATTTTCTGTATGCTCCATCATTGATTTGAATAAATTCTACATCCCCTGTTTATCTTTGTCTTTTCTTTTGTATTCAATAAAGAAATTATATTTTTATCTAATTTATGAATTAATTGTTGGTAGCACCGCTATAATCCCACTCATCTACATTTTACAATGTCGTTAAATTGGATGAGGTGCATGACATAGAGCCACTCAGATTATATTCTATAATCTACACCTAGTCTGAGGTGGGGGCAGTGTTAGTGGCAATGTTCTGCACATTTCAGTGTAAATCACCCTTGTCTAAAATTGTATTAATAATTCCTCTACAAAGACATTTCTTTAACAGGAGCTCATAGACTGCAGTTCATAATAGTAGCTTTTATGTGTTCATCCCATTTATAGTCTGAGTGTGGCATCGCTCAAAACTGTAGTTGCATTTTATTGTATATTGAAACGGCCTTTGATGCATGAAGCCATCATACAATCTGCTCTTTGTAGCGATATCTCATTAACATGCAGTAGATATTGTGAGTCGCACCGCAGGCTGTTTTGTGTGGATGATCAGAGCTCGGTGCATTGTACTCTACATAGGCCAAATTATTTATGAAGACCTATTGTCGGCCAGCTTTGTGTGTGTGTGTGTGTGTGTGTGTGTGTGTGTAATATGTATGTATTGGAACTGTAAATGTTTGTTTGCCTCCAGTGAAACAAAAGAAAATCCGGATAAACAAATATTGTCTTGATTCTAGAGGTATGGGTCTTAAAGATCTGTGCAGTAATCCACAATGAAACCATTCCAGCACTTTGCCTCTGTGCAGTACTTTCCTGTGTGAAGACCAGTCGCTGCTCTTATTGTGCATGGGGAATGGTCTTGTATCTGCCTTTCTTCTGATGTTTTTTTGCAGGCAGTCTAGTGGGTGGGGCCTGGTGGGCCCCTCCCACCACTTTGTTCCTTGCACAGTGATGTCACTATTACTTTTTTACAAGGTAATAACTGGTTTAACCAGTTGCCGACCGCCGCACGCCGATGTACGTCGGTACAATGGCACGGGCACGCATAAGGACATACATGTACGTCCCTTGCCTCCCGCGGGTCGGGGGCCCGATCGGGCCCCCGCCCGGTGCCTGCGGCGGTCGGTATTCGTTCGGGAGCGATCCCGGACGAGGGGACGGCCATTCATTCATGGCCACCCCCTCGCGATCGCTCCCGACGAATAGAAATCCCCGGTGACATCACTTCCTCTCCTGTAATGTAAACACAGGAGAGGAAGTGATGTATTCTCTCCTCCGTGTCGGTATTTTTCGTTCCGACACGGAGGAGAGCGGATCAGTAAGTTGCACCAACACTCTACACACACAGTAGAACATGCCAGGCACACTCACACCCCCCCCTTTACCCCCCGATCACCCCCCCAATTACCCCTGCCCCCCAGTCACAGTGACACCAATGTCATTTTTTTTTTTTTTTTTTTTGCATTGGTGTCATTTGTGACTGTAATAACTGTTAGGGCAGTTAGAGTTAGCCCCCTTTAGTTCTAATGTACCCCCCTAACCCCCCCAATAAAGGTTTAACCCCGTGATCACCCCCCGTCGCCAGTGTCACTAAGGCTGGGTTCACATTGCAGCGGTTTATGAGAACGAATGTGATTCGCACCGCACTGCAGTGCAAATCACATCCGATCTCTGTGCGATTCGAGTTCAGCCATTCGCCGCACCCGCCACACCCGCCGCACCCGCCGCAAATTCGCACGGGACCCTTTTTTTGGCCCGCAGCAGAATCGGATCGCATGGGTGTTCACACCATGCGATCCGAGTTTGCAGATCGCACTGCGATATGCGAACTGATCTGGGGGTGTCAGTAACATTTCACTGACACTCCCAGCAGTTCGCATAGGGCAGTGTGAACTGCCGCCGGGAGGCATGCGATGCGGGAACCCGCCGCGGATTCGCGGCGTTTCCGCATCGCTCCAGTGTGAACCCAGCCTAATAAGCGATCATTTTTCTGATCGCCGTATTAGTGTCACAGGTGACGCTAGTTAGGCAGGTAGGTATTTAGGTTCGCCGCAGCTTTTTATAGCGCCAGGGACCCCCATATACTACTGCATAAAGCCCCCTGATTGCCCCCTAGTTAACCCTTTCACCAGTGATCACCATATAACTGTTACAGGTGACGCTGGTTGGTTAGTTATTTTTTTATAGTTTCAGGGCACCCGCCATTTATTACCTAATAAAGGTTTAACCCCCTGATCACCCGGCGGGTGTCATTTGTGACTAATAACTGTTAGGGCAGTTAGGGTTAGCCCCCTTTAGTTCTAAGGTACCCCCCTAACCCCCCCAATAAAGGTTTAACCCCGTGATCACCCCCCGTCGCCAGTGTCACTAAGGCTGGGTTCACATTGCAGCGGTTTATGAGAACGGATGTGATTCGCACCGCACTGCAGTGCAAATCACATCCGATCTCTGTGCGATTCGAGTTCAGCCATTCGCCGCACCCGCCGCAAATTCGCACGGGACCCTTTTTTTGGCCCGCAGCAGAATCGGATCGCATGGGTGTTCACACCATGCGATCCGAGTTTGCAGATCGCACTGCGATATGCGAACTGATCTGGGGGTGTCAGTAACATTTCACTGACACTCCCAGCAGTTCGCATAGGGCAGTGTGAACTGCCGCCGGGAGGCATGCGATGCGGGAACCCGCCGCGCATTCGTGGCGTTCCCGCATCGCTCCAGTGTGAACCCAGCCTAATAAGCGATCGTTTTTCTGATCGCTGTATTAGTGTCACAGGTGACGCTAGTTAGGCAGGTAGGTATTTAGGTTCGCTGCAGCTTTTTATAGCGCCAGGGACCCCCATATACTACCGCATAAAGCCCCCTAATTGCCCCCTAGTTAACCCTTTCACCAGTGATCACCATATAACTGTTACAGGTGACGCTGGTTGGTTAGTTATTTTTTTATAGTTTCAGGGCACCCGCCATTTATTACCTAGTCTCACTAGTGTACCCCTAAATTTAGGGGTGTCTACTTTCCAAAATGGGGTCATTTGGGGGGGGTTTGTGCCATCTTGGCATTTTATGGCCTTCAAAACTGTAACGCCCTTAGAAAGCCTGAAGGCGGTGCTTGGTTTTCGGGGCCCCGTACGCGGCTAGGCTCCCAAAAAGTCCCACATATGTGGTATCCCCATACTCAGGAGAAGCAGCAGAATTTATTTTGGGGTGTCATTTCACATATGCCCATGGCATGCATGAGCAATATATCATTTAGTGACAACTTTGTTAAAAAAAAAAAAAAAAAAAGTTTGTAATTTTCCCGCAACTTGTGGCAAAATATAAAATATTCCATGGACTCAACATGCCTCTCAGCAAATAGCTTGGGGTGTCTACTTTCTAAAATGGGGTCATTTGTGGGGGTTTTGTGCCATCTTGGCATTTTATGGCCTTCAAAACTGTAATAGGTAGTGAGAAGTGAACTCAAAAATTTACGCCCTTAGAAAGCCTGAAGGCGGTGCTTGGTTTTCGGGGCCCCGTACGCGGCTAGGCTCCCAAAAAGTCCCACATATGTGGTATCCCCATACTCAGGAGAAGCAGCAGAATTTATTTTGGGGTGTCATTTCACATACGCCCATAGCATGTGTGAGCAATATATCATTTAGTGACAACTTTGTGTAAAAAAAAAAAAAAAAAATTTTTTTTTTTTGTCATTATTCAATCGCTTGAGGCAAAAAAATAAAATATTCAATGGGCTCAACATGCCTCTTATCAATTTCCTTAGGGGGTCTACTTTCCAAAATGGGGTCATTTGGGGGGGTTTTGTACTGCCCTGCCATTTTAGCACCTCAAGAAATGAGATAGGCAGTCGTAAACTAAAAGCTGCGTAAATTCCAGAAAACGTACCTTAGTTTGTAGATGTGACAACTTTTGCGCAAACCAATAAATATACAATTATTGACTTTTTTTTTACCAAAGACATGTGGCTGAATACATTTTGGCCTAAATGTATGACTAAAATTGAGTTTATTGGATTTTTCTAATAACAAAAAGTAGAAAATATCATTTTTTTTCAAAATTTGCGGTCTTTTTACGTTTATATCGCAAAAAATAAAAATCGCAGAGGCAATCAAATACCATCAAAAGAAAGCTCTATTTGTGGGAAGAAAAGGACGCAAATTTTGTTTGGGTACAACATTGCATGACCGCGCAATTACCAGTTAAAGCAGCGCAGTGCCAAAGTGTAAAAAGACCTCTGGTCATTTACCAGCAAAATGGTCCGGTCTGAAAGTGGTTAAAGATATTTGGTGCACTCAAAATTCATTCTTTTTTGTAGGTATATATTTAACCTCCGTCTGTTCCGCCCAACCACAGTGTACTGCAGATGGGTGGCCCGTACAGACACAGCCACGTGGCTGCACCAATAAATAACAATTCAATAAAAAAAGTGAATAGTAAGTGCACATCAGTTCATCATCCATTGGCAGTGGTTAATCTACAATTAACACCTCGGTGACTCCACACAGAAAACAAAGTGCCCGACCACCAGAATATGAGTCCACTTACCAGATGGCAAAGCGTGTACAGCATCCGGCTATGACCCAGCCGCAGCCTTTAGCTTGCACTGAGGATACTTTAGATAATACAGGACTGGGCCACCAAACCAGGAAAACTTGCTCTGTTTCGTAGGAATATACCGTATGTGGATGGTGTGGCACCAAACTCAAAAGAAAAGCTGCCCATAGTGTAATAACGCTCATAAATGTAATAAATTGTATTGCACTTGCATCATAAAGAGAATCATTCACATTAAAAACAAAAGCCGCCCGGCAAAGTACAAAGCCCGTCCTCCCAAGTAGCGTGGTGGCGTCACTGCGTCTATCGTCTATTTCTCAACCTGTCCCTCTCCTCATCTGTTCAGACTTTATTATTTAATTTTTTTATTTTTTTTATCCTATTGTTTTGCTCCATATATGTCCTTTTTAGTTTGTGTGTGTGTGTGTATCCCACGTTTGAGCTGCAGCCTATACATCTATTTCGATTCATATTTATTTGATTAATTAGTTTTTTGGGTCTAGCGCAGTTTTCTCTTTTCCAATTCGTGACCAGTACCTGCTGATCAGCTGTGTCCAATCACAGCCCAGAGCTCTGTTGACAAAGCACACAGGGCTCTGTACATAGATCAGTGATTGGACTGTTTCTGCTCCCTCCCAAAGCAGGAATATTTTTTTTTAGGAAAAGATTTTTTATTAAATCGCATTGCACCCTCTTAACTTAATCTCAATCTCTATCATCTCTCTTTTAGTTTATATATATATATATATATATATATATATATATATATATATATATATATATATATATAATTTTACATTTTTTTTTTTATTTTTATTTTTTTTTTAATTGGATATTTTATAGCAGAAAGTAAAACATATTGTGTGTTTTTTTTTTTTTTTTTGTTTTTTTTCCCGTTTTTATATTATAAAAAGCCCAGTGGTGATCAAATACCACCAAAAAGCTCTATTTGTGTGAAAAAATTATAAAAATTTAGTTTGGGTACAGCTTTGCATGACTGCACAATTACGGCCTCTCGCACATGATACTTATGTTTGAGCATAAATTTCTTTCAGCCATTTTTTAATGTATGTATTTGCACATATTTTCGTGCATATGAGCATTTTTGTGCGCTAACTTATTCTGATATTCACAATGCTAATGGACATTCGTGCAAATTTTGTGTGCAAATGCATGCATGAGGTGTAAATTACTGACCAAAAGTGCAGATTTTTTTTTCTGAATACACAGCGCTCGTTTTAATGGGCTGTATTTTAGCTCAGTAAAAAAAAAAGCTGTACTGATGCTTAAGCTGCAACAGTGTGCAAGCGGCCTACCAGTTAGAGGCGCGCCCCCCCCCCAAAACGAAACAAATTCTGTAGCTGCTTTTAATATAAGGACATACACCTGTCCAGTGATCTCAACCTAGCTGATTCTTCAGTCGGCTTCGGGTGCAGGTGATATCTTAGGTAAGGGGTACAGGCAGTAAAGCCTTGCGGCCTCACAGCCTGTTTCCTGCTGCACAGCACTGCTCCTTGTGGATGGTCCCAAAGTCTTCTTGGACCTGTGATTTGTCCCAGAAGACTGCAGGGGTAGTTGCGAAGAGTGGAAGTGGGTACCTGTCAAAAGCGGGTACTATCTCCTCCAATGAACAATGTAAACAAGCGTCTCCTTTTGGGTGGAGTTCCTGCTTTTAAAGTAGCACAGTGCTGAAAGGCAAAAAAGGCCTGGTCATGAAGTTGTGTGTGTGTGTGTGTGTGTGTGTGTGTGTGTGTGTGTGTGTGTATGGGGGGGGGGGGGTGCTTTGGAATATATCGAAGGCTCCTTTCACATTGCTTTGTTGCAAAAACGCATATGCATTTTTTTCCTGTTTCCAGTTGCCTGACATCAGCCTCAATCTGTGACATGAGACTTAATATGCATCAAAAGTGCCCCTGCGGGTGTGTTTTTCATTAATTTCAATGGGAGGTGCATTTTATTTATTTTTTTTCTGCACCAAAATGCAGCATGCAGGACTTTTAGCACTACGGACCCACAACTGATGGGTGTTAAGAATTCCAAAGGATTTTTATGGTCATTCAATCTTTCTAAGGCAAAAGAAAAAAAAACGGATTAGTGTGAAAGGGCCCTATTTATTTATTTGGGTTACAATCCTGGTTGGTTTTTAATGCTTTGTGGATAGTCACGCTCTGTCTTGGTGACTATTGTCACCAGTTTATTAAGTGAGGGAAAAATCCAACATTTCGCATTGCCACCAGCACAAGAATAGAGGAAATCGTCAGTGGTGACGTTGCTGCCTGTGACTAAGAGGGGAGGTTCTATGGTCACAGCATGCACTTTAATTTCATCACATCAGCAATTGTAATACTAATATATAATTTACAAACAATAGTTATTTCTGACAATCTAATGTACGATTACTTGAAAAATCTGCTGGCCGTCTTTTCACAACTTCCTGGATTCCGTGCATGCTTTGCAGCTCTGCAGTTTACATTCCATTACTAAGGACTACATATCCCATGGTACCTTGCTCTGCAAGCAGTGATTCCTGTACTGACTCCGCCTCCTCCTGAAACTTCCTCTCGGGACCCCTGTAGATCAGAAGGCGGGCTCTGTGAAATGTGACACAGCAATGCCTACTCACAGGACTCGGTGACTAAGAATACAATGAGTTACATGTGTTGGGAGTTTCTCAAAGTAAGTTTACAAACTTCAAGATCCCTCGGGTTAATAGGAGTAGGCTAGAAATAACTTAAATACAATGTGGAATGGAATCTGTGATTTAAAGTTTTGATTATAGATGCACTTTAAAGTGGTTGTAAACCCATTACAACCACTTTAACGTACAGGTAAGCCTAGATGAAGGATTACCTGTAGGTGCAACAGATATTTCCCAGACCTAAAAGGTTTAGGAGACATTTGCAGAACTAGCTGCACCGATGTTTACAGCGCATGCGCCGTAGACATGAGGTGAAGGTGCACTGAGCGCGCCCTTTTTAACGGCGATCATGCCGTTTGTGTTGACACCAGCGCGCATACTGGGATACAAATGAGAAAAATGCTGATGGGTTTTATCAGTTTGTTGGGATATCCAAAATTGAAAAACTTTTGGCTTTAGTTTTTTTTTTTTTTTTTTTTTTTTTTTTTTTTTTTTTTTTGTCCCCCCCAAGTATTTGTTGATTTTTCAATGTAAGATATTAAAACCCTTTTCAAAAGGTTATATCAGGAATACGATTGGTATAGAACCACTGGCCAAACATGGCCAACTTAATATAACTTAATCAGAACCCCCCCCATTCCCCACATGGGAGGGGGGGGGGGTTATAAAATGGGTCCTCAAGATTACTTTCTAGGGGCCGCAAAGGACCCTTTGCTTATACAGTACGGTTTCATAAAAGGAGGAAAACTTTAAAACGCCATTCACTCACAAATTTACCAATCACACACACATGTGCGCACGCGCCTTGCTGCCCCTCCTCAGTACCTGAAGGCCCATGCCTGAACACTTGATGTGTACAAATTAGGGTTGCACCGATACTAGTATCAGTGCCGATAACCGAGTATTTGCACAAGTATCGGTACTCATGCAAATACAGATACCTGAAACCAATCCTTTCAGGCTCTGCTCTTTGTACTGTCGATGGGTCTACCGGTGTTAAAGTGGTTGTATGGTCCATTTTTTAACTTTTACCTACAGGAAAGCCTATATTGAGGCTTACCTATAGGTACAAAAAATATCTCCTAAACCTGTACAGTTTAGGAGATATTCCCCTCGGTATGCGCCGCTGACTGCAGCGGGGCATGCGCATAAGGGGATTCTCGGCCTGAAAATCCGGCAGTGGCCGGCCGGAATGAAATCTCCCGCGCGCATGTGCGGGAGTGACGATATCACGGCTCCGGCCACTCACAGCGCCGGAGCCGCGATACCCGGAAGAAACACAGAGGGAGTATGTCAGCTCCCTCGGCGTGGATCGGGCCAGATGTTGGGGCCTCGTTCTAAGGTAAGCATTTCATAATGAGCTAGTATGCGGTGCATACTAGCTCATTATGCCTTTTGCTTTGCAGGTTTAAAAAAAAAAAAAAATGTGCGGGTTTACTACCGCTTTAAAGAAGTCTGGATGGAGCTGTCAAAAAAAATAAATCAGCCAGCAATGTTTATTCCCAACATTGCTCAGCCCTGAAACACTAAAATAAAAAAAATTGTTTTTTTGTACATTTCTGTTTTTTCATCTGCAGATCCAATGGATGAACAAATTTTCCCCTGCATAACCCTTCATTTATTCTAATCAGCCTTCATTGACTCCCTACTCTCCTGTCTTAATGATTTTCCTGCTTTTTTTTTTTTTTTTTTTCACATCTATTTTTAAACGATAAAAAATTTACTTTTTTTTGTTTGCTTTGTTAGTGAATATTTTTACACATATTAACACATTTCACATTGAAACAGCGCTAAATTTAAAAAAAAGTACATTTCATTTTGTAAATAACTTTTCAATGCTTTGTACTATTCCTGACAGCTAAAGTTAAAACAAAATCGTTGCGGTAGGTATTGGTAGTTGGTGTCGGCGAGTACTAAAAAAATATAGGTACTCATTGTAAAAAAAAAAAAAAAAAAAAAATGGTATCGGTGCATCCCTAATACAAATATAGTGATATGAACATGGGTCCGCTACCCACTACTCTGGGGAGAGCTGAGTGTCTCTCCAAAAGGAATCGGCAATATCAAGCCTTGGTTGCCAAACCAAGGCTTGATATTTCAAACTACTTTCGTGTTGTCATTATGGGATATTGTTTGTAGACTTTTGAGGGAAATAATAAATGTACCGTATTTATCGGCGTATAATACGCACCCTAAGTTTAGGAGGGAATTTAAAAGAAAAAAAACTTTTAGGAGGGAAGTTTAAGGAAAAGAAACATACATTTAAATGCCCATCAAATGCAGCCTTGTCTGTGTCATTTGCAGCCTTGTCTGTGTCATTTGCAGCCTTGTCAGTGTGTTTGCCGTTTAAAAATGGCGCCGCCGAGATACAGAGCGAATGTCCTGTGTATCTCGGCGGCGCTCGGTAGTTCTCGGCGGCCTTCGGGTATTTTCGGGCACTCTGCCGTTCTCAGCAGCTTTTGGCTTTCCGAGAATGGCCAAAGCTAGCTGAAAGTACCGGAAGCCGCAGAGAGCGTCAGAATGGTATAGAAACGGCGGGGGTTCGGCGTATAACACGCACCCCCCCCCCATTTCCCCCTGATTTTAGTGGAGGCAAAGTGCGTGTTATACACCGATAAATAGGGTAATGCATTTTGGAATAAGACTGTAACATAACAAAATGTGGAAAAAGTGAAGCATTGTGAATACTTTCTGGATGCACCGTGGATGTCTTAGAACTTGCAGTGTTCTTTGAACAGTAAAATATCTGGCTATAGTTGCTTTCTAGATTGGTCATGTGAAGGATTTCAAATACATTTTGTCTTGCCATGCTGGGGCATTACACAGGCTTTGTAAAATTGGCTGCTAATGTTTAGTGACTTGAGAGACTTGTTTAATATTTCACACCGGCTTAGAATTAGTAACAGAATAGCAGCGAGTCTTTCTGTCGCTCCATACAGCTCCTCAGTGAGCCCAGTGTCTGCTTTTGCATGTTTAATGCTGGGAGACGCGAGGCTTCTATCGGGCCCAGTGATTCTGCTGCACAATGGAACTCCATTAGCAAAGGACCTCGGATTCTGCTCAGGTACAAACACTGGAAATGAAATACTTTTACTGAACATTTTTTTTTTTTTTTTTTTTTTCTACTCAATACTTAATAGTTCAGAAAAATATTCAGTGCATCTCTGCATTACATGTACACTTCCCCATATTTCGTTTCTAAAAATTTTACTAAACCCACAACAGTATAATCAGTCTGCATACGCAGTAAAGCATGCTTGTTATACTCACTGTGGAACCTAAGTGGTTCTCTGCATTGTTTAAAAACAAAGTCTGATCCTGTTTCTCTGATCGTCCCCATCTTCCACAGTCCCCAATCCATCTGCTGATAGTACAGAGCCTTGGAGGCACTCTGCACATGCTCACTTAGAGGAGTTTTTTTTTTTTTTTTTTTCTTGGGAAGGTGAATTGGATAATCACAGGGCCCAATAAAGGGTCAGGGGTCTTGCAGCCTCATAGGACAGTCGGAGGAGAATGAAAACGTCTCTTGCAAGCTTTAACCAGACACTAATGGTCATAAGCTTGCTAGATGCTGCTGAGGAGGAAAGGTATTTGGCAGTTCAATAAAATTGCATTTGCATGTTCTGTGTACTGTGGGAGATCAGAGTGAATGCAGGCTCCTGGGTTTACTAAATCTCTAACCACTTCCCACCCGCCAGCCATGTATTGCGAATGGGCGGCTGGTGTAGGCAAAGTGATGTACCCGTACGTTGCTGCCCATTTCCAAGCAGCACCCGCTGTGATTATACAGCCTGTCGGCAGTTCCTAGCCAATGATTTACGGTCTGGACCTGCTGATTAGCTGTGTGCAATCGACACAGAGCTCTGTACAGAGACAACGATCTGTTTAGAGATTCATTGGTAAAAGCAGTACACATTTAACCCTTTGATTGCCCTAGATGTTAACCCCCCCCCCCCACCTCTCCAGCGTCCGTGTGTCTTATTGCCTGCCGCACTATCGCAATCCCGTTAAATCGCTGATCGGCGTTAGTGTATTAAAAAAAATTATTTAAATAGCTATCTTAGCTTGTAGTAGGGTTGCACTGATACCGATACTAGTATCAGCATTTACATGACTATCGGTACTTGTGCACATGCTCTGATGCTTGCTCTGATACCTGTTGCATTGGACCAAGCATCCTCAGCTCAGCAGGGGGACCGGGCAGCCTCGCAGATGATCCGTGCAGCCATGTTTACCATGTCAGTTTATGAATGGAGAGGACACTGTCCACTCTCCATTCATCTTCAGTGCAGCTAAGGCTGCGGAGAAAGGAACTAGGTAACCTGTCTCCTTCATCCATTTCCCAAAGTCCGCCCCCCAACAAGGTTAAAAATTGTAAGAGAAGAAGAAAAAGCATTGTAAAAAAAAAAAAAAATAATTAACTGACACAGTCCACGCCTCATCAATGCCAGTGCTGCATATTGGTGCCACTGTCACACGAAATTGGAAAGTATCTAATTGATACCAGTGAGTACTTGAAAAAAGTTTCAGCACTTGTACTCCTAAAGTGGTATCGGTGCAGCCCTAGTTTTTAGGAGTTATAACTTTCATGCAAACCAATCGCCACTATACAGTTATTGGGATGTGTTTTTATTTTTTTTTTTTTTTTTTTTTTTTTTTTTACCAAAGACGCTTAATACGTTTTGGCATAAATGTATAAAGTAATTTTATTTTTTTACATCTTTTATTGAATGTTTGTTTTTATAGCAGAAAGTAAACAATTTTTTTTTTTTTTTTTTTTTTTTATTGTAAAAAAAAATCACAAAAAAAAACCCAGTGGTGAACAAAAGAGCCCTTTGTGTGTAACAAAAATGATATACATTTTGAGAACAGCATTGCATGACGGGACAATTACCAGTTAAAGTAGCGCAGTGCTGAATAGCAAAAAAGGGCTGGTCATGAAAGGGGTAAAACCTTCCAGAGGGCAAGTGGTTTGTTGCATCTTCCTCCACTCAGACTTGGCTCTAGAGTGTGAATGTCTTGCGGAGGTGAGAATGTAAGAACCTTTTGCAAAATGTATCAAAGTGCAAAAATGTCATTTGCTTTGTTTCTTAGGGCGACCTGCTTTGCTTCTCCCAGATATTTGCTGTTGGGGGATCAGCAGGAACAGTCACAGTAACTTTCTACTTTTCTTCCCATAGACACCAAGCTGCTGGGGAGAAGAGGGTACGGAGAAGAAAATGGGCCATCAGCGGTCTGCATCCTGGGGTAGTGCAGATCAACTCAAAGAGGTACAGGACTACTTCCTAATGTAAAGGTTTTATTTTATTTTTTTTGCTTTGACTCTTCACAATACTCTTCCTTGAGGCTTTCTGTAGGTTTTTGGAGCTTAAAGTTTTTCTAAAAAAGGTTTTAAAATAAACATGTTATACTTGCCTGCTCTGTGCAATGGTTTTGCAAAGAACGGCCCTGATCATCATCTTTTTGGATCCCCTGCTGGCAGGCTTGCAACCACCCTGCCGTGTGCCCACAGTAACAAACCGGTTGCTATGGGGGCATGGGACAGGCTTGCTCCTGAGCCTGGCTTTTTTATGCTTTTACACATGGAGCTCTGCCAAGCTCTCTCCTCATCTCACTGACTGGGAAAAGGGTAGGGGGTGGTATAGGGGGTCGATCGATTATCGAAATGGCTGATTATTGGGGGGGGGGGGGGCTGATGCTTTTTTTTTTTTTTTTTTTTTTTTTCAAATAATTGCTGTCGGTCAGAAACTTACTGATGTTACCGATATTGGTCAGACCTTCTCCCCCTGTCCCCCCGCATGGTGCTAGCTGAAGTCTCTGCCAATCTGTTAGTGGTGCGGCGGGCAGCAGATTACATCTCTCACTGTCTGCCTCGCATCACTGCTGTTCAGTCCCTACAGCAGGGCCACCAAGGCTGCTCTTGACAGAGCTGCAGCCACAGGTGCGCAGAGAGATGGTTACGTCCTCTCTGTTCGCCCGCATGTGGAATTTTACCCGCTGAGATGTTGCTTGGGAGAGGCTGGCAGAAGTAGGGTAAGTAGCGACATGCTGCATCCGGGTGACTTGGTAAGTGACACGTTGCATCTGTTGGCAAGTGACGGAGATGTGCAGAATATTGGTCTGTAAGACGGAATCGGTCCCGAAAAAACACTATCGGTCGTCCCCTATGTAGCTAAAGGTAAAGGGGGTGGGATTAGGGTGAACATATTGCTTTGCTCCCCATAGGTAAGAGTTATTCCTACTTTGCTGAGCAAAACATTTTCACAATTGTCACTCCGTCTAGTAGTTTAATAAAAAAAAGATATATATTTTTAAAAGGCTTTGTGACTAAATAAATGTCACCCCCCCCCCCCGGTCCGCCACAGGTATAGATGGGACTTTCTTTTCATTGGATTGTAAAGTCAGTATCTCTTTATTTGAGTTGCAGAAAACAACAATTTTGGCATTAATCTCCCCCCCCACAGTCTTTCCTCCTGTTGAGGAAATGACTCATGATATGTCAAGTTCGCCTGCATATCAGCATACCAAGTATATATCTATTTTATGTGAACTATAATACATTTTACTTACCAAGTTTTACGCTTTTTTTTTTTTTTTTTTTTTTTTTTTTTTTTAACTATTAGACTATTTTTAAATTTCTTTTGAAGAGATGTCACCACAGGGTCACTCTCAAAACAAGGCCAGCGTTATAAAGGACCTACTGTATAAACAAATGATGGTTTCCAGTCATGGAAACCCAGTAGGTACCAATGGATTTTACTGGTGCTCTGTCTCAAAAGTTAACAGACGTGCATCCAATAAAAACGGCTTTTATTCACATTGATTCAATCCACCATATCAGGTTGGTATACATCAAAATCACACACCGAAAATTTTAAGTAAAAGCGTTGAACATTACCCCTACTAAGAAACTATCCAGTGTGTGTATGTATTTATATATCTTTATATTATTCTCTCTATATCTATATATAATTTAGGAGATGTAGGACTTTAAAGGTGCATAATGACAAAATATTGTATAAAAGAATATATACAATTTTTATTAAATGAACAGTGTCATAAAAGCAGTACATGCAATATAATCGTAGCCAAAGATGTATGCAAAACATCCTATGAATGACAATGATTTACTGTAGTCATGTAAATATTTTTTTCTACATGTTTCGCCATATGGCTTCTTCAGGAAAGAACATGGGGATTTGTTGATTGTATGTATGTGAGATATACTTGCACACTGCCTTGAAAAAGTATTCATACCCCTTGAAGTTTTCCACACTTGTCATGTTGCATCCAACAATGTAAATGTATTTTATTGGGATTTTATTTTGATAGACCAGCACAAAATGGCACATGAAGTGGAAGGAAAATGATAAATGATTTTCAATGTTGTGTTTGTAAAATAAAAAATACAGTATGTGAAGTGTCGCATGCATTTAGGGACATTAGATTGTAAGCCCCTTGAGGACAGGGACTGTACAATATACATGTAAAATGACTGCCCTATAATAAACGTACACTTCAATGCCAACAGAAATGAGCTGTAGAGGAGTTCCAGTACTCAATGTGTTTCTCTGATATGCTTCTTCAGGGGAGGGTTGTTCTAGCGGAAGACAAAGTAAATGTACTTGACGAGCCTGTACCTTTTTTTGGTGACCCATGTCTTGAAACGCTGCCTCTTCATTGCTCAAATATGCAACTTTTCTTAGTGGGTCAAATA
The DNA here is from genome assembly GCF_037356315.1 of Lithobates pipiens. Classification (NCBI taxonomy): domain Eukaryota; kingdom Metazoa; phylum Chordata; class Amphibia; order Anura; family Ranidae; genus Lithobates; species Lithobates pipiens. The sequence continues at coordinate 51,725,599 of NW_027507764.1, read as the reverse complement.
CCTTTGTCCGTGTCCGTCAGTGTCTCCTCCTGCCGGGCTTATAGGTGAAATGTGTCTTCTGTTCTGGTTCATACAAAACCTACCTCTTCCTGCTCTCCTTATGGCACTCTCGGTCAGTAAGCTTGTCACACTTCTGGCCAATAGGAAAGTGAGGAGACAAGGGGAAGACAACACATTGACCTGGAAGAGACTGGCCTCATCCTGGTCACTGTGCAGCCCACTGCTGGTAACATAGACGTTCCTGCAGGCCAAGTCCTTGGCTGCTGTATTATTCAATGCAAAGAAATGGCTATAAAACAGAATGGGCTTAACACACAAAAGGTAACAAACTACTGTGACAAATCACTATGTGAAAAGAGTACAGACCCCCCCCCCCCCAGCATGTTCTCATCTGCAATATGACAGGCTATGTCATTTTAAGTTGCCGTTTGGAATAGTACTTATTAACCAGGACCCCATACTTGTAATTTATTTTAAATATGTTACATTATAATAATGTGGTCTTTCAGCGAGCTATAATTATTGTAACATGATATCCAGAGCATAAATAATTGTTAGCTGTATAATCAAGCAAAGGCATACTTGCATTCGTTATAGATAATGCCTTGTTTTCTGGATGTTAAGAACACAGAGCTCTCTACAGACAGCAGCTAGCTACCGGTATTTTACTCCCTGCAAAGCATGGAGAAAAAGGGGTTACAAAGTCAGAATTTTTTTTTATCTTGATGCATTCTGTACATTAAGATAGAAAGCCGCTTGTGTGCAGCAGCTGCCCCAGCACCCCCTAATACTGCGGTCCCTCTCTATGCAGCGATGTCCACAAGTGTCTCAGCCGCCCTCCTGATTAGCGGAGACACAGCAATGGTGCCATTGGCTGTCACTGCTGTCAAAACTCAGCTAGCCAATTGAGAGGGAGCTGGGTTGTGGCTTGGGTCCCCCCATAGCAAGCTGCTTGCCAGAAGGTAGGAGCACAGAAGAGGAGGATCCAGCCAGCTCTGTGCAAAGTCACTGCAACAGAGCAGGTAAGGATAACAGGTTTTTTTTTTTTTTTATGGGAACAAAAGGACTTTACAATCACTTTAAAACCAGCACATTGCTTGAAGAAAACAAGATACTGCACACACAGTAAACATATTAGGTGCACAGTTAACCCTTTACCCCTAAATGTCAACCCCTTCCAAGCCAGTGTCATTAGTACAGTGACAGTGTATATTAATATTCGTATCAGATTGCACGCTGTGCTATCAGTGTCCCAATACAAGTAGCTGATCACCTCTAGTGTGTGTATGAATAACTTGTATAGCGCTACATATGCAAACTAAATCACCTCAACATTTAGGGGCAAAGGGTTAACTATGCACCTAATATTGTGTGTGTGTGTGTATACGTGTATACGATTGTGTGTGAATGAATAACTTGTATAGCACTACATATGCAAACTAATACATACACTAGAGCGGGTAAGCTACTTGTAGTGTAGTGGGACACTGGTGGCAATCTGACAAGAATATTAATATACACTTTCACTGTACTAATGACACTGGCTGGGAAGGGGTTAGCGGTGCACCTAATATGTAATATGCTTACTGTGTGTGTGTGTGTATAATATTATATTATATTATATTCCAGTATTTATACCAGTGGTCTCCAAACTGCAGCCAGGTGCCGGATGTGACCATTTGGTTGCCTTTATCGGTCCCTTGGGCACTATTCCACTAAATGATACCATCAATCGGACACTATTTTATTTTTTCTATTACAATCAATGATGGGGCACTGATACGGCGCGTTTTTCTACACCCACTAGTACCCCACCCCCCCCCCCCCCCCAAGCCTGAAAGACAGTAAGTTGTCCCCTTTTCTTAGAAAGTTTGGAGACCACTGATCTATACCATCAGTTTTAGATGCTATAACTTCCATGCAAACCAATCAATATACACTTATTGGAATTTTTTTCAAACCAGAAATCTGGCACTGAAGTGGTTAAAGATGCAGTATATCCTGCAATTACGTTTGGCTATTTGCACAGTAAAAATAGTTGTCTGTGATGTGTTCCCCTTCTCTGGCTGCTGCAGCATTTGTTGCATATCTTATTTTTACTGGAGCAGCAGTCTCCTGTCGGTGCTGCACCTTGTAGTTGTATCTTCAGTACACTGATCGCTGTGGATTGCTCGCCTTGCACTCCCTCCTTTAAAAATCTAGCATTTTCAATAAATGCAAGGAGCTCTGCGATTGGTTGAGGTGCGGATGAATGTTGCAATCTCCCTCCTCCTTTCTTAGTACACATTGAAATAATTGAAAAGACTGCAAGGCTGCTTATGAGCGGAGGAGGTGCGGAGTTTGGGACTGATCGGTGTATAGATTGTACTGCAGCCAGAACTAAAAGTCTCAGCACCACACACAGGTGTAAAAGATATGCAACAAAGGTTGCATCAGCCAGAGATACAGGGGACACTTCATTAGAGCTAACTTTTTACTGTGCAAAAGGCCATAAATCATTTATGGCGATACTTCAGCTTAAACCGCACTTTAGAAAAGTTAGATCTCCAGCCTGGCTGTGTGGTTTGTCAGTTGTGCCCGGAATAAAGACAGACTGAACACAATCCCAATTCTTTTGGCAGGTAAAATGGCTCATATACTTTGTATTTCTTCTTGATTTAACCTGTTTGGAGTTCACATTAAAACCCATTACTTGCCATTAATAGGGTCTTCGGCATTTTGCGTTTTTCTTTTATTGCACAATTGTTTAAAAAAAAAAATCTGGATCTCTATTCAACCCTCTTCATGATCTTAAAGCGGACCTTCAGTCATATATATATATTTTTTTAAACTTTCCATCTATTAAATCCTCTGACCTTGGTTTTAACTTTGGATAGTAAAATATTATTTTTCTGCCAGTAAATACCTTATACAGCCCACTTCCTGTTTCTTGTCTGGTCATTGGCCTAGGCTTATGACCTCATGCACAGCTCCCTCTCGAGAGTTTGCCAGGAAGGGAGGTGGGAAGAGTCGTCAGAGGGTCAATGAAAGCTGCAGAGCTGGAGTTGTGCCTCTGTGTGAATCCAGGAAGTGGACAGGCAGCAGCTACAGCTGCCCACAGTTAAAATGGTTGCAGTCAGACTCAGTGGGTGAGATTTCTGCAGCATATTGGGCATGTACAGAATTGCAGTATATATAAAATATGCAAAGTGGTTGGAGAGAAGCTTCAGAATGATCAATTATGTGAGCAGACTGCAGTTTGTTTAATCCAGCATTTCCTACAATTTGTATAAGTGCAGAGCAGTTCTCCTGCTGTCAACCCCCCCCCCCCCCCCCCCCAAAAAAAACAGCCTGAGGCTGCTGGACGCAAAATGCTGATAGCATTTTTGTGCCAGCCTCTAGTAGCGTTTTAGGAGCATTAGATTAGTGTTATTACAGTACTTGAAGGAAAAAAAAAGGTTGGCATTTTAGTTGCATTTAGAAGCAGTTAGGAGCATTTAGCTTCTTTTTCCTGCTGGTAAAACGTTTTACCACGCAGCAACTCTTCAGTTTGTTTTGGGGGGCGGGCAGTGTTCTCTAGTCCTGTCCTAAGGTGACAGTGCTTCCCTTTCATAAATGCTGTGCTGTAAGTGAGAGTTGTGTCTATAGGACTGGAAGTGTTGGGGCCCTTTCACACGGGCTGTCCAATCAGATCCGCCTTTCCGTTTTTCACTGATCGGACACTGCATTGTCCTCAATGGAGCAGCAGATCGCTGAAACTTGCCGCCATCTGATCCTGTTTGCCAAAAACAGACATTTGGTGGTCCTAATTCCCCTCCCTCTGGCAGGTTGGATGGAAGACGGGCTGTTTCTACCAGATTTCCCCATAGCAGAGAGCGGGACTGTGTACAATACATGGACCTGCCATCCACCTGCTTAGCGGGGATCAGCGGCGCAATCCCCCGCTGGGCAAACGGATTCCATTAGGCCAAGGGGCCTTGCTGGCAGGATCACCAGTTAAAAATAAAGAGGGAGAAAAAAACTTAGTGGTGGTAAACCTTAAAGCAAGCCATTTATTATATTGCGGCTTAACAATTCATAGATGTGATGGCTGCGTTCGTTTTATTTTTTTATTACGCTATTGTAAGGTGCTATTACAAGGAATGTCAACATCCCTTGTAATAGAAAAAAGCATGACAGGACCTCTTAAATATGAGATCTGGGGTCAAAAAGTCCTCAGATATCATATTTGGACTTATTTTTATTAAAATTTTTGTCATTTGGAAAAAATAACAAAAAAAAGTCCCTTTTAAGACGTATGGGGGAAGTGATGTTTTGACGTTGCTTCCGCCCAGCTATGGTATGGAGACAGGTGGGGGCCATCTTTGCCTCACTCATCTCCATACTCGGCCACAGATGGGTCCTGATTGCCTCCGCCGCTACCGGTGGCTCTGGTAAGTGGCGGCGGGAAGGGGAAGGGCCCCTCTCCCGCCGTCGAATCTGCTGCAGAGACCACCATTATCGTAAACAGAGCCACCGGCTCCAAAGATAGATACCTTGGTTGTGTCAGCGGCTGCTGCCATTACCCAGATATCCATCTTCAAAGTGCAGACGTATATGTACAGGAGCCGGTCGGCAATAAAGTAAATGTTCATATTTAAAATAAAATCACCCCTTGCAGCCCCCTGAGTTTATTCAGATGTTCACCCCCATATATCGCAGCTCTTCTTTACCCCCCCAACCATTCTACCATGGCAGGACTG